>NW_024429266.1:11887458-12349958 GCF_017639785.1 Mesocricetus auratus
CCCAGATTTCTTCTTAATAACAAAAATTGGTGTATTCCATGGGGAGGTAGAAGGCTCTAGATGCCCCAGCCGTTCCTGTTCTTGCACTAATCTTGTGACAGCCTCTAATTTTTCAGAGGATAGAGGCCATTGAGAGACCCATAACGGCTCCTCTGTTTTCCATGGTATGGGTCGTGAAGCCTCAACGGCCCCTAAATAAAACCCAGTCCTTTTCTACCCCGATTTCCGTGTTGTGTAATGGGTTTTATTCTGCCTTGTTCTTGCCTACCCAAGCCTCTACCATTTGTATACCCCATCTTTGCCATAATGGCTGATGCCTGGGGGAGTATTCATTAGTTAGGGTCATGCCCATGGCTTGTAACACATCTCGTCCCCATAAATTTACAGGGAGTGGCAACACATAGGGGGTAAAACATCCCTGTTTGCCTTCAGCATCCCGCCAGGTTAAGGCTGAGGCACTGATGGCAGGAGAGGACTGGTATCCAAGACCTTGTAGAGAATGAGATGAAACAACAGTGGGCCAAGACTTCGGCCACCAATGGAGTGAAATAATGCTTTTGTCTGCTCCCGAATCCATTATCCCTTCAAATTCTTTTCCATTAATTAACAATTTTATTGTAGGTCTCTCATTTAGGGGTATAGCCAGATAGGCTGAATCACTTCCAGAAGATCCCATAGCCCTTTTTTGTAAAGTGTAGGTTTCTCCATCCCCGAGGGAGGGCAGCAACACCAGTTGTGCAATTCTATCTCCCTGCTTTATAGAAAATACACCCCGAGGGCTAGAACAGAGAACTTGAATCTCCTCTTTATGATATGGGTCAACAATCCCAGGATATATAATGAGTCCCTGTAAAGTTAAGGAGCCACGGCCCAGAATAAGCCCAATGGTGGCAGGGGGCAAAGGTCAGGGAATGGACTGGGACCGGTTGAACATTCATTTGGGGCATGAGTAAGAAGTCGGAGGCGGCACGCAAGTCTTCTTGATTTGATTGTAATCTACAGGGGTATGTACTCTTCCGCCTTCCGCATTCTCGAATACTGGAAAAGCTACTTGTATTTTTCTCCGTTCCTCTAAAGGTAAAAAGGAGTCAGTACCAGTATTCAGCCGAAGCTCATATGGCGGAGGCGCTGAGGGCGTGAGCCCGCCGGATTTATAGGCGGTGGCCTCACATTCATTTTTGTTTTCAGTGGCCGGTGTCTATCAGGGTGATATCTTTTTCCTCATACCGTGCCACCTCCTCCTCTAGACCACCTTCTTCGCTAGAATACAGAGTGTCAGAATCAGAATTATCTAGCTCCAAGGCTTCTAGCTCTACTGCAGGGTATAGACTAGATTCTGGCTTTTTCTTTTTCTTAGATTTGTTAAGGGGTGAATGATAACTCCCTTCTTTCTCTCCCCCTTTCTTAACTTCCTGGGGAGGGCCTTTTTTCTTAGACATGTCTTTTCTTTTGCGAGCTCCCATTCTCTCACTCCGTTCAGTTTCTGACATGCTATCCTGAACTTCCTCTAAGGTTCCCTGACTTTCTATTATAGCAGGGTGACAGGCCTCATCCTCCAAGCAGTTTTTAACTAGCTTCCAAATGGCTTTGGTACCTAAGCAGAGATCTCCTTCTGCATGCTTCCTGTCTAGTTCTTTACCTAGCTTGTTCCATGAGGCCACAGTGAGGGACCCGGAACAAGCATACCATGGTGCCACTCTATCTACCTCCTTCACAAAATTTTGAAGTGTTCGTGGTGCAATTTTAAGATCTCTTTGTTTTAGCACAGTCTGTAGGGCAGTAACCACTGACTGTGACAACCCCATCGCGCTAGCGGCTTATCTAAAAAACGGCGCTCAACTCAGTTACCAGACTGACAGCACCAGACTGACAGCACCAGACTGACAGCACCAGACTGACAGCACCAGACTGACAGCACCGTTCTGTCAGCACCAGCCACGATGAAGGAGAAGGACAAACAGGACTAGCACCAAAGCCTCCACTGACCCGTCCCACGGTGATGACAAACTAAGGCCAAAGTCGAGAAAGGGGTGTTCAGGATAAAGCATACCTCTCTGAACTTACGTCCCTGCAGTTCTGAATCCGCCCCGTCTTCCGAGGGTCTCCCGCGGCGCCGGCGATGTTGAAGAGTTCCCGGGTTTCGGCACCAGATGTCCCGCGCTACCGTCTCGCCAGCAAGAACGACGCAGAACACTCGGATCCTTCTGCAGTAAAGCTTTAATGCATCTTGAGAGATAGATGATCAGCTTCTTAGAGGGAGACCCCAAGCTAAGAAACCCAGCCCCTTATATAAGCCTAGGAGCTCCGAGTGAGACGTGTAGAGCCGGGATTGGTGGTTTGCACATCACCCCAGATGACGCCACGGGAGAGGCACAGCTTAAACGGTTAACTCCAACTGACAGCAGATGTCAGCGCCATCTTCTAACGGTTAACTCCAACTGACAGCAGATGTCAGCGCCATCTTCTAACGGCAATAGCGATAGCGAGGGCGGCTCCTCACAGTCACCCATGCTGGGCATTTCACTGACGCAACTGCCTTTAAGTTGCTAATTAAGTAACTCAAATAAACTCACTGGTTTGCTAAACTAGACTTAAGTAAAACCATTTCTTTGATCTGTTTTTGGTACACAAAATGGCATCCACAGATAACTTGTTCATGTCTCCCCTGGGAAAGTCCTATTAGCATAAAAGGTTGGGATGGGAATTTCTCTGTAAATTACTGATCTAGTTTTTGTTTGTTGGTTTGTTTTTGAGTCAGGGTTTATCTGTGTATCCTTGGCGTCCTGAAACTCACTTTGTAGACCAGGCTGGCCTCAGAACTCACCAGAGACCCACCTGCCTCTGCCTCCTGGGTGCTGGCCTTAAAGGTTTACAGCAACTGGCAAGTTATTTATTCATAATTTTTGCTGTTATCCATGTCACCTAGATTAGACACTGCTGGATCCTGAATAAAGTCTACTAAATTTAACTGTGCCCATATCAACTCCCTTCCTCTTTCAGCCGTGTTAACTCTCACATCGGAAACAGCTGACAGACTTTATGCTTTTGCATTGCTGTGCAAACACTGGGTTGGTGGTGGGTAGTTGGTCTCTAGTAGCTAACATCCTGTGCTTCAAGACCAGCAGTCACAGTTACCTCAAAAGTGTCACTGGAGAAAGTGCAGTCTAATACGGGAAGATAGTTTTAGAATGTCAGCTGTATTGGTAAGGGATGCCCAGACAGCTGACTAGAGAACCCTCTGTGGGATTGGCATACCTTCACACATCCAGTGTCACCCTAAAGTGTTTTTTCTCCCTTTCTGACCTTTCCTGGAGGAACCGTAACTCCTGTCATCTCTGTCCATTCTTCAAGAGATTCACGGAGTGGGGCAGGAGGAAGGCTGGCCCAGCACCTTCAGAGGCCTGAGGAGTGGTTCAGCAGCTTCATGGCAGATCTTGCAACTGTCTTGGCTTGCGCCACCCTTCCCTGCCTTAGCCCTGAGCCACAGCAGGTTAGGAGTGACTTTTCCAGTGACCACTTCCCTCACAGCTTTGGTGATGTAATGCACCATTAGCCTCCCCTGAGGTGGTGACTCCTTAACAGGGAGCAAATGACTGATGTCTCTGTCCCACCAACTGAACAAGCCCAGTGCTAGACTGCAGTCTTGCTTAATAGAAGAGACTGGAGTTCTGGAATTTTATTGCGCTATATCTAAAAACCAAAGACAGTAAGTGTTTGTATAATCTTTAGGTATATTTATTTAAAACAAAGGACATTTATTGAGAATCCTTGTCAGTGTTTGTCACCCATCCATTATCTTTAATTTATTCTTGTTTGCAGCACTGGGGATGGAACCCAAGACTCCATGCATGCTAGGCACCACTATGCTATTCCCCCATTCCAGTGGTGTCTTACTCTCAGTTTCTGTGTACTGAGAGAGAGATGTATACATACCTATCTATCACCATACATGGTACCATTTCATCTTGTAGATAAAACTAAAGCTAAAAGAGATCAATTATTGGTCGACGATGCTTTAGGTTCCTGTCTTGACTTCCCCCATAGTAGTGGGCTGTAGCCTGGAGTTGTAAGTCAAATGAACCCCTTTCCTCTCCTGTGTTGCTTTTGGTCTGGACAGCAGCTAGTTCCGCAGTGTAAGGGTTTAAATATGAAACATTGTTTAAATCCATGGCAAAGGTGCATTCATTCTTGGTTCCTTCTGTAGATTCCTCACCAGGCATTACACAAGGCAGTAAGAGCATGGTACCAGCTGGAAGTGCTGGTCTACGATGCAGGAGACACGTCATGCTCGGTAGAACGCACACGGGCAGGAGGACCAGCATGTGGCCTGATGGGGCAGAGGGTGACTCTCTGTCCTCCATTCTGCCAGACCTAGTGCACACCTTCTAGTCCGTGTCAGCCTAATGAGTAACTTATCTCTACTGTCCAAGGGCTCACAGGGTGAGCAGCCTGAGGCCACACAGTAACAGTGAGGGCTTGTACCAACTGTCAAAGCCTTAACTCTTGTCATTCCACCTGCTCTTGACTTGGAAGATCTTTGTTGTTGTTTGGACAAGGAGTACTGTTTCTTGTCTGAGAAAACTTAGGAGCTGTTGTCATTTGGAATGAAAGAGCAGTCTTGGCTGGGAGTTAACGATGTGACAACAAGCCCATCAAACGTTCCCAGCATTCTTAGGGTCAGCACAGCTGAGACATGCCTAAGGTGCCTAAGTCTTTAAAGGGTGACAACTACCTGAAGTAAGAGCCTGGAACTAGTGAGCTCTGCCAGGGCACAGCCAAGGTGAGGGTCCTGCCTCAGCAAGGGGTAGGGTTTGACGAGAAGCGGCTCTGCAGGTCAGATCATGAGTTTTCTAAGAATTCAGCCAGTGACACAGCAGAGGAGACAATGGGATCCTCATCCAAAATACAAGCACTTAACTTGTGCCCAAATCAGTCTGATCTGGCAGATGGGTCAGGAAGCCAGTAATACCTCCAGGGAAGGTTTCAGGTGCCAGCGGGGGCAAGGGTGCATGGGTGCGTGCCTGTTGGGACAGAGACAAAAAGGTGAGGGCAGAGGCCCAGGGGGTCTGTGAAGCATGGTGGCATGGAGTTGGGGAAGGACGAAGCTGGAACAGAACCTTCTGGAAAGACAGGTGGGGACCACAGAAACATAACTTGTTTTTGCAGTCAAGCATGGGTTAATGGTGACTGGGCACACATCACTGTACATGTAATTAATCCTCTGTAAAGGAGTAAATGGATGCTTTGTGACCGAAGCCTCCATGAATGGACACACCCTCTCGGTGATGTCCAAATCCTGCTGCTCAGCAATTTCTAAACCAAGGAGAGTCTCCTTAATCCTTTCCTGTTTTAGGTAGTTCTCAAAGGCTGCTCTTCCTGACCTGTGAGGAGGGTTCAATAAGACCTGAGCGATACTTCCTTTGTCCAGTTTGTGGCTTGAACCTCGTTCCCATAAGAGTGAGTAATGAGGATTTCTTGTGGCATGAATGATCCCTTACACTCTGAAAAGCAGTCTCCCTGGTGGTCATAAGCACATAGCCAGAGTCTGCACTTCCTCTCCAGGCCAGAGTTCCCTGAGTTAGGAAGTCAGTCTGTTCCTGTCATCTTTGTCAAAGAAAACACCACATGTTAGCTTTCCAGCTTTTGAACACATACCAATTCAACGCCACCGTGAGAATCGTGATGCCCCCAGAGCCTCCCAAAGGCAGTCATTAGGAAGTGGTGGCGTCCATGGCCAGTCAAAGGACTGAAATTGTGACCTCCCAGGACGGGCTCTTTACCCTACATCCATCACTGCCTTCCTTCCACTGTGGGTCCCGGTTTCAGTGCTCCGAGTAGGCGCGAGTGCGTGCGTGTGCATGTGTGCGTGCGTGTGTGCGTGTGCACATAGCTACTGTCCGTCTCATTGACCTACAGGACTGTGGACTCTTGAGAAGCCCATGCATCATCTTTGGGATTTCTTCACAGAGATTTGATCATAAACCAGTGTGGGAGCTCATTCTATGCCCTTACCCCACGTTAAAGACTCAGAATTGAAAACAACTCCAGGTTCTAGTTCAATGCTGCCATCCTTCAGTTGCACAAATGTAATTTTTCAACATCTGGCACCTTCTCAAAAACATAAAAAACTGGAGAACTCACCATATGTCAAGGTCAAAAAAGCAACTGCAGCCAGTCCTGGAAGGCATCAGGCTTTGAATCCCTGCTGAGTGCGACTGTCATCTCTGTGAACATCTTCCCTCGGGGCCCCTCATTCCCATACCCGGCCCAGTTACAGGCCATCACGCAAGTCTTTGGCTGCCTTAAAGCAGCCCTTGTTTCTAACTGGGGTGAAAAATGACGTAAAGGAAGTTTTTAATTAGTACCCCACCACCACAACACACACACACACACACACACACACACACACACACACACACACCTGGTCTCTTGAAAAGTAAGCTGGCTCTTAGCTTACTCCCCTGGAATCCTGATTGTGTGTGTGTTCTATGTCATGCACAGGCCGCCATGCCTGAGAGCTCCGGAAGGGTTCCTGGGTTTATCCTTATGGACACCATTTCTGTGCATTCTGTTTGTTCCTTTTTTAAAAAATCAAAACACTAGTGCAATCTTATCTTGGGAAAATGACATCCTTTGAGTCAGCAAGATCATCACCACTAAATATATATATTAGAACACTGAAACTGAGACTCTTAAGATATTAGGTAACTTCCCAAGTTGGTTAGCTTGGCCTCAGAGTGGCGGAAGAACCAGCTACCCCTGGTAATTTGAACCATTTTTATTCTAAATCCAAGCCCTGTCCCCACCCTGTGACACCACCCTTCAATTACCTGGAAACATGTGTTTGCTCAGTGGGGAATAAGGAGTTGGACAGTGGTAAGTCCTGTTGGGACTGAACGCTAAGCCAGGGATGCGGCTGGCTCTCTCCACCTTTTGGTCCTCCTCCCCCCACATCCATCCCGATTCCAGGGTTGGGGGAAGAATGCTATGACGTGATCCCTGCTTATAGCTGTACTTCCAGGGAAATGGTGACGTTTCTTCAGATCTGTCGGGTCTGGCTGAGATGACCTTGGCCCTGGAAAGGTTTGTTTTGTAAATTAATAACATAAGCAAGAACAGGAAAAACTTTGGCTGAACACACAGAGTAACATCAGAAAGTCAAACTCTGTGAAAACTAAAGGACCATGACCACAAATGTGCCAGCTTATCTCCAGAGAATCCCACCTGACAGAAGGATGGGGTTTCCGTCCTGAGCCCACTCGCCACTGTTCGAGTCTCTGCGGGCTGTTTAATCCTCATATATTACCTTTGTGATTCATCCAAGAAAATAAAATAACAGAAAAGAGTAAATAACTTGTATTAACGCCAGACAACCCAAGTTCAAACCCAGTGTCTAGACTCAGTCTACAACTTCGTAGAAAGGATTTTTACAACAAGTGGCACCCTCAATTCAGAGACATCCTCCAAGTTAGTCTAATATGTGGCAGGTGTTTTGTATCAGTTCAGCCACTCACAGGAAACACAGGGGCAGAGCAGCATGGGTTGGGTTTGGAGCTTCTGAATGCCACAGGTTTTTGTTGTTTTCTTGTATGCTCTTGGTCAGGAACACTGGCTCCGAAAAGGAGGGGCTTGTGGCCTAGAGCTCGGGGTTGTTTTGTTTTATGTGCACTGGTGTGGTTTTGCTTGCATGTGTATCTGTGTGAGGGTCTTGGATCCCGTATAACTGGAGCTACAGACAGTTGGGAGCTGCCCTGTGGGTTCTGAGAATTGAACTTGGGCCCTCTGGAAGAGCGGCCAGCGTTCCCAACTACTGAGCCATCTCTCCAGCCCTGGAGTTGGAGTTTAAACATTTTTTAGAGCTGTCTTAGACACATGATTTTATAAGCAGGGCTCCACACAGCTTAGTATAGATGGTCCAGTTGCCATGTTGGGAAAGGAGCAAACTGGTGGAACAGAGAGCCAGCTTGCCTAGGACAGAGAGGTGGCCACTGAATTAACATCTCAGTTCAAGGTGTCCTCCTCAGGCCGTGAAGATAAACCCCAACTTCTCAAGGCAGCCCAGGGAGAGCCCTTGAGTGGAGTCCTATTGAGTCCTCGACAGCACAGCCACAGGAAAGAAGGTCAGGATCAGGTGGCATGTGTGACAAAGCGTGAGTCCATCTGTCAACCTGCCCATTAAGTCACTGCAGTGGCTTGGGGGTCAGAGAAAGTCGCCGGCTACTTTGTCACTCCAGGCTGCTCAGGGGTGTAGGTTCCTGTGGACCCTGGGAACATCCGGGTTTTATACCGCTGAACTGGACCAGCAGCAAGAGCAGTCGCAACCGTACCAGACAACAGCAGTTCTCACTGCTGCCCAACCGTCGATTCATGTCTTCTTTTTAGAAACTGGCGAAATGCACAAGGGCAGGGGCTTGCAGAGCTCTCAGTAGGGAAGAGCATTGGCTGCTCTTCCAAAGGATCGACATTCACTGCCCATAACCCACTTTGGCTGGCTCACAGCCGTAATAAGGACCCTCTCGTGGCTCTTGTGGGACCTAACGTGTGTGCGTTTCACAAGGTTTGGTGGTATTTAGCCCTCTCACAGCTGTACAACCACACACACACACACACACCTTCAAGGTTTGCTGTATTTAGGGCTCTTACAGTTGTGCAACCATCCCCAGGACTTTCTCACCTTACAGAACTGAAATTAAACCATCTTCCTTTCCCCTTCCCCCAGCCTCTGGCAGCCATCCAAATTGTGTTGCTTGTTTTTATGACTTTGACCTAAGGATTTTTAAAAAGATTTATTTACTCATGAATTCTTTGTATATGAGTGCTCTATTTGCATGTACATCTGCATGACAGAAGAGGACATCAGACAGAAAAGGGGATCAGATCCCATTACAGATGGTTGTGAGCCGCCATGTGGTTGCTGGGAATTAAACTCAGGGCCTCTGGAATTGCAGCCAGTGCTCTTAACTGCTGAGCCATCTCTCCACCAACCTAAGGAATTTTTAAGATGACTGAACTCTTCGTCTCTCTGCATCTATAACAGACAGAGCCTGTTTCTCACACACCCTAAGAAAGGGAAGTAGCAGTCAGGGGTGGAGTCACGCACCTCCACCCTAGGTGGTGATCTCTATCAACACACTGATACATTTTCCCTCCCATGGGCTGGCTGCTCTCGTTGTAGAGGGAGCCAGGGAAGATGCTCACTAGGCCTCTGGATCCTGTACTCTCTTCTGAGCTCAGGGCTGAGCTGGGGGATAGAAGCCAGGCTTCCATATTTAAAGCCAATATTAAAAGATATTAGCCGGGCAGTGGTGGCACACACCTTTAATCCCAGCACTCGGAAGGCAGAAACAGGTGGGTCTCTGTGAGTTGGAAGCCAGACTGTTCTACAGAACGAGTTCCAGGACAGGCTCCAAAGCTACAGAGAAACCTGTCTTGAAAAACCAAAAAACAAAAAATCAAAAACAAACAAACAAACAAAAAATTAAAGCTGGTTCCTCCTTTATGTCTGTGCCTTCGCAGTAGCTTATGGCCACACGATTTGTTTATTTAGTTGGTTAGCTGCTTAGGTTTTTTTGAAACAGGGTTTCTCATAACCCGGGCTAACCTTGAGCTGGTTTTCCTCTTCCATCTCTGGGGTGCTGTGATTACAGGCATGTACTACCATGCCTGGCTTTGTCTGATTTGCTTATTTGTTATTTGCATAGATATTTATCCTAGGACTCAGACACTGAGGAAATCAGGTTCCAGACCCAAGCATGCTGGGAGTGAGAGAGATGCCCAAAAGCCCTGAGGTGGTGAGTGAAGGCTGAGGAAAGGGTCTCTCACACTCAGGCAGAGGCAGCCCTGCGGCCCCTGACCCCCTCCCTTCCCACACCTCCTGTCTTCCCCCCTCCTCCTTCACTGTGTACCAGCTCCAGACGATCGTTTCTGTTCCACACACCCAAGGCTGCCACATGGCAGGGCCGCCTCGGCTCCTGCGTGGACCCTGGACCAAGCCCAGTCCAGTCAAGCAAGTCCTTCCCTGCACCCAGCCCTCTCTCCGCTCAGAGGCTGGTTTTTCTGAGGAGTCTTTCTAATCCAGTGTATGACTTTCACTTTTATGCAAGGCAGCCAGGCTGCAGATTAACTAGGGATGGAGAACTAACCCCGTGCGCAATGGGGGCTGGAGCCACCGGAAGGGCGGTCCCCCTGGTGGTTCTGCAGGCTCGGAGTTCTTCACTGAGTTCTTTCCCGGGGCTGGCACTGTATCAGATCCAAGACAGAACTTACTTATGTAGTCCCAGTTGGCTTTGAACTAGCTATGTCGTCAAAGATGGCCTTGAACTTCTGTTCCCGACTCTGCCTCTGGAATGCTAGGGTTACAGGAATGTGTCACCACACTCGATTTCACACAGCACTGGAGAACCAGGCTCAGGGAAGCACTCTGCTGACCAAGCTACACCCGGCCTGTATTACAAGATTCTTTTTCTTTTTTTCATGCAGAAAAAAAATTAATCTTTTTGAAGAAGGTGTTACATTTCATTTAAGGAGAACAAAAGCACTTTTTTTGTAAGAAAAGCAAATTCTTAAAATCTGCTAAGTAAGAGCAAATGCAATTCATTGTCACTCAGCATAAAACTTGAGAAGAGGTAGAAACCATTTACCAAAGGATGATCCAGACTGTTCTGTCCCACCCCTGCATCCCTCACCCCTGACTTGCTGGTCATCACCCCACCTTCTCACCCTTAGTTTGGTCTCCAGGTACTTCAAACTCAAAGAGTAGTCCTGGATGGGACAGCAGATTCTCCAGTCACCAAAAAAGATGGCACCTCATTTATAAACACACGTGTACATGTGTGATTAATACCCCCACCCATCGAGAGTCAAACCCTATAACGGCAAGACCCAGACCCAGTCTCTGTTACTGAGGCAGGCTATGGGCACCAAAGAAGCCGTCCACACAGCTACTGCTAATGTGCTAACTCTATAACGGAGCGTATAATTAAAACATAAAACACTGGGAGCTTAGTTCAGTGGCAGAGTACTTGATAAGTAAGTGAAAAGTCCGGGGTTCAGTAACCAGCACTAGGAAAAGAAAATACATAAAATCAACAGAATGGTTCCAGATGCTCTCTGAACACGACACAGACTCGTATATAAAAATAACGCGTCTTTTTTTAAAACATTTTTAAATTCTTTATTTATTATGCATAGTGTTGGGGAAGTCCTGTGCATTTGCCAATAAAGCACTGTCTGGCCTATAGGGAATCTAGATAGGAGGGACTAGGAGTCCAGGAGGACTCTGGGAAGGAGAACACAGAGAGTCAAGATGTAATGCCATGGGGGTAGGAAGCCCGGAACCATTCTCCGGTAAGAGACATACTTAGATTAACAATTATGGGGTAATTACTTAAGTCAGAGCTAGCCAGTTAGAAACAAGCAAGGCCAACAGCTTCATAATTAATACAGCCTCCTGTGTGTTTATTTGGGACTGATGCGGCTCTAGAACCAGGCGGGCGGGAAAGTTTCTCTCAAAGAAAAGGGCTTCTCATTACAGCATAGTTTTTTTGTTTTTGTTTTTTATCTGTGTACATGCTTATAACCCAGGAGAAGGCATCAGACCTCATTATAGATAGTTGTGAGCCACCATGTGGTTGCTGGGAATTGAACTCAGGACCTCTGAAAGAACATGCAGTGCTCTTAACCTCTGAGCCATCTCTCCAGCTCCCTAACGCGTCTCTTTTAAACTGTCGGCAAAAATACATAATCTCTGAAACACGGTGAACTGCTGTACTTCACGGACATGACACAGTAATCGGGACAAAATGTTTTTCGATGCATGGGAAACAAGAATAGGGTTTACTAGAATTCTTAAGTGGCGACCTTGAGTGTAAGGGGAAGGGCGTGTTGCAGATCAGTGAACACAGCCTGCTACCAAACTGCTTGCTAAACCGCAGGATTTCACAGCCGTGGCACGTTCCCAGAGCTGCCTGCCATGTTTGTTTCCCATTACATTTGAGATGAATGAGCTATTTTAGCAAAACACATTACACAGCTTTAAAACTTGCATGTTTTGCCATGCGTGGTGACACACGCCTCTAGCACAAAATTCAGGAGGCAGAAGCAGGATGTTGAGTTAGGCCAACCTAGGCTACTTATGAAATTGCAGGCCAGTCTGGACTAGAAAGATAAGACTCAAGAATCAAAACAAACCCAAACCCTAAAATCTGGAAATAATCTCCTTTGCATTTCTAAAATCACTGGAGACCAAATAAACCAGACTTGTGTCAAAGCTCAGCTTGAAGTCAGGGAGGAAGCTAGATATTGATCTAGAAATCATGGCTTACCTGCGTTCTTATAGAAATAAGCAGTAGCAGTATTTTTCAGTTCAACCCTACACAGAGGGTAAAATTAAGAAAAATGTCTCCCCATTCCCTGAGTTGGCTCTGTCACGTGACCGCTCTCCTCCAGCCCCCGTGGGAGCCAGGGTACCCTTTGCTCTGCAAGCAGCTCCGCGGTCTACAGCGCTGTCGACTGGCACACTACCCAGGTCCTCACTCGAAGACGCCTCCTGAGAGGTGGGGACCACAATGCGGTCTCCTAGCGAGAGCCTGCTGTACAAGAACAAACCGAGGCTGTACAAAAGATTCTTTAAAGACATCCTCTGAGGAGTGTGGAAGCAAGACACACACTCACCGAGCCCCGCCCCTCTTGATGAGCATTGACCCGGGGGATGCTTCTGGTGTGCCGTGGGGGTAAGGGCAGAGAAAGCCCTGAAACAAAAAGGAATCCAGGAAGAACTCTGCGCCAAGAGTCACTGTCCTGAGTGTGTCTGACCAGAAACTGCAGTGTCACTCAGCCGTGTCTCCTCAGCTCTCCATGTCATTCTCTGACCAAGTCTCAGAGGCCCAGGGATGGAGGCGGCCCTGACGTCCTCAGATTGCAGGTTTTTAAAAAGTGATATGCAGACATCATGGCTGACAGAGAATAGCCCATGCCCACCCAAAGGCCCACCTTCAAGGAAAAACCCACAGTCATGAAAAATGGAAAGGTTTAAGGTATCAGTGTAGGGAAAAGGGACCAGTCAAAGAAACACATCCTGAGCAGAGCCAAAGTAACACACTTTGGCCCTGCAACCAGAACCAAAGAAATGTACCCTGACCCTGAAACCAGTGCCAAAGGAACACACTTTGTCCCTGGAATCAGAGTCAGTGAAAGAAATGCACCCTGGCCCTAAAATTGGAGCCAAAAGGCTAAAAAGGACCAGAGAAAGAAACACACTTTGACCCTGAAACCAGAGCCAAATCTGACCCTAATCCTGTGCAGAAAAGTAACCAATCCTCGAGCAGAGCTCTAGCCAATCTGAGCTCAGCACTAAAATCTGACCAATCCCCACCCTGGAAGCCCTATATAAACCCTGTCTGTTCAGCTTGTGGCTGTTCGTGCTACCCAGCTGTCCTCTGCCGGAGGACACTCTCCTGGATCCTTCCCTCCCAATAAACCCCTTGGATGAGCTTTGGGTGAAGATCTTCTTTTGCCGTGGCAACAGAGCAGAGGCGACCCTGGGCAGAGCAGAGGCGACCCTGGGCAGAGCAGAGCAGAGCAGAGAGAGCGAGCAGGGCTGTAACACTTTTACCGGGGAAACCTTCTCTTGGCAGAGCTCTGCTCTCTGCTCTCCACGAGCGGGAACACAGCTGAACTATAGCAACTTTGCCGGAGAAACCTCCTGCCGAGGAAAACTGCTACACTGGGCGAACATGCCCAGCTGGAAGACCCTGTCCTGCCAGAGCAGAGCCGATACATTGGGGAAGCCCTTCCCTGAGGCTGGGCTGTAAACTGTTACGTTTACTGCAGCCTGTGGTGGTCCTTGGCTCCCGAGTGCCAGGATACCTTTCCACCTGAGCTGTGTAACACTCAGTATCCTGTGACTCCCGAGCTCCAGGATACCTTTCCACCTGAGCTGTGTAACACTCAGTGTCCTGTGACTCCCGAGTGCCAGAATACCTGACCCACTCCTGTTCCATCCCCATCTGCCCAAAAGGCCAACAATCAGTATAACCTCACCCTGGCAGAGTGACAAAGATGGAGACCTATGGGGACAGGGACATTGCGTGCTCTTACTGATGCTGGCTCCTGAGCTTGGCTTAGTGTGGGGAGCTGAGGATATAGAGCCACTCAGAATACCCACGGAGAGTTGTTCAGTTCTCTGTGGCTAATCTGGTAGCAAAAAGGTATACCAGCTACTCACAGTCTACCTCAAAGTGACCACTCAGGACCTATTGTGAGGTTTGGCCCTAAGGATTTTTCTAGTCAGAAGGGTGATTTGTTTTGTCTGTTATCAAATATGGACATGACACAAGTCCTCTGCACCCTTGTCCTGTCCCTCTCAGTCACCCAGGACATGACAGAGGCCTCAGGTGGAGATCTCTGGCAGCGCTGGGATTAGCTCCAACTTCCTAGAGCTGCTCTGAGAGCCCTCGTGAAAACAGGAGCACGCTGCTCGATCCCCGCACTCTTCAGGGGGTGACTCCAGGCAGTGCATTGCCTTTGACTGACAGGCGTCTGTGTTCTTGGTGCCTACAGTCGAAAGAAAACCCGATGGGAAGCAGCTGCCCCGTTTGCCAGTCAGCTTCGGGTTACTCAGTCTGGGGAAAAACACGGTCACACAGTCTGATTTCACTGGCTTTTCATTCCTTTGTCACTGCCAGCTTTAGAAGCTATATTGTTAAGCCGTGACAAACACCTCTGACGTGGGCCTTGGGTCGCAGTGACTTAAGTTCTTTTTCAAGAACTTGGCAGTAGTTCAAACTGGTAGAAACACCTACCCTTGACTCGGGTTGTCCAGGTGCCTGGAAGGTCACCGCCTGACATCACAAGACCAAAGCCTACACCCTCGGGACACAGTGATACCACCATTTTCTGTGTGTGCACCACAGGGAAGAGCTGTGAAGTTTAAGTTGCCAGCGTGCAGACCACCAACACATGCGTATTTCCCCCTTTTTCTCTTGTCAAGGTTAGCCCAGGCTAACCTTGGACATGCTTCTCCACCAAAAGTGGCGTCACTCACTTCCTGCTGACCCACCTGGGTAGGGACCACTCTCGGCGCCAGCTCACTCAGCTTCTTCACGGCACACGGCACCCGTTACACTTGCTGCGTTTTACATGTGTGTCTGTGCATATCTATACACGCATTTGCTCTTCCCTCCCTCCCCTCCCCCCCCAGGAAGAATGGCCCATTAGAGAGGAGATTTGCTTCGCTACGAAGCTCTATTGCCGCCAAGTAGCTCAGCTGCCAGTCAATAAATATTTGTTGAGCAAACTAATGAAATCTCTCCTCCCACTTACAGTACTGTCTGTCCAGCTTCTACTTTCAACTTTTAGGTGGACTATGAACTCAAAATTACAATGCCTGCTGATGATTTTTTAAAAAAAAAGATTAGAATCATCTCATTTTAGTCTGCCACCCGCAAGTTCTGCATTCCAGTGCATGCCTTGGAGGAGGGGATACAGTTCTTCAAGGGAGCAAAAGTCACTCTGAGGTTTTTCCAGCTGTGTCCTGTGCTGAGCAGAAGTACAGAGGGCTCTTGGGACTTGTCCCTTGCAGCCTAGCCTCTCACTGGCGTACTTTTTCTCTTTCTTTCCTTTTCTTTTGTTTTTTTTTTGCGAGAGAGAGGGTCTCTGTACGTCCTGTGTAGCCCTGACTGTCCTGGCACTTGCTATGCTAACCAAGCTGGCTTTGAACTCACAGAGATCCTCCTGCCTCTGCCTTCCCAGTGCTGGAATTAAAGGAATGGAATACCAACCCTGGCTGACTCCTGACACTTGAAGATCTCTCTGTATCCCTTCTGCAAGAAACAGCAGAAATACTGTGATGACCACAGAGGAACATTGCATTGTAATATGTCAACCGCCAGACAGCTTCTGCATGGACTGACTCACAGACTTGGTTGCTGAAAAAGGAAAAGCCAAGGAGGAAAGGGAAGGCAGAAAACATGGGCAGAAAACCTGCACGTCTCAGCCTCCAAAGCCACAGAGAAACTCTATCTCGAAAAGCCAAAAAACAAAAAACAAAACCGCACGTCTTGTGTTTTGTTTTGTACCTTAAACAATCCTCCAAGTGTATTTTGTACTGAGGTAGGTACCAGTGGGCACCCACATCGCACTTGTTCTTGAAGGCTGATTTGTTTGTTCAGTAAGTCAAGGTTGGCCGGCAGCCCAGGTTCACAAGCCTGGTGTTTATCTTCTGTTGGCTGAGACTTCAGCCAGTGACACAAAATTATCCAGATAATTATTACACACTCCTTTCTGTGGTCAGCAGTCATTTTGGCAGGAAGTTTTAGAATTATTTTCTAGAAGTCATCCTCAACTCTAAAATGCTTCTAACGTGAGTTTTAAACACAAAGAGAATCAGAATCAGAGCTCGGGAAATAGAGCGCAGACCTGAAGACACCAGAGCTCATCACATCCTCCATCCATCCCGAGGACACCTTTACCCTGACCTGGCTGCTAACCACTACCTGGAATCTCCAGAAAATATCGTTGAGCACTGGAAATCTGAGCGTGAAGCATCGAGTGCAGGGTCCTGGCAGAATGGCTCAGAGTGCTTGCCAGGTTTCAGGGCCTGTGGCATCCGAGCCTCTCCCTTTGGACGTGCTGTGAACTGCGTGTTGTGTCTCCGGGAGAAATCTGGTCAGAGGACGAAAACTGCCTTGGGTTTTCTTAGTCACCGGCTGAGCCACCGGCTGAGCCACTGAAACAATTGTTTCAGGGAACATCAGTGGCCTCAGGTGCTTCGATAAGCAGGGTGTGTGGTGTGCCGGACACACATAAGAGTTTCATACCCATGCATCAAGACAGGCAGTAGCTTAATGGCCATAACTTTGAGCAAGCCTGTGTTGTGACTTGGGACTTCTGTGCTGACACACCCATTTTTAATGGGGAGTACAGCTGTGTCCCTTGAGTTGCCCCATCCCTCTGGGACACTCTCTGCCTTTTCCCTCAGTACACTTCCTCATGTAGATGGAACACACCCTTCTCCAGTGGTTTCTTGAGGTGAGGAGGAGGGATGTGGATAGACACCAAGCTGCCTGGAGGCATCAGCTGGGGTCCTGCTGCCGCAGACAGGTTCTCCTCCTCCCATAGGACCCAGAGGAAAGCACCGAAGTGGGCAGAGTCTCAGAAAACGATGAGATTCAAGAATCGAGTCTGATGTCGGGCTGTGGTGATGCACGCCTTTAATCCCAGCACTTGGGAGGCAGAGACAGGTGGGTTTCAGTGAGTTCCAGGCTAGCCAGAGCTGTTACACAGAAAAATCCTGTCTCAAAAACCCAAAACCAGCGGGTGGGTAATGGCAAGCCCGAGCTTGAGTCTGGCAGTGCAGGCGCAGATAAAAGTTATCAGTCTAGTGCTCATCACAAGTGTCCTTGATCCCCTACCTGGGCCCCTGCACTCCCTGAAAGCAACATCAGAGCCATGGAGGATACTGGAACTTGTTTTTGAGCACTGACAATGTTGCAAATTCAAGCAGCAACAGGTCTGTCTCCCTGCCCACACCTGTCAACCCTCTCCTGTTCCCTAGCTGTCCTGTAGGGTGTGAGAGGCTTCTGAGCCACACCCTGTGTGTCTGGTCCTACCTTCCTTTCACACTGCAGACTGAAGAGGGGGTGGCGGGGAATCCTGCATACCAGGGAGACAGCAAAGCAGAAGCAACATGAAACTGGACTTAAGTTCCCCTGTGTGGGCATCACTAGAGTATGCTCCCAGGGAGGTCACTATCTGGGTCCTGGGGTATAGTTCTCTTCTTTAAATGGGAAGAGTGGGGTCTCAGGAGTTCTGAGTTACAGAATCAGTCTGTTGTTGTTGTTTTTTATTTGTTTGTTTGTTTGTTTGGTTGGTTGGTTGGTTTTTCGAGACAGGGAGTCTCTGTGGCTTTGGAGTCTGTCCTGGAAGTAACTCTTGTAGACCAGATTGGTTTCAAGCTCACAGAGATCCACCTGCCTCTACCTCCCAAGTGCTGGGATTAGAGGCGTGCGCCACTACCACCCAGACCAGAATCAGTCTTTATCTGTTATTTTTCCATAAAATGAAAACACTCGAATGAGTTAGTAAGTGTAAACTTACAGGTACATTTCTGAGAATAAATTAACAGCAAAGAATTTCATAATCAACTTCTCTTGGGATTGTAATTTTGGCACATATGCCAAACTGTTGCCCAAGGCTTCCTCATAGCAAGGCCAGATCAGAGCTTTTGTCAGCTAATAGGTAAAAAGGGCACCTTGCCAGTAACTTGCTTTCTCTTAACTGCTAACAAGCTCGCTTCCTTTCCTGCTAACCTTGCTGTGCTCTCCTTCTGCTTTGTTTTCATTTTTGAGACAGGAACTTTGTAGCCGTGGATGGCCTACATCTCACTGTGTAGACCAGTCTGGCCTTTAATTCCCACAGATCCTCCTGTCTCTGCCTCTGGAGTGCTGGGAGCAAAGGTGTGCACCACCACTCCTGGGTCTTTCTCATCTCCATTTTCCTGGTTAAGTTGTTATTTTCTTACCAGTGTCTAGTAATGTGAATAACTCTTTCTCCTAGCTTGCCATTTATCCTTTGTTGTTATTATTTTGTTTTGTTTGTTTGTTTGTTTTTCAAGACAGGGTTTCTCTGTGTAGCTCTGGCTGTCAGAAACCAAACCTTAACATTGGCCTTCTCAGTCTCTAGACCCTTGATAAATGTGTTCTTGTTTCTTGTAAGTCAGTTAATATAGGATGCTATTATCTATAGCCTATAAGACAGATGGAGACACAGAGGAGTAAATATGCCATTCAGAACCAAAAGGGTAGGTATACTTTTCATATACCTATCTCAAAAACAAACAAAAGGGATCTGTTATACAGATATGCATAGTATCTTAATTACTATAAACTTGAGCTGATTGGACACAGGTGGAGTGTAGCACAGGTTGTGGCAAATGTGATGTTACGGAATTTTAGAATTCATGAATTTTATCTATAAGGCCCTGGAACCAGTTCCCCAAACTCTGAGGAGTCACCATTGTTTTAAATGTATCATAGATTTAAATGTAAAAGTTCAAACTATCCTACTTCTACAGAAAACAACAATAACAACAACACCCCCCACACGTTTCTTTTTTTAAAAAAAAACATATTATGTATTATTTGTGTGGGGTGGGAGTGTACCACAGTGTGCATGTGGATGTCACCAGACAGCTTTGTGGGTTCTTTCCTTGTACTTCTGTATGGTTTCTAGGGACAGAACTCAGGTCATCAGACCTGTGTGGCAAGCACTTTTACCTGATAAGCCATCTCACTGTCCCCGGGAACAGGCAACGTTTCTTTATGACAAAAACCACAAGAAATAAACAGTAAATGGATCTTTATCTAAAAGAGAAACTCTTGGAAAGCAGCCTGTAATGCATACAAAATGATAAACTCCAGATTAGGAGAAACAGTCTCACTATGAATAGGCGTCGGGAGATGTCAGTCCATGGCAACTAAGAGCTTGTACTTCAGCTCCGTAAGTAAACAGCTCAGAATTCTAAAGAGCAAAGCATGAAGACAGGAAATACATCCAGATGACCAATAAAGAAATGGAAACACATCCCACGCGTGTGCTGGGTACTTTTATGCCAACTTGACACATGCTAGGGTCATCTGAGAGGAGAGAGCCTCAGCTGAGAAAATTCCTCCGGAAGGTCTGGATGTAGGCAAGCTGGTAAGGTATTTTCCTAATTAGTGTCTCCTGGGAGAAGGCCCAGCCCATTGAGAGCAGGTCAAATAATATTCTACCAAGACTGATAAAAATCCTGAGACTGAGGGGTGATGGTGGCCCACGCCTTTAATCCCAGCACTTGGGAGGCAGATCTCTGAGTTTAAGGCCAACCTGGTCTACAGAGGGTGTTCCAGGACACCCAGGGCTACACATAGAGACCTTGTCTCAAAAAAAAAAAAAAGAAGAAAGTGACAATTCAAATCAGATGTACTCTGCCTCCTAGAGCTTAATACAGCACCCACAAGGAGACACCAATCCTAAAAACCTGACCCACGGTAGTACTTCTTTGTGCTGTTTTACTCAACTTAAGGTGATGTGGGATAATGCTGTTGTTCACTGTAAAGATTTGCCACTCATATTGGTTTAATAAAATGCTAATTGATCAATAGCCAGGCAGGAAGTATGGGTGGGGCTACCAGACCAGGAGAATTCTGGGAAGAGGAAAGGCAGAGACAAAGTTGTCAGACGCAGAGGAAGCAAGATGAGAATGCCGTACTGAGAAAAGGTACCAAGCCTTGTGGCTAATTATGGGTTAGTTTAAGTTGTAGGAGCTTGTTAGTAATAAGCCTAAGCAATAGACCAAACAGTTTATAATTAATGTGTGTTTATTTGGGATTAAATGGCTTCAGGCCCAGGAGAGACAGAAACTTCTGTCTACATTAAGGTAATGGTTATCTTTTTTGGAAAATTCAAATATATTTTACTGAAAATGAAACAGAACTCCACAGTAATGAAAAAACTATAATGCAAATTAGACATTAAGGAGCAGTAATAACATGGTCTATTTTATATACATATAAAGCCTCACAATACTGCTAGAGTAGATGCAAGTTAGAATCCTTTACAAGGTTGCATCGTTGGTTACATGACTGCAAATAAATAGCTGAATGCCCAGTGTGGTGTGGACTAGAACGTTAATGTGACAACATACGTGATAACAGAGCTACCTAAAGTAGCAAGCTCCCCACAAAGATGCTGTGACAGCTAGGACACTGATCCATCCACGAGATAAGACTGGATCTTGGACACATCCAGCAGAAATGAAAGCAGTCTGACTGCAGTTTCAGTATGACATCAGTGCAAAGTCCCTAAAACCAGAGCTGGAAATGAAAGCTGTAGTGAGCAGGTCTGTCAGGGTTTCTTATATGTTCAGATAAAATAACATCTACACAAAACTGTCAGTAGTGTCTTTAATATGTATACAGGGACTAATTGAGTTTTACCAAACATACCCCAAGAAAACTATCAGATTTAATTCTCTGGTAATATACCTGATTTTGTTTGTTTATTTATTGAGATATGGTCTCTCCACATAGCCCTGGCTGTCCTAGAACTCACTCTGTAGACCAGAATGACCTCAAACTCATAGAGATTCGCCTGCCTCTACCTCTAAGTGCTGGTATTAAAGGCGTGCGCCACCATGCCTGGCATACACCTGATTTTTAAAAATAAGATATTTTAATTTTGTCTACTTATGTGTCACCTATTTCAAAAAGAAGTTCCATGTAGTGTATAATACAAAAAGTTCAGATAATTGAATCTTCTTAAAACATATGTTTAGCCGGGCATTTGTGGCGCACGCCTTTAATCCCAGTACTTGGGAGGCAGAGGCAGGCGGATCTCTGTGAGTTCGAGGCCAGCCTCGTCTACAAGAGCTAGTTCCAGGACAGCCTCCAAAGCCACAGAGAAACCCTGTCTCGAAAAACCAAAAAAAAAAAAAACCATACATTTAAGATCAATTTGTTTTTAGTGTGTGTGTGTGTGTGTGTATACATGAGTGTGCCTGGTACATGTGGAGGCCAGAAGAGGATATCAGACTCCCTGGAACTGGAGTTACAGATAATTGTGAACCACCATGTGGTGCTGGGAATGGAACCAAGGTCTCCTGAAAGAGTGGTACATACTCTTAATCACTGAGCCATCTCTTTGGCCCTATATAATCGAATCTCAAAATTAACCAAAAACCAAGAAAAAAAAACTAAGAACTTCATAATGAAGCTAAGTACGTATTACTGTAGCTGCAAACAAATTCAGTTCTAATATTCAAGGAAGCCAAAGTGGGATGGGAATGAAAAATGAATACAAATATAAACGGGAACTTTTTAGAAACTTACTGAATGGAAAGAGATCAGCACACACTTGAAGTCCCCACAGGAGCTGTAGAGAGGGAGTAGGTATTGTGAGCACAGACACCATAGCTTGCAACTGGAGTGAACTGCTCATGCACAACAGGCTGTGTGTGATGTGACTGGAATACAGCAACATCAAACAAATGTGTGTTGACAACACACACCCAACAGTAAAGTCAGAAGCACTGTCAAATGTGAGGGATGGCACAGACTGGGGAAATAGCTTCAAATCACCACCAAAAAAGGCTCACTGTCCTCACCAAAAACCCTTTTAGATGCCCAGAGTGACAGACTAGAACTGAGAGATCCTAGAGAGATTTAGACCTAGTCTGCTTCCATGCATCAGTCTTGGCCTTTCTTGTCCCATAGCACAGAGAGAAGATTCTGGAGCCAAATCAGAGAGGCACGCACTCCTGTGATATGGTGATATTCCAAAGCCTCATAAGTAAACCAAATGGCTTTTATTTGGATCTGTCTGCCTGTCTGTCTGTCTGTCATCTGTCTATCTAATCTATTTATTTATTTTTGTGTGGCCCTGCAAAGGGCCTTTTGCAGATGCTGAGCACAAAGCCCCAGGCACAACACAGCTGCTGAAGCCTAGAGCATGTGCCCCTGGTGCTTGAGCACATAGACTACATTCATGACCATGACCATCCCTGATGATCCAAGTACCTGTCTAGGACTTGGTGTGCTCAGGCTGGACTTTGTGGTGATGCGCTCTTGCTCCAACCAACACGGTGAGTACAAGAGGAAATTTCACTAAGCCAAATGACATTTTCAATCATCCTGTATTTAAACAACCAAAAAGCCAAGTGTGACAATATATGTAATCCCAGCATTCAAGAGGCTGAGGAAGACAGTAAATTCTAGGCCAGCTGGGCAACCATAGCAATCTTGTCTCAAAAAAAAAAATCAAAATTCAATACGGATTATTGAGGAACCTGCACAAACACATACTTACACACAACCATTCAGCAGAGAGAAGCCAGCACGTATACCACTCAGTAAGGGCTGTGCTAAAGTGTCGACATTACACAATATATAGATAAACAGATGCTACATTTGCACATTACACAATATCAAAAGTAAATTTGCACAAAAAGCCACTTAGGGTTCCTAGTTGGAAAGGGAAAATACAAATCCCTCAAGGCCTTTGATGTATTTGATGCAATCATTGAGGCTGGGTGGAGATATGAAAATAGGCCTTTATTTAAATAGTTATTTCATAACCAGGCTCGGTTAGCACAGCCCTCTAAGCCCAGTGAAAGTCACTGACTGGGTTCTGACACATGCTTGCTTTAACTTAGTGGCTAAAACCCCTTTGAAGCAGAAAGCAAATACAACACAATCATATATGTGCATGATGATGTCATAATGAGACCTGCTATTTTATAAGGTAAACTAAAAATTTAATTACGAAGCAATTACTGCCCACACTAAAGACTATTTGGACAGTAAAGAAAAGGTAAGAGTTTAAAAATTATGTACAATATAATCATTATCAATATTTTTCTCCAGCTATTTTTCATAGGACAATTCTTTTATGGGTAAGTAAACACTCTCAGGAAACCATGAAATTTACTCCTGCGGTATAAACAACAATCACAGTGTGTATGTAAGCACCCTTCCTTACTTACCAGGACAAGGTCACCTGATAAGGGCACTAAGAATTAAACCAGGTGGGTCCATAGCAAAACTTATGCTGGGGCAGTTTTACTGAAATTAATCAGATTTTTCTACCTTTATCAGAAACAGAATATAATGGCAATTGCCAGGATCAATACAGCCGTAGTTACCAGGATACAATCTATATAGGGTAAGTAAGACTAATGTCTAAGACCAAATGTCCTGTCGAGCTTCCATGCTTCCTTGATTTCTTAGGGAACACACAGAGAAACACAGAGGCCTGAACACGTCTTGCCTGAGGGAGTGCCTTGGTCTCTCGGGAACTGGAAGGCACAGTGCCTGAAAGACCTGTGACACATACCTCCCAAGGCAGCTAGGCCATGTCAACCCCATGTTTTCCTGCAATAGTGCCTAATCTACTCGGGGAATTCTACTAAACATATCACACACCCAGTGAATGTTAATGTTCTCTGGACATGATAGTCTGCTCCAAAGGCTCTGGTTGAGGACCTCAATATTAATGGAAGGGCTGGGGCTGTAGCCTTGGAGTTAAGTCAATTGTCTCTCATTCGGGAGTCCTCAGGTTAAATACCAGTAGACAAAGAATGAGGCCTTTAGTCATATGATTCAAAAATTCATATAGTAGAAAATGAGTATTCATATTGAAACACTGACTTACTAATAATGTACAGAGGTTACATTTTAACCACTAACTTATAGCATTAAGAATCACATTATTGCCAGGTGTGGTGGCTCATGCCTTTAATCCCAGCACTGGGGAGGCAGAGGCAGATGGATCTCTGCAAGCTTGAGGCTGGTCTGGTCTTCAAAGTGAGTTCCGCGACAGTTTCCAAAACTGCAGAGAAACCCTGTCTTGAAAAACAAAAACAAACAAACAAAGAAGAAAAAAATAATCCCATTATTTTCCCTAATATTAGATCTAACATGGGTGCAGATCCCACTAACTGATACAGGTATGGAAGGCTATATTAGCAGTGTCTTTTCAGATGTGATGACAATGACAAGAAACGTCAGCACTCCTAGTCCCTTTATAAAACAGACACCTCCTTCTTGCAAGTCTTGGCGTGCAGTAACTTCTGCCCCCAGACTGCCTGTCACCAAGTGTAAAGCATGGAAGGCTATGAACTATCCTCTTAGGATGTTTTCTGCCAAAGAAGAGCATTTAATTGAATCCTCCCAATTAGGGGGTAAGATGCATTCCTTCAGAGGGTGTAGGGTTGTTCACATGGCCTCTCCCCAGGGACTCTCCCTGGGGCATTAACCCCACCTCCATCCCCCACTGAGAAGTGTCCCTTTCCCTCAGAGGCGGGATTTCTGGCCTGTGTGTCACCTGTCCCTCGGGAATGCTTGTGGGAGAGAGCACTACCATTTGCCTCAGAGGGAACTAACTTTATGTGCTGGTCACATGCCCTTAAGACCTACCCAGCATAGTCTCAAGTGGAGATCCTGTAAGAAGATACAGTCTTGTGGCAGTCCCCAGTCAGAATGGGAATGAGCCAAGACGGGATGTCAATGCAATATGGAATATAATATATTTATTTACATACAAGCTGGGGGGACAGAAAGCGAGGCAGGCTTCCAGAGGAAAAGAGAGAGAGAGAATACTTTTCCTTTCCTTAAGTAGCCCACCTGTCTAATATTCATATCTCTGCCCTTTTGGGTGGAGAGCTTTGTGGGCTCATCCCTACAATTCCCCTTTTAGTCTAACTAGAAGATTTAAACTTGATACAAAACTCAAACATATACAACATATGTACATGAAAGTGATAAATAAGTTATACTCTACTTATATGCTAAGCTAGACATATCAATCCCTTCTAAATTCTAAACTTTTCTGAAAGGGATGCTCAAGTCTGAACACCTCCTTCCAATCCCAACCCTAAAATAATTGAAAACAAATATTAACAGGTGTAAATTATCCTGTGATATCAACAGTAGGGAAAGGGGGCATGGAATTCTCAAATTTACTTCCTGCTGAAATGGGACGATGACAATCATGGGGACCTGTGGGAATAAAATGTTGGTGTAACAAGAGTCTTAAGTAGGTTAATTAGTCTCTTTTTTGGCAGGAGGTGCTTGATTGAAGTTCTTGATTGGAATTCTAATTTGATTGAAACTCTTATCTGAAGGTCTGGTCAGAGTGTAGAAGATGCACTGTATCAGTTCCTTGGTCTGGACTTGTGTTGAGTGATGTAGTCCCAAACCGGTTTTATGATGGTACTTGTCAGGTGGAGTCAATGATGAAGGGCAGTTCAGATGCATCAAGTGGAATCAAATGGAGTTGTAGAGAGCTGCGAAGTGCTGCACCCTTAAGATGGTGCTGGCTTCTGCCTTTTGCTAGCCCGACAGCAAGTGCTCTCTGTGATAAACAACTCCTTATTTGGTCAAGGCTGGATATCAGGCTTGCTTCCTCGTATGTGGACCTATCTGCTGTCGCCACATGGCTTACCGGGGTTGGCCGCCCAAGGGCCTTTTTAAGCTGTGGGCGGGCACTCCCTGGGGTCAGAAGATTTGTTCAAGGTCCTGAATAAACTGCTTGTGAGAAGGATTCCTGAGTCGCATCTTCCTTGCTGGTCGAGGTGGTCGTGACAATTGGTGGCCCGTACGGGGATCGAACCCGCGACCTTGGCGTTATCAGCTGCTTCGTTCTAAGAATCTAAGATTTTTGAAAGTTAGGGAGAGATCTTGATTTTACATGGGACTGAGATTGTCATGATCCCCATGGTATGAACAGTGTCCCCTTCCAGCAAGGAAAAGGTAGATTTGCAAACATGCAGACAGGATATCCAAGACAGGTGTTTGAACAGGTGGATCAGATAGCCATTAAGGCTTGGAAAATAACTGCCAAATTAAGGAGAAGTGAGTGGCAATTTTGGCACCTGGAGGCTGCGAGTGGAAAATGCAAGGATTATATGTGTTCCTGTTCAGTATGCCAATTTTACAAAAGCTACAAATTTGTCCAAGTATTTGTCCAGTTTTCTTTTACAGAATTGATCACTTAAATTTGAAGATACTTTGAAGGAGTTGAGGCTGGCAGTGGTCCATGTAAATTCCACCAGAGTGGACCTTTCCTTTGCATCGGGATTATCATCCTGGCTGACTTCTACAATGAACCATCTTAAGGAGTGGGCGGGTATAGGAGCATTAACAGGTCTCTTGGTGTTGGTCTCCCTGGTTTGCTTGTGGTTTCTATGTAAGATTAGAGTCACACAAAGAGGCAATGCAGCCATGGTCATTCAGGCCTTTACCGATATTGAAGCAGGACAGTCCCCCACAGGCATGGTTAGCCACCTTAAAAACTAATTAAATACGCTCAGGATGCGAGGCAGAGCACTGCACTCTGAGTCAGCTAATAATGACCCAGAGAAGAGCATGTCTGATTGCATGCGGGTTGGTACCCAAGAGTCCCGCCTCTGGAAAAAAGGGTATCGGACGGGTCTGATGTTTGTTGGGTGGATGACACCAAACAAAAATCAGTACAATGTCCCTGTCTATGTCAGAGATCAGACCTCTACTCTTGCCTGTTGCATTTTAAACAAAAAAGGGGGAACTGTAGAGAGCTGCGAAGTGCTGCACCCTTAAGATGGTGCTGGCTTCTGCCTTTTGCTAGCCCGACAGCAAGTGCTCTCTGTGATAAACAACTCCTTATTTGGTCAAGGCTGGATATCAGGCTTGCTTCCTCGTATGTGGACCTATCTGCTGTCGCCACATGGCTTACTGGGGTTGGCCGCCCAAGGGCCTTTTTAAGCTGTGGGCGGGCACTCCCTGGGGTCAGAAGATTTGTTCAAGGTCCTGAATAAACTGCTTGTGAGAAGGATTCCTGAGTCGCGTCTTCCTTGCTGGTCGAGGTGGTCGTGACATGGAGTCGATGAAGTGGGGCACCTTTTTCTTCCCAAAGTGTTTGAAGATTGATGTCAAGAAATTCCTTGTTCTCTGGAAAACTCAAACATTAATGTTAACAAAGAAGTTTTCTACTTTCATATGTATGCATACTGGGAAAGGCAACCCTAAAGAAGGTAATAAACATGAAGGAGATTAGACTTTCAGAAACGAGACCGAGTATATACAGATGACAGTCCCTAATTTTGTTTTCTTCTGTCTTATATCAATGGCTCTTTGATATAATACAGAAATTCTGAATTTTATTTTAACAATACGCTTGGGTTCAAAGTAGGAGAGCCAATCCAACTCTAAAGCCAGCTTCAATTAAATGAATTGGGACTAAAACATATTAAGAAGCAAGGAGAAATGGAAAAAATTTTTTTTGGTTTAGGAGACAGGGTTTCTCTGTATTGTTTTGGAGGCTGTTGGTTCAGCCTGGCCTCGAACTCACAGAGATCCTCCTGCCTCTGCCTCCCGAGTGCTGGGATTAAAGGCGTGTGCCACCACCGCCTGGCTGAGAAATGGAAATTATAATAACAAGATAGAGAGATTCAGACATTGATACCACATGTTGTATTATTATATGTTTGCTGGTCCTCTGGATAGCTATCATTTCTTCTTTAGGTATCCATACATGCAGTATTTTTTCACTGTTTGGAGCTGAGCTTTCCTGTAAAGACAAAAACAAAATACTTCTCTTTCCTTTTATGAGGTCTCCTTACACATAGTAGCACATAGTAGAATATGACCTTGTAGATGAGCTGTCATCTTTCTCCCTCCTGAGGTTTCTTCTGTTCAGATCGAATCTTGATTAATTTTGATGGGATCCAAAGGTTTTCTTCTTCTGTGGAAACAAAAGCAAAACCTCTTCCCCAATGTAACATATAGCCTGGTTTCTAGACTGAGGTCATAACATCCTTAAAATACACCAGTTGGTTCAGCTCAGAAGTTTTCTCTGTAGTCCAGTGTCTTTCTGCGGAAGTTTGTCCATTTTCATTAGCATTAAGAAAGTTCAAAGTTATTAAAGCATTATATAATCTGTGTTTGGGGAATCTTTGTTCCCCCTGGGTGTTTATGAAGCATTTCTTTTAAAGTATGGTTAGATCTCTCAACCACTGCTTGTCCTATAGGATTGTGAGGTATACCAGTTACATGCTTTATATTATAATATTTGAAAAACTGTTCCAATTTGCTGGAGACACAAGCTGGAGTATTGTCAGTTTTTATTTGTGCAGGTATACTAATAACAGCCATCACCTCTAAGAGGTGTGTAATAACAGAATCAGCTTTTTCAGAGCTGAGGGCAGTAGCCCATTGGAAGCCTGAGAACGTGTCTATGGTATGGTGTACATATTTCAAACTGCCAACTTCTGGAAAGTAAAAAACATCCATTTGCCATATTTCATTCCTGTGAATACCTTTGGGATTACTGCCTGCTGGTAACGGAGTTTGATTATAGAATGAGCAAGTGGGGCAATTTCTTACTATTTCCTTGGGTTGTTGCCAGGTGATAGAAAAATCCTTCTTTAAACCTTTGCGGTTAACATGGTGTTTCTTATGAAATTCTGAAGCTTCCAACATACTTCCCATTGATAAACAATCAATTTCATCATTGCCTTGTGCTAGAGGACCTGGCAGACCCGTATGGGATCTGATGTATGTTGTATATATAGGATCAGTTCTGTTTCTGATGGTTTCCTGTAATTGTAAAGACAAGGAGGTTAATTCTGTATCGTCAGGAACAAATTCTGTAGTCTCAATGTGTAAAACGATTCTTCCTGCATACTGAGAATCTGTAACTATATTGAGAGGCTCTGTAAAGTCCTTAAGTACAATGAGAATAGTGTACAACTCTGCCTTTTGTACAGAGCTGTAAGGGCTTTGAACTACTTTACTTATATTTCCGGAGTTATAACCTGCCTTACCTGATTTGTTTGCATCTGTGTAGAATGTAAGAACTCCAGAAATAGGTGTTTTTCTTACAATACATGGAAGGATCCAAATTGTTTTCTTTATGAATTTGATTCTCTCTGTTTTGGGATAATTGTTACTGATTGTTCCCAAAAAGTCGCTGCAAGTCCTTTGCCAATATTCATTATCCTTCCAAAAGGAGGAAATTTCCTCATTTGTTAAAAGTACAATAATTTCTGCTGGGTCTCTTCTAGTCAGTTGACGAAGCCTTAACTTACCATTTAATATCAAATCGGAGATCTTTTCTATATATGTTTTCAGTTTCTTATTCTGTTTATGTGACAGAAATACCCATTCTAGTATGATATCTTCCCTCTGCATTAATATTCCTGAGGGGTATTCTCTAGATGGTAAAATAACCAGAATTCAGTCCAGTTTTGGATCTACACGGTCCACATGTGCTTGTAATATTCTCTTTTCTACCCACTCTAATTCCTTTTCAGCCTCCACTGACAATACTCGTGGACTATTTAGGTCTTTGTCTTCTTTTAAGGCCATTTTCAGATGTTTTAAATCATGCCTTTCTACTCCAATAATTGTCTATAGTTGAGAGATTTCTCCTAGTAGTTTTTGAAGATCATTAAGAGTCTGGTAACAATCTCTTCTGATCTGTACTTTCTGTGATCTAATTTTCTGCGAGTCTATTTTATAACCTAAATAATTAATAAAATCTCCTCTTTGAATTTTTTCTGGGGCAATTTGTAATCCCCAACGAGGCAAAGTTTCCTTTATTGCTTCAAACATCTTTTCCAAAGTACCTTTATTTGAATCAGACAGTAATATGTCATCCATATAATGATATATTAATGATTGTGGAAATTGTTTATGAATTATTTCCAGAAGCTTATGCACAAAATACTGGCATAAAGTTGGGATATTTAACATTCCTTGTGGCAGCACCTACCACTGAAATCTCCGTACTGGTTGAGAATTGTTATCGGTAGGTACAGTGAAGGCAAACTTTTCTCTGTCTTTTTCTTGTAATGGTATAGTGAAGAAACAATCTTTTAAATTTGTAACTACAATTGGCCAATCCTTAGGCATTAGAGAAGGTAGTGGCATCCCAGGTTGTAGAGAGCCCATAGGCTGTATTACCTTGTTGATAGCTCTGAGATCAGTAACCATTCTCCATTTACCAGACTTCTTTTTGATAACAAAAATAGATGAATTCCATGCACTAGTTGATTCTTCAATATGTCCAGCATCTAACTGTTCCTGAAATAACTTCTCTAAAGCCTGTAACTCCTCAGAGATCATAGGCCATTGACCTACCCAGACAGGTTCATCTGTTAGCCATTTTAAGGGTAGAGCTTTTGGTTGCTCTGTAGGTTTGGCACTAGCATCCTGTTTCTTTACAGTGTATATGTTTGGTATCCATTTTCTGTAGTGCCTTACAATATTTTTTCTATCATCAAGAGCTTGTCTATGATTCATATCTGATACAGGAGGAATGTTAATTTGGGTATTCCATTGCTGTAATAAATCACGACCCAAGAGATTTATAACAATATCTGCGACATATGGCCTCAAACTTCCTCTCTCCCCTTCTGGTCCAATACATTCTATCCATCTGGCACTTTGTTTCACATGAGATAAGGTCCCGATTCCTAAAAATTGAACATTTACTTCTTTTAAAGGCCATCCTGAAGGCCATTTTTTCTGAGTTATTATTGTGACATCATCTTCAGTGTCCAGGACCCCAGAAAATACCTTATTATTCATTTTTACTGGAAATTTGGGTTTGTGATCCTGTAAAAGAAGTTTGCCAAAATATAAGTTTTTTGCTTCCTCCAGTATTAACTAGTTCCTCCTCGACAACTAACCTGTCATTCACAGTGCCATTAGTCTTTACAATAGGCAGTGGATTTTCTAATTGTCCTGGGAGAGACTGTCCTCCACTGTTACTGGGAAAGACTGGACAACCTTTGACCTGGGGGCCCCTGGATCTGTTTCCAGGCTGCAAAGGTTTACCTTGTCTGTCTGTGGTTGACCAGCATTCCTTGGTCCAATGTTTTCCTTTGCCACACCTCTTGCAGAGACTAGAAAGCTGAGGCCTTCTGTTTGAGGCATTCCTGGTAGAAGCATTATTTCTAGGAATGCTTTGTCTACAGTTTCTACTCAAATGTTCTAGTCTACCACAATTAAAACATCTAGAGTTTTGATGTCCTTTTGAAACTTCTGAAGATTGCTTCCCCAACCCAAGTCTGTATCTCCTCACAGTTAAGCCATTTTTCATCCTGATTCCTCTAAATCCTTTAGAAATGGCCTCTCCTACCCAGGTTCCTGTCTCTGGATTGTCATACTCAATATTAGCTGTATACAAGACCCATTCCTCCAATGGTGCTGATCTGATCTTTAATGGCCACAGCATGTTTGTAATGTGGGTTTGCATTCTCATAAGCCAAAGATTCTGTAAGAAGTTGCTGTTCAGCATAAATGAAATGTACGCTCATCATAATCAGCTTGGACCTGTGGGTCAGCAAATTTTCCCTCCCCAGTAATCTTACTTTGGGAAGCTTCAAAGCCGTTCTTCAAACCTTGGAGTTTGAGGGCCTTGGCTTCCTGTCTCCACAAAGCTGTCCACTGTATTTGGGAAGACTGGTCCAGCACTCTGATATAAAATTATTCCAATCTGAGGGAGTCACCTTACTGGTTGTTGCCCATGTGCTCAATACTTCCCTAATATAGGGGCTGGGGACCCCAAAAGCCACCATAGCTTGCTTAATTCCCTTCTATTTTTTCATGGGAATAGGTTCCCATTTATGCATAGTGGAGCCGGTTTGGTTCCTCCATGATGCTGGCCTTTCCGTCATGGTTACTGGAAAGGCCATCTTAGGAAGGTCTCTTGGGCGTCTAGTAGCTATGCTTCTTTCTTTTCCTGGTAACCTAGTGTCTAGTGCCTCAGCATCTGATGTTTCAGATGGTGAATCTTCTAAAGACTGCAATTTTGTGACCATGTCATCTCTGAGGGCTTGGATTTCCTGCATCAGAAATTGTTCCAATCAGCTAATACTCTCCTTGGACTGTTCAGTCAAGCATGATTCCAAGAGTTTCATGCCATTCTCCCTAAAAGCTCCAAAGGCATTTATTTTGCCTTCCTGAAAAATTATCTGGTCTGCTAGATGGTCTGTGTTTTCAGACACAGATTGAATTGACTCTGTTAATTTGGTAAGTTCCTCCTGGCTAGACTCTATCTTAGCCATAAATGCAGTGGAAATTGAATTAAATGTGTCTCAAAGGTTGTTCAGATTAAGTTCCAAAGTATCCTCTTTTTCCTGATTTTTTACTCAAATTTTTGAATCATTTATACAGTTTGTCTATTATCTGCTGTTTGCCAAGCTTCTTCCATGGGATTACATATATTAACACACTAATCACAAGCATGGTACACAAATACATTTGAAATATAACATGAATGTCTTTTACTGCATAACCCATGACATTGGTAATGAAATCTCTAACATCCTGCAGTGTTAAGTTACCTGCCATGTTATAATTGAATATTATTACCACCAATTAATAAATTCCTGAATTGGAAAAATCACCTCTAGTTGGTTTTTGTCTATGAAATTAAAGTACCTGTAGTTACCGTATTTGGCCAGCTGATGGCGCAGGTGTACCGACAAACACGGCTTCTCCGGGGAAGATTGCTTTTCACCAAAAGGAACCTGAAAATGCTAACAACAGCCGGTACAAAATTAACCCAGATTCGGGAAGGGACAGACTTGGGAAGATTGAGGGACACGCGGCTATAAATTATCCGTGGAAACCTATGAGCTGGCCTTAGATGACGGGCACTAGGATCCTGAATCCAATTTGTATCAACAGCCACCGCAAGGATGCAAGGACCGCAGTGTCCATGAAGCTGCAGGAATCGAGGGGAGCTGTTTATCCTAAAGCTGTGCTGCAACAGGAGAACCAGGCCGCTGCCACACCAGGGCGGGCACACCGGTTTGCCACACTGGTTGCGCAGGGCCTCGCTCTGACTTCTGCGCTTGTCTGCAGCGCCCCAATACAAGGGAACAGGCGGCAGTGCTGGTGGCTCTGGGGGCGTTGGTAGCAGCTCTGCAGTGGGAGAAGTTCGCTGGAGGAAGAAGCGGGAAAATCCCGCAGCGGTTGGGGGTTTGGTTAGCTGATCGGTGGGGAGGGGGCACAATTCGCCCAGCTGTGTCTGCCGTGGGATCGCCTAAAGGCAGTGCAGTGCCTCTTGAAGAGGGCTGGAGCGGGAGGGGCTGTGACTGCTAACTCGGTGGCTAGCCAGCTGAGGGACAATCAGGCAGGGGGTGGGTTCGTCAGGTGATATTCCCTTTCCTGATTTCCAGGAACCATTCGAAACTCATAAACCTGAACGCTTTGTGGGTGTGCATTTTTCTGGTCATGTGTCATGCCTCCATTAAAAGACATCATCAGCCTAGGATTCAGAAAACCGAAGCATTAAGGTTCAGATGTGTAGATGCATGGACCTTTGAAAAATGCATTAACCTCTACTAACTTTTAAATGTTTTGATAATAAAAAGAAATATGTGATTCCATTGAATATTGGGAAGGGGAGAAAGGAGCTTGCTTACGTGGTGTTTGTAAGCACAGCCCAGGGATTTACGAAGGGCTGGACCGTCACCGAGGTGGGAAGATCAACCTTGTTAACAGCACAGTAGTGAGCATCTCTGCCCATTAGTGAAGGAGATTGGGTTGGGGATTTCTCAACCTAACCTTGACTGTCACACAGCCCATAACCCCTCCTGTGTATATCCCACATGCTGTTAGACCTTACCTTAAAGGTTCTAACTGTCTAAGCCAAAGGCTCAGTCACCAGGAACAAACTCACCAGGATTACCCAGGGATGAGTCTTTTGTATTTCCCACTAGTACACTCTACTCTGCATCAAGACAGTCATTCTCCCCAGTGTCTCCTGAGAGATGCTTCCTCTGACCTTTCCTAACATTGATTTATTTATTTTTGCCAGGGTGGTGGTGGGTGAGGAGGCTAGTTGAGACAGTGTTTTGCCATGCAACTCTGCCTGCTTTGAAACTCACTACGCAGAACAGGCTGGCTCCCACTGACTCATCCCATGGGTCTTCCGACTGTAGTGCTGCCGGAATGTTCCTAAAGGCACTGTCCAGCACATCTCTGTGTGCCCCTGGTGAGGACTCGGAGAAGAAACACCCTCACGTTGGCGTGTTAGAGCAACCACCAGCTTTATATACCTGTTACTAGGGCTTAGGGTCTATGCTGGGTGTTCCAGGTTCTTGGCCTCTTACTCAAGGAATTAAAAGAGAGGTGCAAAGATGTTTCAAAGTAGTATGGAAAGTTTGTTAAAAAGTGAAGCAAGGGGCCAGACAGTGGTGGCGCACACCTTTAATCCCAGCACTCGAGAGGCAGAGGCAGTCGGATCTCTGTGAGTTCGAGACCAGCCTGGTCTACCAAGCGAGTTCCAGGACAGCCTCCAAAGCCATAGAGAAACCCTGTCTCGAAAAACAAACAAACAAAAAAGTGAAACAAGGGGGTTGTAGAGATGGCTCAGAGGTTAAGAGCACTGGCTGTTCTTCCATTGGTCCTGAGTTCAATTCCCAGCAACTACATGAAGGCTCACAATAATCTGTAATGACATCTGGTGCCCTCTTCTGGCCTGCAGGGATACATGCAGAAAGAACATATAATTAAATCTTTAAGAAAAATCTTCAATTCTAAAAAAATGAAGCAATTGCACAGATCAGAAAGAAATGTGTTGTCAAGAATGTCAGGGGAGCACAAGAGTGCTTGAGTCCTGATTATTGTTGTGAGGGACTTCATTTTATGGGGTTCCAGAGAAGGAGTTTGCTTGCTTAGGGGCAAATAGGAGTAGTTCTCTGCTTTGATAGACAGTCTTATATAAGATCTCTCTCTCACACACACACACATGTCCCTTCCCATAATACATCTGATTTTAATCATATACATGTCAAATTGTACACAGCCATAAGAGCTATGGAGGTTCTCCAGAAAAATTATTTCAGAGTATACAATTTGCCTTATTGCACAAGCACCTAAAACCAGTTTAAACATAGTCAGCCCCTCTACCCTGTGCACAGGCATCGCTGGAGTAGCGATAAATAGACACCATCTACATTTGGTGGTCGTCATGGGGAGGGGAGCTTTTCCCATTGTGTGGAGTGGGTGTCATACGGTTTGATGCAGGTGGAGGTCCCACGCTGCTGGGTGTTCAAAGAGGGTGTGTGTGTAAATAGCACATGCGAGTGAGGGCGCAAGGACGGGAAGGGTATTGCCGTCAGAGAGGTGTGCACCGCGCAACCCAAAATGGAGTCCCTATGCTTACCTGCCTCATACCTAGAGCACCTTTCGTTCAAGAAACGCTTTTGTGAAAGAAAGTTCAATTGTGAAGAAGCATGGTGAATGAATGCGATGGGATGTGGCCTTTTCCAGAAGACTGCAATTTAACACTGAGAATTTAAACTTTCAGAAGCTTTCTAAGTCTTAGGACAGTTACTCTTGGGGGGGGGATATAATTAAAAATAAAGTAACAGAAAGTGATGCACATCCTTTTATTGGAAACATGAGACCCTCCAAGCTTCAGCAGTATAACTTGCAAATAGAAAAAACAGCTGATAAAACCAGACACAATGGTGCATTCCTTCGATACCAGCACTTGGGGGGACAGAGACAGGAGGATCTCTAAGTTTGCGGCCACTCTGGTCTACAGAGATAGTTCCAGATGGCCAGAACTACACAGAGAGACCCCGTCTCAAAAGAAAAAAAGGAAAAGAAGCTGATGAATCTTTCTATCATTACAAACTTAGTGCTCGACTAAATGTGAAAACAAAAAGTGGTTTCTATTTTTTCCTCAGTTAGAGACATGACAGTTGAATGGGGAAGGGGACATAGTCTGTGCCGGTTCATTTTAAAAACTAACTCGCCACAGCCTAGAGTCACATGGCAAGAGAACAGGAATGCTTGAGTGTTAACCAGACCCAGCCTAGAATTATGTGGGAAGAGAACCCTGATTGAGGTGTTACCTAGACTAAGTTGGCCTGTGTGCGTGTCTGTGGGGGATTGCTCCGATGGTTCATTGGAGTAGGAAGACCCAGCTAGTTGCTTCAGTATCTGCCTTGACTCCTCTGAAATCATGGACTGTAACCTGAGCTTGTAAACTAAAATAAACCCTCCCTGCACTGGCTAATCTTATGTCAACTTCACACCGGCTAGAGTCATTTTGGAGAAGGGACCCTCAATTGAGAAAATGCTCCCATTAGACTAGCCTATGAACAAGACTGAGGCACATTTTTTGTATATATAATTGATGTGAGAGGGCCCAGCTCTATTGGGAGAGTGACACCCTAGGCTGGTGGTCCTGGGTACCACGTGGGAAAGCACTGCTCCCTGAGTCTGCAGCAGCTCCTCCCCCCAGGCTCCTGCCCTCTGCCCTGTTTGAGTCCCTGCTTTGCCTTCCCTCAATACACTGTGACCCAGGACATAAAAGCCAAGTCACCCAATAACCCTTTCCTCTCCAAAGCTGTCTTTTGGTCAGGGTGGTTTCTTTTTGTTTTTGTTTTTTAATCACAGCAACAGATATTAAACTAGGACAAGGTCTCACTATGTAGAATGGATTGGTCTTGTTAGACCCCGGCAGCTGTAACATGGCAGACTTGATGTGCTGGCTAATTTTATGCCAATTTAACACAGATAGACTCATCAGAGAGGAGGGAGCCTCAGTTGAGAAAAATGTGTCAATGAGCTCTGGCCGCAGACAAGCCTGTACCAAACCTTTTCTTTTGGGCCACCAGCAAGCACCCAAATCATAACACAGAGACTTGATATTAGTTATGAATGTCCAGCCTCTTTAGGCTAGTTTCTGGCTAGCTCTTTTAACTGGAATTAACCTGTTTTTCTTTATTTATCTTTTGCCTTGAGGCTTTTTACCTTTCTTTCTGTATGGCCTACTCTGTCTGCTAGCTGGCAGCTGCCTGGCTGGCCCTACACACCTCCCTCTCTTTCTCCCTCATTCTCACCTCCTTCTTGTCATTCTTTTTTCCTTAGCCCCGAATTCTCTCCTATCTATTCTCTCTGCCTGCCAGCCTCAGCTACCCCTCTCCTGCCAGTCTACTTACTGGCCGTTCAGCTCCTTAGCAGACCAATCAGGGGCCTTAAGCAGACAACAGCTACACACCTATACATAACTAAGCACGCATCCTTCATCAAATGAAGCATAAACAAATTAACACAGCTTTACACAGTTAAAATAGTGTTTCACAACACAAGCCTGTAGGGTGTTTTCTTAATTAGCGATTGATGGGGGAGGGCCCAGTCCACCACCCTGGGCTGGTGCCACCCCTGGGCTGGTGGTCCTGGGTTCTATAAGAAGGCAGGCTGTGCAAGCCGTGCAGAGTCAGCCAGTGAGCGGCACCCCTCCATAGCCTCTGCATCAGCTCCTGCCCTCCTGGTTCCTGCCATGTTTGAGTTCCTGCCTGGCTTCCCGCTATGGACTGTGATGTGTAAATCCAACAAACCCTTTCCACCCCACGCTGCTTTGATCATGGTGCTTCATCATAGCGATAGAAGCCTTATTTAGGACACTCAACCGCCCGACCTCATAGGCCAGTAAAGAAGCAAGTTATAGCAAAAAGCAGAAAAAGGAGATTTAGCCAAATGTGTCCACATTGGGAAGAAAAACAGAGAGATCTAATGACAAGCTCTCACCGCCTCACGCCTCCCCATCTTTTGTGTCCTGATGTGACGTTTAGGTCTAAGCAGAGGGCAAAAGTATGTTTAACTAAGCAATTCTGGTCAAGGTGTGGTCTCAGCCTGCTGCAGAATGATCCGATGAGCTGTCAGAACCTTGTGAAAACTTTCCTGGCAGGCCAGTTCCTCCCCTAACTGGGACCAACCTTAGCTTTCTCCCAGCATAAGCATCCTGGAGAAATTCTAATTCCTTGGGGGAAATTCTGCCAGTAACCTGGTTGCTGAAGGGAGGACGCACATGCCTCCTTAGAATGGCTTTGTTCCTTCCAGGATGACTAGACTTTTTCATCTGCCCAGTGTGTGTGACCACACCCAGTTACAATGGCATACTACAAGTTTGTGAGGCTAGGGATGTCCAGCATGCATGAGCTCAGAAAATACGGTATTTTATCGGATTTGAAAGTGCTCAAAAATGCAACATTTGGAACTTCTTGCATTAACTTACTTTTCCTCCACAACTTATTTTAATTAATAAAGGATCTAATGAAAGTTTCAGGTAACGTGACTCCAGACAGAAAATCGAGTCAAAGGAGGCTGTGGAAAAGGAGGAAGACAGTCTCCTGGAAAGTGAAGGCTCAGGTGTGCACTGCCACTTGGGTGGGGCGACCCAGGGGCAGCGGGTGGAGGGATGCCAGAGGGCAGTTAGTATTTTTATCATCCACTCCTCCACAAGGACTCCCTCTCCTTGCTGCTGTGAGTAATGCAGCAATAAACCCGGATGTGCAGGTGTCTTCGGTGGGATCGGTTCTTCAAGTACATGAGGGTGGGTTAGCTGGCTGGATCACGTGGCAGTTTGAAAGCACCATACTGATATCCATGGCTGTACTAGTTCACACTCCCCCACAGTGAAGCAGAGTCGCTCTTTCTGATGTCCTCACCAGCATTTGGTGGTGACCATTTTCTTGAGAAGGGCGATCATTCTGACCGGGGGTGAAATGGAATCTCAGCCATCCTATTTTGCATTTCCCTAATGTATAAGAAGACTGAGCACGAGCCCAGCCACTGCCTTTACAAGGACTAATGGAGTTAGAAGCCATAGAACTCTGTCCTTACGACCCAAACCACAGGATACCAGCCAGCAGGTTACAGTACCATCTGGCATCATGCAAAAAGAAAAATCCAAAGATAGCTAAAAAGATGGCTGACTGCAAATACGATGCTTGTCTTGTGGTCCCAATCAAAAGGCTCAAGGAACATGAGGCCCACTGTGTCAACAGAACTGTAGTTGATGAACCACTTAATCTTCTTAAGATGACTCAAGTTCTGAAGGAGATGAAAACTACTCCAATGCCGGCAATCAGATTACTGAGCCTGATGGTCTAGAATGTGGACCATATGCATCGTTTTCCTTCATTTGCTCTTGGGGCGTTTGCTCCAGAAATGCTGGTTTGTGAGAGTGACTCAAGAGACCTACAAGTCCTGGGGGCGAGGTCAGAAAAATGATGGAGACACTTCGAATAATGCACCAGCAAACAGATGTTTTTAACCTTAGGAAAATCTCAGCTTTTAAGTAACAACTCTGTCATCTTAACAAGTTTTTATTTAAATAAATAATATTTTCCTAGCCGGACGTTGGTGGCGCATGCCTTTAATCCTAGCACTTGGGAGGCAGAGGCAGGTGGATCTCTGAGTTCCAGGCCAGCCTGGTCTACAAGAATGAGTTCCAGGACAGGATCCAAAACAATACAAGCCTGATCTACAGAGACAGTTCCAGGACAGCCTCCAAAGCCACAGAGAAACCCTGTCTCAAAAAAAAAAAAAACAAAAAAGAATATTTTCCTTTGACAAAAAAGAAAAAGAAGAAGAGGAGGAGGAGGCAGAAGAAGAAGAAGAAGAAGAAGAAGAAGAAGAAGAAGAAGAAGAAGAAGAAGAAGAAGAAGAAGAAGAAGAAGAAGAAGAAGAAGAAGAAGAAGAAGAAGACTGAGCACTTAAAAACAAGAAAACACTGATTGGCCTACTGTGCTTCCTCTTTGAACTGTCTGTTAATTTCATTGCCTATCTGTTGATGGGCAGATTTATTTTTTATTATTTTTTGGTGTGTAATTTGTGCAGTTGTTTATAGATTCTGGTTATTAGTCACCTGCCTGGTGTAGAGCTGGCAGACTTCCTCCTGTCCTGCAGGCTGTCTGTTCCCTCTGCTGAAGTTTCTTTACCACACAGACACTTTTCACCTCATGTAGCCCATTGCTGATTCTTTTTTTGTTTGTTTGTTTGTTTGTTTGTTTTTCGAGACAGGGTTTCTCTGTGTTGTTTTGGAGGCTGTCCTGGAACTCACTCTGTAGACCAGGCTGGCCTCGAACTCACAGAGCTCCACCTGCCTCTGCCTCCTGAGTGCTGGGATTAAAGGCTGCTAAAGCAGGGGGCTGAGTGAGGGTCTGGTCCCTTTATTTCTAGATTATTAGAAGTGAAGCCACTGAGTTTATTTTCCCTTTCATTTTCTATAAAACCTAGCAGTAGAGAGGGAACTGGACTCCCCTTCAAAGCTGCTGCGTCAGCTAGCCAGACATTGTCCCTGTCATGGTTGGAAGACCAATCATTAAACCTTGCTTTTGCAGTTTGGTGGGTATTTCTGTGGTCTCTGGGGACTTTGCAACTTGGGCACATGCTGCACCTGCTCACACAGCCTGTAATCTGAGAATGTGCGGAGGGTGTCGGGATTGATGACACAGAGACCAGTCAGTGGTGCAAAGAAAACTTTAAGCAGGCCCCAAGAAGGCTCAAGAAAACTTTCCAAGAAAGGCTTCCCTCAAAAAAAGCTTCAGCTCCCTTTCTTATCCCTGGCTGGTTATATGCCCTGACACCAGAGGCAGTGGTGGGGGATCAGGAAGAGGCGGTTAGTCATTGGAAAAGGTCGAGGTCAGGGCATTATTGCTCCAGGCACCATATTGTTTTTAGTAAACATGTTTTTAGTAAACATTGTCTTACAGCTGCCTGCTCCCACAGGCACAACAAAAAGGATGGGTCCTTCCATGTTATAGGGAAAGAAAGGCACGGGGGGGGCCGCCGCGCGAAAGGAAAGGATGTTTCTGGCTGATGGCAGAAAGACAGCCTGTCCTCCCAATCCAGGGCCAGCACTGGTGATACTTTGACACCTCTCTTCCTTGATTTTTCTCTTTCCAGAGTTGAAATCTCTAGACTGAGACTCATTCTCTTTCATTCGTTTCTCTTCCTCTGGAGCTAACTACAGCGCCTGCTGCTTATATTCTAATACTCACTTTCTTACCTACCTAGAGTCAAGCTCCTGCTAAAGCACAAGCAGGGTGGAGACTCAGTTCACAGGTTAAGTGAAAGCACTCACCTGCCAGGCACAAGGCCCTGGGTTCCACCCTCAGCAACACCAAATAAAAACAAAAGATAAAAGCCACCTCCTTGGGCCGGCCTTTGGTGCCGCACGCTTTTAATCCCAGCACTCGGGAGGCAGAGGCAGGCGGATCTCTGTGAGTTCAAGGCCAGCCTGGTCTACACAGCGAGTTCCAGGACAGCCTCCAAAACAATACAGAGAAACCCTGTCTCAAAAACAAACAAAAAAAGTCACCTCCTTACAGCATGGCCAGTGGGTTCCTGGGTACAGAGTCTCTAGGCTTTGTCAGTCTCTTTTCTGTAAAGTTCACCTTGACACAGATGTTTCTAGTGTTGCTTTGTGTGGCCTACCCATGCCCTTTCATTTTGCCCTCCCCCCATTTCATCACCTCTTTGCCAACCCAATTTACACGCTGATTTAAGTCACTCAGCTAACCTAGAGTTCCTCCTGACTTATGAAGGCCCATATCTATCCCAAGGTCCCTCCAGAATGAACGCCTTTCCTAAGTCTCTGGTGAACACAGTTCTGGCAGCCTGGCGAGCTGAGCACCAAACAGCATCTCTGTCATGCCACATTCCCTCATTAGCGTTTTTATCCCATTTGCCCTGTGCTCACTGTATTAGTCAGGGTTCTCTAGCATAACTGAACAAATAGAATGAATATATATGAATATATATACATATATATATATGGGATTTATTAGAATGACTTGCAGGCTGTGATTCAACTAATACAACGGCTGCCTATGAACAAAAGGTCCAAGAATCTAGTAGCTATTTAGTCCTCAGAGTTGGGTGTCTGAGCTGGTCTTCAGGGGATGCCAGAATCTGGAGGAAGCAGGCTCTCATGTCAGTGAAGGAACGGACTCACTAGCAAAAGTGAGAGCAAGTAGGCAAAGAGAGAGAAAGCTTCCTTTTCCCCTCCTTATACAGGTTTCCAGAAGAAGGTGCGGCCCAGAATAGAGGTGGGTCTGTGCAATTCAAAAGATCCAAATTAAAGATCCAAATTAAATGGAGCTACCTTAAAGATCCTGATTAGAGGGGCTGGAGAGATGTCTCATCGGTAAAGAGCATTGGCTGTTCTTCCAGCGGACCCAGATTCAATTCCCAGCAACCACATGGCAGCTCACAACTGTCTGTAACTCCAGTTCCAGTGGATCCAACTCCCTTACAAAGGTATGCAGGTCAAACACCAATGCATATAAAAATTAAAAGAAAAAAATTAACGATCCTGATTGGAAGTAGATCTTCCCAGTTCAAATTAAGCAAAAATCCCTCACAGGTGTGCCCCCCCAATTTTTTGAGTGTTAGTTAATTCCAGATACTATTGAATTAACATCCAAGAATTACTATCACATTCACTATCTGATTCTTTTCATGAGTTGCAAATTTTGGGATCCCAGCAGGGGCTCTTCAATTACATGCTATAGGACACAGCAAGATCTCTGGATCATCTCCATATCTGCCTTTCAGCCAAATCAGAAGCTAATGATTTGCCTACTTCCCATTGTGATTTTTATGTTACACAAGCAGATAGGTATATTTCACCCACAGCAGAGACCACAGAACTGCCAACAAAGCTTGTCTTGTGTGTTGCTTTCAGAAACTATACTATATTTTTGTAGTTTACCGTATCCCAGGAGTCCCTATACTCACATGGCCGACCACATTCAGTAAGGAGGTAAGCCAATCCACACTATATAGATAAGACAGTCGCACTGGAATTTCCCTCGTGGATGTTCCACATGATTCTCAATCTGGTCTACCGGCTCACTGATTAACAAGGACCATGCTGATTGTCCCCACATCTTTTTTTTTTTTTTTTTTTTTTTTGGTTTTTCGAGACAGGGTTTCTCTGTATTGTTTTGGAGGCTGTCGGTCCAACCCAGCCTCGAACTCACAGAGATCCGCCTGCCTCTGCCTCCCGAGTACTGGGATTAAAGGCTGCGCCACCACTGACCGGCTGGTGCACATATTTTAAACTTCCAAATTCTGGAAAGTGAAACAGGTCCATTTGCCAAATATCATTTCTGCATATACCTTTGGGATTACTGCCTGCTGGTAAAGAAGTTTGATTATAAGATGAAAAGTTAGGGCAGTTTCTTACTATTTCCTTGGCTTGTTGTCAAGTGATAGCAAATTCCTTCTATAAGCTTTTACTATTAACATGGTGTTTTTCATGAAATTCTGAAGCTTCAAGCACATTTCCTATTAATAAATGATCAATCTCATCATTACCTTGTGCTAGAGGACCTGGCAGACCCGTGTGGGATCTGATGTGTATTATATATATAGGATGAGTTCTATTTCTGATAGTTTCCTACAATTGTATAAACAATGAGGTTAATTCTGTACTATCAGGAATAAATTCAGTTGTCTCAATGTGTAAAACGACTCTCTCTGCATATTGAGAGTCAGTAACTATAGTGAGAGGCTCTGTAAAATCCATAAGTACAATGAGAATGGCATACAACTCTGCCTTTTGTACAGAGTTGTAAAGGCTTTGAACTACTTTACTTATATTTCCTGAATTATATTCTGCCTTTCCAGACTTTTTTGCATCAGTGTAAAATGTAGGAACTCCAGAGATTAGCGTTTTTCTTACAATATATGGAAGGATCCAAATAGTTTTCTTTATGAATTTGATTCTCTTTTGGAATAATTGTTACTAATCGTTTATAAAAAGTTACTGAAACCCTTTGCCAATATTCATTATCCTTGCATATAGAAGAAATTTCTTCTTTAGTTAAAGGTACAATAATTTCTGTTGGGTCCCTTCCAGTTAGTTGACAAACCCTTAATTTACCTTTTAAAATCAAATCAGAGATTTTTTCTATATAAGTATTCAATTTTTTATTCTGTTTATGTGGGAGAAGTATTCATTCTAATATGATATCTTCCTTCTGCATCAAAATCCCTGAGGGGTATTCTGTAGATGGTAAAATAACCAGAACACAGTCTAGTTTTGGATCTACACAGTCCACATGTGCTTCTAGTATTCGCTTTTCTACTCATCCTAATTCTTTTTCAGGCTCAGTTGACAATATTTGTGGACTATTAAATACTTGTCTCCTTTTAAGGCCATTAATAGGTGTTTTAAATCATTCCCTTCTACTCCAATAATTGTCTGTAGTTGGAAAATCTCTCCTATTAGTTTTTGAAGATCATTAAGGGTCTGGTAACAATCTCTCCTGATCGGTATTTTTTGTGGTCTAATTTTCTGTATATCTATTTTATAACCCAAGTAATTAATAGAATCTCCTCTTTGTATTTTTTCAGGGGCAATCTGTAATTCCCAGCGAGGTAAAATTTCCTTTACTGCCTCAAACATCTTATCCAATGTTCCTTCTTTCAAATCTACCAGCAATATGTCATCCATATAATGGTAAATTATGGATGTGGAAATTGTTTGCAAATTATTTCTAAAGTTTTTTGCACAGAATACTGGCACAAAGTAGAACTGTTTAACATTCCCTGTGGAAAAACCTTCCATTGAAATCTCCTAACTGGTTGAGAATTGTTATAGGTAGCCACTATGAAGGCAAATTTTTCCCTATCTTTTTCTTGTAAAGGTATAGTGAAGAAGCAATCTTTTAGATCAATTACTACAATTGGTCATCCTTTAGGTATTAGAGAAGGTAATGGCATCCTATATAGTGTGTTGCCTTCCCTGCCATCTGACTGGGCCCTGCCACAGTTGCAGTCCACTAATAACGCACAAGACACTACATTAATTATGAAGCTGTTGGCTGTTTGCTTGTTTCTTACTGGCTAGCTCTGACGTAAGTATTTAACCCATAATTGTTAATCTAAGTATTTCTCTTACCGGAGAAAAAGATCTTTACCTCTTACTCCTCTCGTGGCCTACATTGTATCTGTCTGTGTCTCTCTTTCTCAGAATCTTCCTTGACTCCTGGTCCCACCTATCTTGCTTCCCTATTGGCCAACAGTGCTTTATTCAATAACCAATAAGAGACAGATTTACAGAATGACATCCCCCATCAATCCTAGGCTGTAGAGAGCCCATAGGTTGAATTACGTTACTGATGTCTCTCAAATCAGTAAGCATCCTCCATTTACCAGACTTCTTTTTGATAACAAATACAGGAGAATTTCATGGACTGGGAGATTCTTCAATATGTCCAGTATTTAGCTGTTCCTGAACCAGCTTTTCTGAAGCATCTAGCTTTTCAGAGGTCATAGGCTATTGCCCTACCCAGACAGGTTCATCTGTTAGTCATTTTAAGGTAGTGCTTTTGGTTGCTCTGTAGGTTTGGCACTAGCATCCTGTAACTGTACAGCCTATATGTTTGGCATTTGTTTTCTGTAGTGCCTTACAATATTTTTTCTACCAAGAAGAGCTTGTTTATGATTCATATCTGATACAGGAGGAATGTTAATCTGGGTATTCCATTGTTGCAATAGACCATGAACCCAGAAATTTATAGCAATGTCTGCGACATATGGCCTAAGTCTTCCTGTTTGTCCTTTTGGTCCTATACAGTCCACCCATCTCATGATATGTTTTACTTGGGATAGAGTTCCAATCCCTAATAATTGAACATTTACTTCTTGTAGGGGCCATTTTTGAGGCCAACATTCTTGAGTTCTAATAGTAACATGTTTGCCTGTGTCCGCCAAGCCTATTATTTATCTGCACTCTTAATTTTGGTCTTTATTTATAGAAGTCTGCCACAATATATGTTTTTTGTTTCCTCCAGGTAGGATTGGTTCATCCTCAGTAGTTAATCTACCATCCAGAGCGCTATTATTCTTTACAATAGGCAGTGGATGTTCTAATTATCCTGGGAGAGATTGTCCTCCACAGTGACTGGGAATGACTGACCACTTTTGACATGGGGGCCTTCGAGAAGCCCCCATAAGGAATTTCCCAATTGCAAAGGGTTACCTGGTTTGTCTGTGGTCGACCTACATTCATTAGTTCAGTGTCATCCTTTGCCACATCTCCTACATAATCCAGAAGGCTGAGGCCTTCTATTTGAGTCATTCCTAGGAGGAGAATTATTTCTAGGAATGCTTTGCCTACAATTCCTACTTAGATGTCCTATTCTACCACAGTTAAAGCATCTGGTATTCCAATGTCTTTTTAAACATCTGAAGATTGCGTCCCCTACCCAAGTTTCTATCTCCTCACAGTTAAGGCATTTGGCATCTTGATGCCTCTTAAACCTTTAGAAATTGCCTCTCCTACTCAAGCTTCTATATCTTGATCTTTATACTCAATATTAGCTGTATACAAGACCCATTCATCCAATAGTACTTATCTGATTTTTAATGGACAAATTACCCTTTTGCATTGTGGATTTGCATTCTCATAAGCTAGAGAGTCTATAAGGATTCACCTAGAATCTGAATCAGTTACCTGTAATTCTATTGCTCTGGACAATTTTTTTTAAGAATTCAGTGAACCTTTTTCTCAGTCCTTGTACCACCTTGGTATAAGGTTCTATTTTCTCTCCTGATTCATGAACCTTATTCAAAGCATGCAGAGCTGCTGTGTGGCATAAAGACAAGATATGTTCGTCATATTCAGCCTGAGCCTGTAGATCAGCATACGCACCCTCACCAAAAGTTTGACCTTGGGGAGCTTCATTATCTTTCTTAAGGCCTTGAACCTCAAGGGTCTTTGCTTCTTCCCTCCATAAGCCCTCCATTGTATTTTAGATGAGTTTTCTTGCACAGCTGAAATCAATTGACTCCAATCCTCTGGGGTCACCCTATTCACACTTGCCCAAGAATTCAGTTCCTCTCTGATATAAAGGGAGTGAATACCATGAGAAACAATAGCTTGTTTGATCCCCTTAAGATACTTCATCTGTATTGGTTCCCACTGATAAGCGACGGAACCATTAGGATGCCTCTTCGTTGTTGCTTTTTCAGTCATAGATACTGGGAAGGCCATAGGAGATGACATAGCAACCTTAGGAAGATCTTCTCAGTGTCTGAGAAGTGTATATAAACCTCTGTCATGACCTGTTGCTAGTGCATCTGAATCTGATGTATCAGATTGTAAGTCAACTACGAGCTGCAGTCTAGAGTCCACCATTTCCCTGATGATTGAATTTCCTGGGTCAAAAATTTTTCTAAGGACTTCATAAAGCTTACCCATTTCTTGGATTCATCATTTATACATGATTCCAAATATTTTATATTCTCATCCTTAGATATTATCTGAGTGGCATGTGAGTTGCCTTCTGGGGACAGTGTTCTATCTCATAGCCAGTCATTATCCTCAGACATGGAATGAATTGTTTCAGGACATTTAACAATCTGGTGTTCCAGATTTTGAGTTTTATTAGTCGAGTCATCAGATAAGGAATGAGTTGATCCTGCCAGCCTGATAATGTCCTGCTGAATCAACACTATTTTGGACATAAAGGCAGTGGGCATGGAATCAATTCTGTCTCATAAGTTGTTATGTAAACTTTGTTAGACATTTCCCCATTGACCTGAAGATTGAATTTTTTACTCTAATTTTTCAATCATTTGCACAATTTCCTTGTTTTCTGCCCTGTTATTAATACATATCTTCTATGCTATTATATTTATTATGAAGCTAATCATTAGCATCAGACACAAATACATTTGGAGCATGTCATAAATCTCCCCAAGGATGCTATTCATGAAACAAGAAATGAGATCCCTAATGTTCTGCACTGTTGGATTATCTGTTATGGTATAAAGCAGGTATTTTTATCAGCAGCTTGAACTACCGGAATGCAAAACTCACCTTCAATGATCTTGGGCTGAGGAAAGGATTTTTACCTGCAATAACTATGCTTGGCCAGCAGGTGGCGCAGGTATGCCGCCAAATCAGCTCCTCCCTGGGTGCTCGGTATTTCCTATTGGAATCTGAAAAATCCTAAGTAGCTTTTACAGAAATTTAGTGAGGAGGATTTTGTTAAAAGGAAGGGAATGAGCCCCAAGTGGATTGCGGGAATCTGCAGCTATGGAGTGCTGCAGAACCTTACAGGCGGGAAGGAAAGTGAACCCTGCAGCTTTTGGACGCTTGTGTCGGCAACCACCACCGAGAGAGGCAAGCCGCAGTGCTTAGCGGCTGCTCAGGGGAGCTCGTTCTGCAAGCTCCCTGGGGATTTCTGGGCAGGCAGGAGGGCTGTGGAGAGTTTCGGTCGCTGGGAACGTGGTTGGTCCAGGAAAGACGGAGGCCTTTGGCACAGCCAGAGAACCAAAGGGATGGAACCCAGTTCGGCAGAAGAAAACAGAGCAGCCTGAGTTGGGAAACCCTGGTTACTTAGGAGGGCTTCTGGGGTTGCCCAGATGCACCAGGCCATAGGCCACGCACATAGGCTGGTGGCTGGCATCCAGTCGAGGAGGGAGGCAGAGGACGGAGAGGCTGGGTAAACTTACTTATTCACACCAGATGATGCAGAAATATTGAGCTACACAAATCAGGGATGTCCTATGATATTTTATTGAGGGAGAAATCACTTATGTGAGAAGCCAAGAAAGCTGGAAACCAAAGGTCCACACATTGCTCTCTATGCTGCCACCGGAACCCAAAGAGAAAGAGTCTCCTCCCCCTAGCTCTTTTATCCCCCGAAAGTTCTACGTACCTGTGAGCACACCCAAATGGGCATGGTTAGTGCTATGGGCACGTAGATCTCTCCCTGCACATCCCTTAGATAATAAAGAAGTCAGGAAAATTCCAGGCTTTAAGGAGCCCACTGGCTGAATCACCTTATTTATAGCTCTCAAATCTGTTAACATTCTCCTTTTTTCCAGATTTCTTTTTAATAACAAATATAGGAGAATTACAAGCTTAATTGATGCTTCAACACGTTGAACATTTAACTGCTCCTGGACCAGATGTTCTAGTGCCTATAATTTTTCTAATGTCAAAGGCCATTGTTCTGCCCGCACAGGTTTGTCGGTTAATCACTTTAAAGGTAGGTAGGTTGTTACGTTTGAAAGTCTATGACTGTTCTTGATAATACATTGTAATATTTTTCTCAGAAGCATTCTGTATTTCATGGTTTCTTTCTGAGACTGGAGGAATGTTAACCTGTGTTTTCCATTGCTGCAACAAATTGCATCCCCACAGCTGGGCGTTGGTGGTGCACACCTTTAACCCCAGCACTCAGGAGGCAGAGGCAGGCAGATCTCTGTGAGTTCGAGGCCAGCATGGTCTACAGAGTGAGTTCCAGGACAGCCTCTAAAGTCACAGAGAAACCCTGTCTTGAAAAACAAAAAACAAAAACAAACAAACAAACAAAAAAACCAAATTGCATCCCCATAAGTTCATTGCTGTGTTAGCCACATAGAGCTTTAATTTTCCTCTCTGTCCTTCTGGCTCTATACACTCAACCCATCTTGCACTTTGCTTTTCCTAAGATAAAGTCCAAATCCCTAGAAGCTGAACATTTATCTCCTGAAGATGCCAATGTGGATGCCAAAATTTTGGTGAAATTATTGTTAAATCTACTCCTATATCTAATAACTCTTCAATTTCAATGCCATTTATTTGTATTTTTAGCTTTTGTCTCTGATAATTTATAGTAGTTTGCAAAATACTTGTTTTATGGTCTTTCCTGATATTGGCAGCACCAATTACTTCTGAGAGGAAGATGGGCATCGAAGAAACTCATTATGGAGTTTGCTTTCAACATGGCAAGATTAGCCATTTGGGCAAGAAACTGCTTTTGCCTGGACTACTTGACTGTTGCTGTATAATCTGGATATGCAGGACCCATAGGAAAGTGACTGCTGAACTCAGTCTTACAGGGTTCCTGCTTCATGGAAAAGTCTACGAAAAGGCAAAAATGTTTATAGATTGGAAAATAAAAATAACAAAGCTAAAAATATAAACCAAAGAAATAGCCAGTCATAGAGGCATGAACTTTTGATCCTAGCCTTCAGGAGGTAGAGGTAAATGGATCTCTGTTAGTTTAACACCAGCCTGATCTATATAGCAAATTTTAGGACAGCTAGGCTGTGTAGAGAGACGCTGCTTCAAAAACCAAAAAGAAAAACCAATGAAATAGAAAAAAATCAATTAATAGATAAATTGGAATTAAGAAAACTTATAGGATTTTGAAAGTAGTAAGAGTTTATACAGCTATTGTTAGGCTGATTATGAAAGAAAAGAAGAAAGATTCCAACTATTCATCAACAGGGGATTAATATCCAGAATATATAAAGAATTCAAAACATTAAAAGAAATGAGCTTAGTTATGCCTCTGGTTGGTGTGATGAAATAACCTAACAAAAGCAAACAGAGAAGGGGGTTTATTTGGGCTCACAGTTTGGGTGCACAGCCCATCATGAGAACAAGAGAAAGGGGTTTATTTGGGCTCACAGTTTGAGGGCACAGCCCATCATGAGAACAAGAGAAAGGGGTTTATTTTAGGCTCACAGTTTGAGGGCACAGCCCATCATGAGAACAAGAGAAAGGGCTTTATTTGGGCTCACAGTTTGAGGGCACAGTCCATCGTGAGAACAAGAGAAAGGGCTTTATCTGGGCTCACAGTTTGAGGGCACCGCCCATCATGAGAACAAGAGAAAGGGGTTTATCTGGGCTCACAGTTTGAGGGCACAGTCCATCATGAGAACAAGAGAAAGGGGTTTATTTTAGGCTCACAGTTTGAGGGCACCGCCCATCGTGAGAACAAGAGAAAGGGGTTTATCTGGGCTCACAGTTTGAGGGCACCGCCCATCGTGAGAACAAGAGAAAGGGGTTTATCTGGGCTCACAGTTTGAGGGCACCGCCCATCATGGTAAGGAAGTCACCGCAGCAAGAGCTTGAGGTAGCTGGTCACATTGTGTCTGCAATCAAGAATCAGAGAGAACCAAATGGTGGTGTGTATACCTTTAATCCCTACACTCAGGAGGCAGAAGCACTCTCTGTGCATTGGAGGCCAGCCTGGTCTATTGGCAGGGCTACACAGAGAAACTCTGTCTCGAAAAATAATAAAGAAGGGGGGGGAGGAGGAGGAGGAAAAAGGAGGATGAGGAGAACAAGAGGTGAGGAGGAGGAGGAAGCAGAGAGAGATGTATGTATGTATGTATAACAGGCATCAGATCCTGTTATAGATGGTCCTGAGCCACCATGTGGGAGCTGGGTATTGAACACAAGACCTCTGAAAGAGCAGTCAGTGCTCTTAACCACTGAGCCATCTCTCCAGCCCTGTGGATGTTATTCTTATTGTTGTTATGTATTTCTACTGGTCCCTTTTAAGTTTCCATTTCTCTGAGGAAATACCTGGCCTTTTGTCCCCTTTATCTGTTACAGCCTCTATGAAATTCATAATAATTGCTTTAATGGGATGTCTTCTAATTCTGTACCCTGCATATCACTACAGGCTAAAAGGTCCATTTTATCACACTTTTGTACAGACTACATTGTAGGATGAAACATAATTCTGGATATTTTTTTGAGGGGAAGTTCAAACCTTCCGCCGACTCCCTTAGTGTAGACGGGGATGACCGTTGCGATCTCTCCCGGGGCAGTGCCCTGCTCAAGCTGTGTTTCAGCGTTCACTGTGCTCGGTCTGCCTGTGATTGCCCCAACCCCAACTTCCGGCTCTGTCTCTACTTTTCTATTTCTTTTACCTTTATTTCTTTTAAATTTTGCTCTTTTGTTTGTTTGTTTTTAACTTTGGTTTTGGCTTTTTTTCATGGCCGGGCTCCTCTGTGTAGCTCTGTCTGTCCTGAAACTCACTCTGTAGACTCTGGCCTCGAACCCAGAGATCTGCCTGCCTCCTGCCTCCCATGTGTAGGAATTAAGGGCTTGAGCCAACACTGTCTGGCTAAATTCAGCTTTTATGCCCGTTACACTTTGAAACAGGAAACTGGATATCTAGAAACAGTAGTAAGACCAATCCTCACTGGTACTCAAGAAAAAAAGTTTTGTGCACAGGTCTCCCCAGGCTACTGTTATGCAGGAGATGTGAGAGTAAAATTAAGAGTTGAAATCTTCCATTGAGGACACCACTGTTCTTTGCTCCCCCAGTGAGATCTTGTCATCTTACGAGAGACGTTAAAATTGCCGACCTGCTGAGAGATCAGCTAAAGACACTATTTACTTTCATGCTAGTTCTGGGATGCGCCAAGTCTCCCGATACCCTTGTCTGGGTAGGTACTTCCTTATCTCATAGGCATAGAATCCGCTGGTGACTAGGTCAGTCCTAAGCAGGCATGGGAATGAACTGGATTTCCAGGTGAGGTTTTGGTACCCGAGGATTACACACCCACTTCTCACCGTCCTTCTCAGCCAAGATGCTCAATGAGGGAAATTTCTTTTTAGGATACAGACCTTTTTAGTTGAGACTTAGAAAAATAACTTTGTACCCTAAGTATCCATTTATCTTTCAAATAATGTAACTATGTCAGTACTCAAGTACCACTGATTATTTTCTATTGACTTTACACATTGTTGTATCCTGTACAGCATTGGAGAGGGGGTAAGTTTTGACTCATACTGATTAAGTATTTACTGTTTTACCTCTTTGACATGTATAAATAAAATAACATTATGATTAGATGATTGGCATGTATGAGTTCTAAGTTGAAATTTTTAAAATGATAATATTGCATACTTTAAATTTATGGAAGTGAAGTTTGTAATGAAAACATTGTTTCCTTCACCATAGCCTCATATTACTGAAAATATCTACAAGTATGTCCTTGGGAAAACTGGCCTAATTTGACATTCACGAAATACAAATTAAGGGTGCTCGTTCATAAACTTGTGTCCTACCAGTTAGGAAGTGTCACATGAGAGTACAGAGATCTCCAGTTTCCAGTATATATCTTTAAAAACAAATAATTGTGTTTGTTTCCTTTTCCTGGCTCCAAAACACCTGGCAATGTAATTTCCAACAGCTGGGAAAACAGAATATTTGTGACCATTAATCCTAGCTCTCGGCTGGGCGGTGGTGGCGCACGCCTTTAATCCCAGCACTCGGGAGGCAGAGGCAGGCGGATCTCTGTGAGTTCGAGGCCAGGCTGAACCGATAGCCTCCGAAACAATACAGAGAAACCCTGTCTCGTAAAAACCAAAAAAAAAAAAAAAATCCTAGCTCTCTGTGTGCTTCACTGAAGCAATACTCCTGCCCATTTCTCTGCTGGGGGTATTCCCAAAACTCATTTTGTTTAGAGGAAACTGTGGGGAAGTTGAGGCCAATTCTACCTGCTCTTTTAAATTCGGGTTTTACCCCTCATTTGTACCACTGGAGAAGCTTATCATAAACAGATATTCTTTGCTCATTACTAAGGTACAGGCTGTGGTGAGAAAGGGATATTAAGTCTGTTTTGGCATGAAAACTGGCTTAACTCTTGTCCATTGTGGAGTTCATCAGGGAGCCGTCCTACTGCAGGACTGTTTGTGTGTCCCAGTAATGACAGCTTGGGTTCTAAGACAGAGGACCTCAAGGTTTCCTGTTTCTGTACTTGAAGGAATGCTTCCTTTTCTACCGGCTTTTTCTCAACAGGGATGTAAAAGCAGTGACACTCTGGTAAGCATCCTAGCTGCAGGTGTGAGCCCTGAGCTCTGCTTTTTTTTTTTTTTTTTTTTTTTACAAAAGCAATCCATAATTCTCACTGTTTTCCACCAAGAGCTGTCCTGCATTGTCCCGAGTACTCTGCAGGCTTTTGTGCTCCGCATGCCTGGAGTCTGCTTCAGGCCACTTAGACACAACAGGGACATCCGGCGCGTGATGCTTTCTCGTGCCTGGGTGCCAGCCTTCTCTCGCTGTGAGCTCGCTGGTTTCCCAGCTAGAATGTGCCCCACGGTAACAGGTGCTGCCCAGTTTAGCCTCGGCTTAAACTCACCCACATGAAGCAGGACCAGTGTAGTGTCCAGAACCTCTGGTCAGTTTTGACCTTGTAGATGGTTAATGAGGACAAAGCTGATGAAACTGAGCTGTAGAACAATGACAAACCAAATCATGTTCTTCCATGTATGTAAGGTTGGCCATGTACTTCCTGGTCCTGGACATGAATGTCATGATTGCCCACAAGGTAATAAGTGTCCACACTTAATGGTGTCTGCTAACAGGTTTTCTCTTCCCTACACTCCCTGATTCTCCCCTGACCACTGGTTTGAGTACAATGACTTGAACATTCACCACTATTTGGGGAACCATTTGATGATGCCTCGTGTCACAGGATTACCCATCAACTCCACAATAGCAAACACAGATGCCTAGAATATTTCCTTCTGTGACCCATGTAATAAAGGAGTCTCAATTGTTATTCTCCCTCTGAAGGTATCACAGACGTCACTACCAGCTCAGACTTCTCTTTTAGTATTTGTTTATGTTTTCTCTAATTGTCTACTTAGGCTTTCCTTCCTCATTCCCAACTTATCCGATGTGACCAGTTTCCAAAATCCTTGCTATTTTCCTTGTGGTTCATGTCTATGTCTGTGATCCACAAGTGAGCATTGCTTGCAGAGGACAGAGGAGGGCTTTTGATCTCCTGTAACTAAAGTCACAGTGTTTGCTAGCGACTGTCTAGATGGTAGAAATCAAACCCTGGGGCTGGGGAATTGTGTCACTTGTCTTACTGAGTACTTAATAGAAAGCTGTCATCGTCCAGTCACAACAGGGTTGGCACACATAAGAACTCATAGAGACTATAGCATTCACCAGGCCTACACAGGTCTAAGCCAGGTGGGGTCCCGGCCCTGAGAGGGGGAAGTGGACATGAGCTCCCATCCCTAACCACACTTAAGGGCAGGTCCTACGCCCAGCTGTAAACGAGTAAACGGTCAACACTTTAAACTCGATGGTGGTTTTGTAGATTTGCTCTTGTTTGTCTTACGTTGCTGTGTTTTGGTGTCTTTTTTCTTACTGATCTGGTATTTTTATGGGTTTTGGTTGTGCGTGTGTGTGTGTGTGCGCGCGCGCGCACGCATGCGTGCTTCTTGTGCTTTTTCTTTTATTCTGTCTTTTTATTATCATCATCATCATCAACAAGAACAACATTATTATTCGCCTGTTTGTTTTCTAAATAAAGACAGAAAGAAGGTGTGGATTTGGGTAGGTAGGGAGGTAGGGACCACCTGGGTGGAGATGTGGGAGGGGAAATTGTGCTCAGAATATAGTGTATGAAAAAAATATTTTCAATTAAAAAAGCTAAACTGAAAAAAATCTTGGGACTCCTGCAGGGCCTGCACCCCGTCATGAATGGCACAAGAGATGTTTATCAGTCACCCAGCATCCTTCGCTCACTAGCACTCACCATTCTTGGGTCACTCCTAGAAAGAGCCAATCTTGGACCCAAAAGGAAACCCATCAGCCTCCTCCTCTGCCTCTCCCTTTCTACCCTGTAAACACCTGGCTTGTGGGCGGGTGACAGACTTTGATTCTTTTGCAGGTTCCCCCCCCCAAAAATATAAGAACTTGGAGCAATAGCTCAACAGTTAAAAGCACTTACTGCTCTTGCAGAGGACACACATTCTGTCCCTAACACCCAAGTCAGGAGCTCACAAATCCCATCCCAAATACTGACCTTCTGGTCTCAGCAGACATCTACACTCACAGGTATGCACACACGCGCACACACACACACCACACACGCACACCACAGACACATATGCACATTGTTGGGAGCTGCAGAGTACCGTGCCTATAGATGGTGCCGGTTTCCGCATTCCGCCAGCCCTACGGTGAGTGCTCTCAGTAAGTAAACAACTCCTTATTAGGAGTAAGGCCACGTATCCTTCTAGATCTGCTTGGTGACAACCTATCCTAACGTGCCACCTGGGTGTAGTTGATTGGCTATCGCTGAGTATATTAAGCCCCGACTTCCTGGGGTCGGGGCCACTCCCTGTAAGCAAGTTTCCCGAATAAACTGTGAGAAGAAGATTCCTCATTGCCGCGTCATTCTTGCTGGTCGAGGGTGGTCGCGACAGCATATAATTTAAAATCTGTACATTTTGTTTTTGTTTGTTTTTTAAGAATCTATAACATTTCTATATTCCTTTAGTGCCTACATTACAAAACTACATGGTCTAAAAAGCTGGGAAATAATGTATCCTTACACCCTAATTCAATTCTAATTCTACCAACCATATGGATTCCATATGCCTTCAGAGAAACATATTGGCCTGTGTTTCTACCAGTTAGTAACTGGACTCTGTTCAAATGAACTAGTCATCCTAGCATGATGGTTTACAAAGCATGTAAGATCTATACTCCTCTTTGGGGAGTTAAAGAGAAAAAGTCTAAAATTCTATCAGAGGCTATTCTAAGGTTTCAACAACTTTGTATCTTCTATCTTTTAACAGAGACTGAATTGATCAACTATTAAAAGAACTGTATTGAATATCCCAAGTTACATGTATGAGAAGCTGCACAATAAAAAAAGCAATTGCAGCTGGGTGGTGGTGGCACACGCCTTTCATCCCAGCACTCAGAAGGCAGAGGCAGGCGGATCTCTATGAGTTCGAGGCCGGGCTAGACCGACAGCCTCCAAAACAATACAGAGAAACCCTGTCTCGTAAAACCAAAAAAGCAATTGCTTCTTTTGTATAGACACCACTATGTACCAGAAACACTCTCATGCTTGGTATGTATAGTTCATCTTTTTCTCATATGAGATCTCTTTACCTAAACTATTATTGTGCATATTTTATGACTGGACCTTAGAGTTATAGACTGCATAAGATCACTCATAGTATAGCAGCTCATAGGTGTACATTCAAACAGTGTGAAATCATAGTCCACATGCACCAATGCTCCCTCTGTCAATGTATCAAGATGTATACTGATGACAAATCAGCTAGAATAAAGACAATGCAGAAGTAATGTACCTATGTACTTATCTGATCCACTAAAACTCCGCTTGAAAGAGTCTAAGATCCACTTCTTCACAACTTCCTCGTTTAAGTCTACCAAAACCAGTTACTACATACTGGCTGTCTTCCAGGATACTGTTCTTGTAGGGCTTGTAGCGCTTTCAAATATGTACGTGCTGCCTGTCTTGTGCAAGCGTAAGAGGCAGTCACAGTACCTTCACAGTGCCAGAATGTCTCCCAGAGCATCTCTGGAGCAGAGGGCCATCTGCACCATCCTGGTGCTAATGGGTTCTTTGTGATCCTGTACTGCTTGGACTGCATTGCCCTCTCCTTGAGAAGTATGTGGAATGTCCCAACTCACCACTGTGTCCAGATGTGGCTATGCCACACTCAGTCCTTTGGTGTTCATTAGCACTGAACAACATGTAATTAACTTTTTAAAAGCCATGCAGAGTGGACAATAAATGTTTGATTATTCTGTGATGAAATAGCTTCCTGAGCATGAACTAGCACATTGGCTTCAAGGTAGTCAATCATGGCATACCATAGTGATCTCTGGGTTAGATTAAAATATAGACATAGAAACCTTTCTCGGTGGTGATGCACACGTTTAGTCCCAGCACTCCAGAGGCAGAGGCAGGCAGATCTGTGAGTTCGAGGCCAGCCTGGTCTACAGAGGAAAACCCTGTCTTGAAAAACCAAAACCAAAATAAAAAAACAAAAAAACAAAACCATAGTTTATCATTAAAGCTTATGCCATTCTGAAATAACACAAGTTATTAATAATTTTAGTTGTGGTCAGAAGGAAGATTCGATCGTTACAGCATAGAGTTGCTTACATATTATATGTGAGACTTTATAACACTTTTTAATACATCATTAGTCATAGTGTATTATATGACTTTCATGCATCATTTCACTAAGTATGTAAATTATTATTATCATGAATCACCATGCTATATGACTATGATCTACAGATGTAATGAAAAATCCTATAAAAATCTAGATGGCTTTTTTTACAGAAATATGTTTGAAAATCCTAAAATCCTCCATAAAACGACACCCCTTTTGCTTGAGGGTGTCCTGCTTAATACAGGTGCGGCTATCCTGACAATGCTAGGAGGGAGCTCATCTATAACCTTAGCACTTGGGAGGTGGAGTCAGAAAAATCAGGTATTCAAGGCCAGATTTAGTCACATAGTGAGTTCAAGGCCATTCTAGGCTACATGAGATCCTGTCAATGAAGAAGGAGGAGGGAGGGGGACGAGGAAGAGGAGAAATTATTAGCCAATGAAGGCTCTTCCTTTGTGATTCAAATTCAGCTTTTGCACATCAAGAAGACTCTCATCAGATATCAGTGCCTTAGTCTTGGAACTCTCACAATCCAAAAATAATGAGAAAATATATTTCTAGTCTTTATTAACTATCCAGTCTGTGATCTTCATGGGTAACTGTCCAAATGGACTAGACAGGCCTTCAGTAGGCAAAGCAATCTTAAGGCAGAGCAAAGCTAAAGGCATTAAACATCTTGATTTCAAATATATCACAGAGCTATAACTGGGACGTTATGATTTTAAAATAGTAAGAAACAAACACACGCTAACAAAAAAATACAGACATACATGTTCTGCTGACCTTTGACAAGAGTGCACAGTGGGGAGGCAACACTATTCTGAACAAATGGTCCAGAGGGCAGTAGCAGAATATGAACCCTTATATCTAAATAATGAAATTGAGCCCTTATTTTACATATAAAACTTATGGAAGTGGGTTAATGATTTTTTTTTTGAGACAGGGTTTCTCTGCGGCTTTGGAGGATGTCCTGGAACTCACTTTGTAGACCAGGCTGGCCTCGAACTCACAGAGATCCTCCTGCCTCTGCCTCCCGAGTGCTGGGATTAAAGGCATGCACCACCAACACCCGGCAGTGGGTTAATGATTTAATGCAAGACCTGAATATATAACCTAGGAGAAAACATGGACACACATTTACCAATGTCTCCATGTCCTCTGGGAACATGATTATCATTCCGATTTGCCTCTTACTCAGTGTACACACATGTGTTGATTTAATTAAAAATTTAAATTGACAGTTAATTTTAAAAACTTAAACAACAGAATAAATTTGTGAGGACAGCTTTTAAAAGTTTTGTCTATTAATGTGTGTGTGTGTGTGAATGAGTGTGCACGCACTCATGCACACAAGCATGACATGTACACAGAAGTGGGTGTGTTTGCCATCCCACACATGTAGAGTTCAGAGGACAATGTTTTGGAGCCAGGTCTCCCCTTTCATGTTTATGTGGGTTCTGGGGATTGAACTTGTGTCACAGACCCGCACTGCAAGCTCCTTAGCCTATAGAGTGGACCCAGCAGAGTACATAGCTGCATCAATTACATATCAACAAGATGAACCTGGCTTCTTGCAGATATGGCTCATCTAGAATCTGACAAGAGAGATGGCAAAAGGAGCCTGAGGAAGAAAGTGTGCCCCCAAAATACAAATCCGCGACAAAGCACGCAAGAACTAAGCCAAAAGCTCTTGAAATAACCGGTGCTGGAAGGCAGGGCTAGTAAAATGGATGGCTTTAGCAGTGGAGTGCATGTGAAAGCTAAGAATGCACCACTCTGCGCTGGCACGAAAGCTCGATGCCACTCACCGTAAGGGACGGGAAAGAGGCCTTACAGGAGAGCTGACAGCACACCCTAACAGGTAGACGGTCTCCTTCTCTTTAAGGTAACTTGCTTACAAAGAAAGGAATAGGTCGACTGGGATGGCTCAGGTGTAGATGCCTGCTACGCAAGCATGAGGACCTGAGTTCAGATCCCCGGAGTCCATGCGGAGATCTGGTTGTGGAGCCCACACACCTGTAACCCCAGTGTATCAGTCAGTGTTCTCTAGAAGAAGAGACTATAGAATGAATACGTGTGTGTGTGTGTGTGTGTGTGTGTGTGTGTGTGCATTCTATACATGCGTAATTCTGTATAGAGGGAATATATATGTATGTGTATGTATATATATATAAAGGAGATTTATTAGAATGGCTTGCGGGCTGTGATCTAACTAATCCAGCAACAGCTGTCTACTAACAGAAGGTCCAAGAATCCAGTAGCTGTTCAGTCCATGAGACCAGATGTCTCAGCTGATCTTCAGTATACACTAGAATCCCAGAGAAGTAGGTTCTAATGCCAGGGAAGGAATGGACTTTCCAGTGAGAGCAAGGACACACAGGCAAAGAAAGCAAGCTTCTTTCTTCCATGTCCTTTGGACTGCCAGAAGGTGTGGCCCAGATTAGAGGTGGATCTTCTGACCCCAAATATCTGGATAAGAAGAGGGCCTTCCTCCTTTAATCCCAGCACTCAGGAGGCAGAGTCAGGCGGATCTCTGTGAGTTCGAGGCCAGCCTGGTCTACAAAGCGAGTTCCAGGACAGCCTAAGACAATACAGAAAAAGAGAAACCCTGTCTCAAAAAACAAAACAAAAAAAAAAAAAAAAAAAAGAAGTGGGTCTTCCCACTTCAAATGATTTTATTAAGAAAAAAAACAAAACAAAACAGCCAGGCAGTGATACCACTCGCCTTTAACCTTTAATCCCAGCATTTGGGAGGCAGAGGCAGGCGGATCTCTGTGAGTTTGAGACCAGCCTGGTCTATAAGAGTTAGTTCCAGGCCAGGCTCCAAAGCTACACAGAGAAACCCTGTGTCAAAAAACCAAGGAAAAAAGAAAAGAAAAATCCCTCACGGGTGTGCCCAGCCATTTGGTTTTAGTTAATTACAGACATAGTAAAATTGACAACCAAGAACAGCCATCACATCCATCAATGGCGGGGGTGGGGGGTGGGGGGTTGGGGGTGGAGATCCCTGATGTGGATCCCTGAAGAACATTAGCTGGCTAGCTTAGCTGAATTGACAAGCTGCAGGGTTAGTGGGAGACCTTGTCCTAAGAAGATACAGGTGGAGAGAAATCAAAGAAAACACCCGTCACACACACACACGCACGCACGCGCACACACACACACACACACACACACACACACGGGAAAAGAAGTTCACTAAGGATAAACATGGGCAATACCTTAACCAAACGATGAAAAACAGTGGTTTTATGTGGTCTTCATGTAATCCCCATGACACTGCACCAAGAATATCACCTCACTTCTGTTGTTTCTTTCCAAAATCATATAACCAGTCTGAAAATACACGAGCACACCCCACCACCACACACAAACCAAGACATGTTGTAGAAAACATCAGGTCAGTGTTTACTTTTGTTGTAAAGATCTGGAAAAATAAGGGAAGACTGAGTTCCAGCCTCAGAGCACACTTAGAGCTAGCCAGGTGTGGTAGCTATGCAGATGATCCCAGTCCTGGGGAGACAGAGGCAGGCAGATCCCGGGGAGCTCAGTGGCCAGCCAGACTAACCAGACCAGTGAGTTCCAGCTTAGTGAGCAATCTCATCTCAGAAAACAAGATGGAGGGTTTAGGAGCTGGCTCTTGCAACCCAAGTGCTCGGGGTGCTGAAATGAATAAGCGGGGGCTAGAGAGATGGAATGACAGCTAAGAGCACATGCTGCTCTTCCAGAAGACCCGGGGTTAGTCCCAGCACCCGAGTAGACAGTCCATAGCCATCTGCAACTCCAGTTCCAGAGGAACGGATGCCCTCCTCTGTAAAGGGAAGTCTTCCCGCCAGCCTGGTTCCAGAGCCGCATCAGTCCCAAATAAACACACAGGAGGCTATATTAATTATGAAGCTGTTATCCTTGCTTGTTTCTTACTGGCTAGCTCTGACTTAAGTATTTATCCCATAATTGTTAATCTAAGTATTTCTCTTACCAGAGAACTTTCTGGGCTTCTTATCCCTATGGCGGTTACATCTTGACTCCCTGTGTTTCTCCTACCCAGAGTTCTCTTCGACTGCGTTATTATAATCCCTCTTGCCAAAAGAGAAAGGGACGGTGAGGGAAGCTTCCTCAGCGATCTGAGATGCAGTCGAGGACCACAAGTGCGTACGATTAACAACTGACTCATTGTTGCGCTCCCTCGTAGAGCTCACACCCACGCCTGGGTGTGTCTTTCTTCCAGAGCACCTCTTCCCTACCCCTCAGGTCCAAGCCTCAAATGTCTTTAATGACCCCCAGCCAGCTCTGCTTCAAACTGGCTATGCTGGAAATTCTTTTTTTTTTTTTTTTTTTTTTTTTTGGTTTTTACGAGACAGGGTTTCTCTGTATTGTTTTGGAGGCTGTCGTTCCAGCCCGGCCTCGAACTCACAGAGATCCGCCTGCCTCTGCCTCCCGAGTGCTGGGATTAAAGGCGTGCGCCACCACCGCCCGGCTGCCTGAAATTCTTTTTGACAAATTTAAGCCACAAATCCTAGTTTGGCCTGAGCGGTGGTTCCTAAAAGATAGGAAGGACTTTTTTTTTTTTAAAGAAGATTTTTTAAATTATGTATAGTGTTCTGTCTGCATGTGTCCCTGTAGGCCAGAAGGGAGCATCAAATCTCTTTACAGATGGTTGTGAGCTGCCATGTGGGTGCTGGGAATTGAACTCCGGTCTTCTGGAAGAGCAGCCAGGGCTCTAAGCCACTGAGCCAGCCATCTTATTCCAGATGAACGATGTGAAGCTGTCTCTGTCCCCTCACCACTAACAGGCTCAGCGGTGACATAAAGGGCAGTCCCAGCAATGGGAGCATAGCCCTGGGTGGTGACATTAGAGTGGGCGTCCACGAAGCCGGCGCTTTGTGTCTGTACCGGCTACTGTTCGCATCTTGGGCCTGAGCACCGGGACAGCAGCATGGGACGGGAATGGAAATGGGTTCCCAGCAAATTCCCTCACTTCCGTAGCCCTACGGGCGCGCATGGTGCATGGTGCAAAAATAATTTTCACCTAAAAATAGAAGTATAGGGTTGTGTTATAATAATGTGAAGGCACAGACTCCCGGCCTCGTGCAGCGGAGATGGCAGGCTCCGTCACAGCAGCCTGACAGGGGCACCAATCACAGCGCGCTCTCATCCAACCTTGAGTAGCCCCTCCTCTAGTTAGGATCCGTCCTTCGTCCAGGCTCAGAGCCCCCGGTTTACCTGCCTAGGAAACGCAAGGCCCTGGGTTCGACCCCCAGCTTCACTAATTGCAATAATAAAATGTGGCAGCTGTATCACACACTCCCTCTCTAGACCTCCAAGCTGGGGACCTACAAAGGAGGTGCCAGGGAACGGGGCGATACTCTCTAGAATCCCTTCCAGGGTAAGTGGATCCCCAGGAACCCCAACAGCGCCCTCGCGAGCTGACCCCACCCCCGCCCCAACAGAGCCGACCGCCACCCTCCCACGGCCACGACTTAATAAACCGGGGAACGGGGGGGGGGGGGACGGAGGCGACCCACGGAAGACTCCTCTGAGGACCAGCTGGGCCATGGGAGCCCAATTCTTCCCTCCACGGTTTGGATTCCGTAGGCTCCTCCCAATCCATGCCGGGCACTCATTGGACGCTACTCGGCTGGCTCCGCCCACCACTCTCTCCGCTAGCTCTCCCTCCCCCACCCTTGGCTATGGCCCTCCCTCACTTCACACCGCTGTGCTTGGCTGCACTTGGTGGCTCCCCCCCTCCTCCTTCCCCTCCTCCCCCTCCTCCATCCCTCTGTCTTCCCCTCCCCCTCCTCCTCCACCCCTCCTCCTTCCCCTTCTTCTCCACCCCCTCCTCCCCCTTCTCCTCCCCCTCCCTCCCCCTCCACCCCTCCCCCTTCCCCTTCTTCTTCACCCCCTCCTCCCCCTCCCCCTCCTCCTCTCCCTCCTTCCCTACCCGTCCTCCCCCTCCTCCTGTCCTCCCCCTCCTCCTCTCCTCCTCCATTCCTCCCTCCCCCTCCTCCCCCTCCTCCCTCCTCCTCCCTTTCCTCCTCCCTCTCCCCATCCTTCCCCTTCCTCTCCTCCCCTCCTCCTCCTCCTTCCCCTACTCCCCCTTCTCCCCCTCCTCCATCCCTCTGTCTTCCCCTCCCCCTCCTCCTCTTCTTCCCCTCCTCCTCCCCCTCCTCCTCTCCTCCCCCTCCTCCTCTCCTCCCCCTTCTCCCCCTCCTCCATCCCTCTCTCTTCCCCTCCCCCTCCTTCTCTTCTCCCCCTCCCCCTCCTCTCCTCCCCCTCCCCCTCCTCCCCCTCCTCCTCCTCTCCTTCCCCCTCCCCCTCCTACCCCCCCCAGGACCGTCCCTTGCCCGGTGTGGTTGGGCCTGGTGCCGCCCGCGAGCCTGGGGCAGTCCTTTCACCCCTGCGGTGAGTTCTCCCCTGCAACTGTACTGGCGCACGCGTGCAGCGCTCGGGGAGCCGGTGCGCTCAGGCAGACCAGGGGAGCCGGGCAGCCAGGCCCCTTCCCGCGTCTGGAGGCTAGGCTTCAGGGACTGTCTTCCCGGAGGCGGCGAGCCGAGGCTGTGGGTGCTCTAGAAGCTGTGTGCTGAGGCAGCTCAGCGGGAGAGGCCGTGCCCTCCTTCCAGGGGGGGTGTGCTGCAGTCCGGATGCGCTGTCCCCCGCCATGCCCATGTGTCTGAAGGCTTTGACGTCGGCCCCGGCGCTGTCGGGGAGTGGTACACCCACAGGAGGCAGACAGAGCCTTGTGGATGGAAGCTTGACCGGTTGGGGCATGCCCCCCCCCCGCTTCCTGACTGTGTGTTTTTACTTCCTGGCTTCCCCGAGGGGAGCAGCTTAGCTCCACCACCTGCTCCCACAATGCGCAGCACTCGCTGTGTCCCAGGCACCCTGGTGCTCTCCTGCAGAAGCTCAGACCTTTGAACAACTCAAGGAGGTGGAAACCATGCCATCCAAGGTCTACAGCATGAGGCAAAGAGAGGGGTCATTTTCTTTCCAAAGGTCCAAGAGAAATGACAAACGGTGAAGTTAGAACCTTACCCTCCAGACCCCTCACTTACACCTGTCTGACTGTAGGGGGTTAGATGTCTGTTGTGTTGATAACACAATAATGAAACTCCTGGGCCCTGAGCGAACTTGTCTTCCGTCTCCAGCAGGAGGCGCCAAAGCTCGGGAGCGACTGTGCAGCTGACCCACCTATGCGTGCCGTTTGGCTGAAAATAGAACTGGCACCAACTCGAGATCCATGTGTTTCCCTTCCCTGGATCCAGAGAGACTGTGCCAACGGGGTCAGCATGGCCTGCCAAGAATGAGCTTCCCACGGTGAGTCCCACTGAGTCACAAAACGGTAAAGCTTTCGTGGCTCTGCCACGAAAATCAGTTTTCCTCGGGATGGAGGGGAATCCAAGTTCCCCAAGGATTCAACGGCCTGGAAATGATTAGCTCAGAGAACACCCTACATGCTAAAACACACCGAAGCCTACCTTGGATCATAAAGGTGGCAGAGCTGGGACCTCAGCCAGGCTTAGCTGACCCCAAGGAGCATGGTCTTTCCCAGAAAGGCGTGGTCCTGGAGTGCAAAGATTGTGGACAGAGGTGGAAGTAAAGGAGATTTCTTGCGAGGAGACTGGGCTTTAGTTGGGGCTGCAGGGCTTTTTGTTTTGTTTGTTTTTAACTGTGCAAGACACGGTCTCACTACATACTCGGGCTAGCCTCACACCCAAGGTTCTCCTGCCTCCACCTCCCAAGCAAGCACTAATCCTTACAGACCTGCACCAAGATTAGCTCCCACACCAGGAGCTGAGCTGCTTCCTCTGCTGCGGGCTTCCATCACGGAGCTCTGTGCTGCCGCAGGCCCCGAGACAGCGATGGACCGAGGCAGTGAGTATAACAGACTTTCCACCTTGCAAGCTGATTTGCCTCAGGTATTTTGTCTCCATAATATGGCCGCCTTGGTATATAAATTGGTCTTTTCGATTTTAGTGACAAAATCTGTCCGTTATTCAACGGAATATTTACAGGTTCAATGGTTCGGATCCCAGCTCAGCCATGTGGGGACTTAGAACTTTATCTCTCTAACCCCTCCACGATTCCCTCTCCTTACATTGTAAAGTGGTGGTGGTGGTCGTCATGACGACAGTAATAACCCCTGGGCTGGATTGTGTATCCAGCTGTTTGCCCTGATGTGTTTCTCATTCCCGTGTCGTTCCGTTCCCCTACCCCATGAAAGTGTTTTCACTGCTGCTTCCTAGTCTGTGCCCAGGACCTGCCCGGTTGTTGGTGGCGTGTGACACCTTCTCTAAGGCATGGGGCATACTGGAGACAGAGCGTGCTTCTGAGAGATTGCTAGAGGAGACCCTTGGGGCCCCGATGCTGACTGTGTCCATGGATAAGAGGAGGATGAGGAGGGAAATAAGGAAACGCACGGCACGGGACTTAGCAGCTAGAGAGAGCACATGCAGGGTGGTAACAGGCCATTGTGCACCGCGCCCCAGATGGCCAGCCTTGAAGGTTAGGAAGCCGATGGGTGTCTAGGGACCAGAACATCTGGAGGGGGCTTTGCACATCTGTCTGGTAACTGGGCTGGGAGGCTCGAGTTGGGGCTGTGACTAGAATGGCTTCGCAGAATGGCACTTGTTGGGTTTCTTCAACGATGGCATGAAAGTGACTCGTCACAGCCAGTAAGCATCATGTCACCCAGCAGCTGATGACTTTCTGGAAAATTCACCTCCCAGAGCCTCCTCTTCTTTTTTTTTTTTTTTTTTTTTGGTTTTTCGAGACAGGGTTTCTCTGTGGCTTTGGAGGCTGTCCTGGAACTAGCTCTTGTAGACCAGGCTGCCCTCGAACTCACAGAGATCCGCCTGCCTCTGCCTCCCAAGTGCTGGGATTAAAGGCGTGCGCCACCAACGCCCGGCTCCTCTTCTTTTTTTTTAAGTTGTAGCTTGAGCCAGTGTTTCACAGCTCCCTGCTTTAGGCTGTATAGAAATGGAAGGAGTCAGGCGGTCTCTTGGCTTGGTAGAGTTGCTCTGGGAATCCTGTCTAGATGAGGGAGGGCGGACTGCAGTACCCTCCGTGCCCACCAGGTGACGCTGTAAGCAGGCTCTGTGCGCCACCTGGGCTCCAGCCTGCAACTCAGTGCCCTGAAGGCACAGTTCAGTCGGAGCAGGGTCACCAGGCTTCAGCCAATGCTGACAACTGTAGCTGGAACCATAGGGGCTGCCACATCAGAGCACCTGCTGCCTGTCTTCCATGTAAAGGAGGGTGTCAGGGGTGTTTGCAGATGGTCACCGTTTGGCCAGTGGCTGTTTAGAAGGGAACCGCTTCCTGTAAAGTTGGGTTCCTGAGTGGAGTGGAGGGGGGCAACACGCCCTTCTACCCCAGTTCCCTTTTTAGGATGGGTGCTTCAGGACGGCTGAACCAACTCGGGTCGGGACTGAGTCCGGATCCGTTCTGATTCCAGAATAGCCCTTTGACCCTGATCTACCGACTTCTACGTGAGCCGAGGTTGCAGTGGAGCGTTTGCGCCTGTCTTTCGGTGCGGGTGCTGCCATGAACCCAGCACACCTCTCCCCGCTCTACTCCGTGGCTCCTGTACTCCCTGAGATTCTGGGTGCCCATGGCACGGGATGTACGGATGCCTGCCCAGCACCTTCCAGGCGGGCTCTAATGCCCCCTCCCAGCCTGCCCTGTGCGGTCAGCATAGCCAAGCCTATGGCTTCATATCCCCCAAAGCCTACCCTACAGTTCCTGATTTCTTTTCCAAATGAGGAAACTGAGGCCTGGAGAAGTGAGCTAACCCACCCAAGGCCTGCCGATGCTGAGAAGTAGTCCTGGGTTCACAGGTCTCTCAGGCCTGCTGTGCGAGCGAGCACCTGGCTACGTCCCCAGCCCCTCAGCAGGGAGAGCTTGTGGGACAGCACGAAGACAGCAGACCCAGAAGATGACCACAGGTGGCCAGCAGTGTGTGCTGGCTTAGCTGTGTGGGAGGGTGCCGCGGGCAGATCCAGTAAGGGTCCCTCAACCCGGGAGAATCAGGGATTTGGTACTCAGGTGGGCGGAGTCGGCAAGTGACAAACAGACGCGAACACAAGAGAGTGCTGAATCTGAGTGTAATTTCTCAAAGCATGCATCATTTATAATCATTACATGAGGAGGTAAGGAAGCTAACTGTGTACACATGTCAAGGTACACTGAAGTCAGCAAAATCGACACATAAGGCACATAAGACTAAAAGTTCAAAATAGAAAATAAAATACGTAAGAACTGGCAATATGGGGCTGGAGAGATGGCTCAGAGGTTAAGAGCACTGACTGTTCTTCCAGAGGTCCTGAGTTCAATTCCCGGCAACCACATGGTGGCTCACAACCACCTGGAATGAGATCTGGTGTCCTCCGCTGGCATGCAGGCAGAAGTCTGTATGCACAATAAATAAATAAAATATTAAAAAAAAAAGAACTGGCAATAGCCATACAGTGGTTACAACATGATAACATCAGCTCTCTCTGAGATCAACCTATTCTTAGATTACTTCCCCTGTCTTATGGGCATAGGCCCCAGCCATAGTCCCAATTCTGGTCCAGTGCTTAACCTGCCATTGGCCAACCTTCTCTTAACTTTCTGATTATACTATTTTGCTGTGCCTTGGATAATAGGCATCAAGGGATCTTACTCTAGCAAGCTTTCCCATGAAATTCAGGGTGTAATACAGCACATGCTCTCCTCCTATATTTATCCACCTATTATCATAAATTCCAGTATCAGGAAGGGGAGCAGCGTTATCCTAAACATTTGGGGAGATTCCCTATTTACTGGAGGAGCCCACCATCGGCCCCTGATTTTGTTAGTTCTGTTTCTGGCAAGGAAGTTGGAACATCAGTGGTGGCCAGAGGAAGAACATGCAATTTTACTGGACCTTCAATCAGATTGAACCCTTGAGGCATACTTATTCCTACAAAAAATTAATACCAAAAAAGATAGGGTACAGAAACATCCGCTGGTTATTGCTAGAACAGATCTGGAACACATCCTTGATATGGGATGCCAGGGACCTCCAGGAGACCAGTTTCCATGAAACTTTTGCCTCAGGCCTGCGACCAAGTTTTTAGGCCTGTCACGCGCAGACTCCTCTGGAGCGGGTGTGGCAGGAGGGACAGTGGCTAAGCCTGAGCAGGACAGCAAGAAGGGGGAAGATTGGCATATACCCTCCTCCAGTTTCTGTCTGTCCTCTTGCCCAGGTCAGCCCAGACACACATTCCCAACTCCCAGATCTTCCAGCGTCACTCAGAGGTTTCCGATTCCTCCGGACATGACAGCCCCATGTGGCATTCTGAGCACAGAAGGCTTCAGTCCATTGTCACACCAGGCTGGCAAGAGTGCTCTTTCTGTCTGCCTGTTTTCCAAGTCATCATATATATTTCAGCCTTTTGTTTTGTTTTGTTTTGTTTTCAAGGCAGGGTTTCTCTGTGGCTTTGAATCCTGTCCTGGATTCAAGGCTCTGAGGTAGGAACCCATAATGACCCTCCAGGAAGAAGAGGGTGTACCTCTATCCCAGTGGGATTATGGTATGGAACCAAGAACAAGTGCTTCCATTTTCCCCCAGTGATGATACTTGCCATCCTCTACAGAGTCCATCTGGGGGCACTTAAGAAGTGTCATTAATCCTCGGAGCAACCGACGGTCGCCTCTAAGAGCTGCTGATTAACAGATGGGGACTCCTTCAGGTCCCTGGCTGAATGACGAGAAGATGGGAGGGACTGCCAAGTCCCCTCTTACCCATATCAGTTGGGTTGCCAGGCACAGTCTCTTGGATTCTGCATGGAAACTTCTGAGACTGTGGCTCTGCCGAGAGCTGAGGAGGGAATGTCGGGGAGCCAGACTCCCTTGGAGCCGGAAGACCCTGGTTCTAAAGTTCCTGGTGACCTAGAGAATGTCCTGAACCCACTATTGTGGGAAGGGCTGGGGCTCTATATCTGGGCTCTGAGGAGCCCCTTTTGACTCTATAGAGACGAGCTCCACTCAGAGTAGACCGCCTACAGGCTACTCATTGCTCACCAGCCTCCACAATCTCTTTTCCCAGCACGCAGCTGGCCTGCCACTACCAAGGGCCACAGGGGACAAGGCCATGGCCATCTTTCTGACTACCCTGGGAGACTCACAGTTGTCTCTTCCCACACAAGTCATCACCCCAGTGCCCCAGGTTCCCATTGCTGCCCTGGTTAAGGCTGGCCCAGAGTCCTGGCTTCGAGGGGCTGAGCAAGTTCTGCATGACTTATCATCCTCTGCAAGAACCTGGTCTGCCATTCCCAAGCTTCCCTGAAGATACCTCATGGGAGCCAGAGGTGTGATGGGACAGTTCCCACGGAAGAGCCACCCTCAGAGTGTCACAGTTCCCACGGAAGAGCCACCCTCAGAGTGAGGCTGTAGTGGATGGGCAATGACCACCGCTGGCACCCACCATGTGTCCGGGTAGACGGAGGCCTGAGGGGGTGGAGCCTAGTGAAGCTTGGGTTTTAGGGTTCCAGGGGTCTTTGCTCTGTTTGCCATCACAGCTGGCTGCCAGCTTCATCTGCCAGGCTGTTGAAGGGGAACTGATAATTACTTAGTGAGATTTTAACTGGTTATTACTGTATCATGACAGGAGTGAGTGCGTGTCAACTGTGGGTTTCAGATCAGCCAGTGGCTCCTCTTCTTAACTATGACATTTGGGAAATGGTGTCTGCCACTGGGGTTGTGAAAACGCAGCACAGGGGGGTGGGGCTGGGTTTATGCGCCCAGCACATGTCAAGTTAGTCGTCCATCCATGCGTCTGTCCGTCCCCTCAGTTTCCTCATCTGCAAATGATCAAGTTCTGTATGTATGTTCCTGGAAGGTTTGCCTTAGGCAGGTAAGTACACTTTTTTAAAATCAAGTACGTGTGTGTGTGTGCGTGCGTGCGTGCGTGCGTGTGTGCGTGCGTGCGTGCGTGCGTGCGTGTGTGTGTGTGTGTGTGTGTGTACCACAGCACAACCTGTGGTAGTTGGTTCCGGGAACTGAACTCAGGACGTCAGGCTTCACCTTTCTGTGCTCAGTCCCTCCCAGCCCCGGTGTGTCCTCCTAAGTGCTCCAAGTGAGCGGCGCTGAGTGAGCCCCCGGCTGCCGGTGAGCATACATCTCTTCACAAAGTACTTGCTGTGGGTCAGGCCCTGAGGACACAGCAAGGACGAAGATGAGAGCTTGCCTTCAGAGTATCGGCCTGTGGGTGGGTGGGGGATGGGCCACCAGGAACAGGTAACACGTTTCACGTAGCAGGACTATAAAGAAACCAAGGGTTTCCCCTGCTCTTCCCGCCAGCCCACAATTCCGTCAACTACAGTGCTTCCGCTGTCCCCACTCGAACAACTAGTGTGCCGGGGGATGTCAACTATTTATTCTCTGGAGAGGAGATGAAGCAAGTGACTTGTCCTAGGCCACAGTCACTGGAGGTTGAACTGGGACCTCAGGTTCACCCCATTCACTCACTCCTCAAACGTGGTGGGGGTTTGTGTTGTAATCCAGGCAAACCTGGCCCCGCCTCTCACCCACCTCACTCGGCATCTTTAAAAGGCCCCACCCACTTCCGATCTCTCCTTTCGGGCTCGTTCCCGCCGTTCCCCTGGGGCACCGCAGGACTTTCCCCGTTTCCCTCTTCTCTTCTGTCCTCTCTCTACCTCTTTTCTTACCTCCCCTCAGTAAAACTTTCAATGAGTCACATCTGCAGGTCTGTTTCTCCATCCACCTGCCATCTATTACCCACCCTGGGACCGCAATCCTCGTGGTCCCCGCCCGAGATCAGGGACCTGCCACCTGCGGTCGCAACCCACTATTCATTATTCCTAAGTTTGAGCATGGCAGACACAGTCCTGGGAACCTGATGAGCCTGAAGTTGACTCATCAGTCACTGGGTCAGCCCAACACTCGCCTCTGCCTGAGGCTGTCTCGGTGACATCATGGATGCGATGAATCTGAAATAAAATTCTCCGAGGTGACAATAACACCTGCTCCGGCAGCTGGCATTTGCTGAAGAGGCTCTGCCAGGCACTGTGATGTGCTCCACACTGTCACTTGTGATGTGAAATGTCACTGTGGCAGCCACTGGTGAGCGGGAAGCGTGGGAGCAGGCCTGACGCCTGGGAAGAGGGGGAGAGGAAAAAAGAGACCAGAGCTCCAGACAGCACTTGCAGGCAGGGTTGCTGGGGACCAGCTGTCAGGCTGGGTGCTGGGGAGCAGCATCTGGGCCTGTGTGAAGGTTGCAGTGAGTCATGGGAGCAGTGGCCACTGGCAGTGACAGCAGCTTCTCCTTTTGTTCTTGTCAGGAACACCTTACTGAGCTTGAGGTGTAACTGGCATTCATTAAACTGAAGATACTTTGAATGTACAATTTTAGGGGTATTTATTTATTTATAATTATTTGTTTGTATCTTATGTATTTTGTATTTATTTATTGGTTTTTCGAGACAGGGTTTCTCTGTATTGTTTTGGAGGCTGTCCTGGAACTCGCTTTGTAGACCAGGCTGGCCTCGAACTCACAGAGATCCACCTGTCTTTGCCTCCCGAGTGCTGGGATTAAAGGCATGCGCCACCAACGCCCGGCTTGTATTTTGTATTTATATTTTGATGTTTTGCCTACATGTTTATCTGTGTGAGGGTGTTGGATCCCCTAGAACAAGAGTTATAGACAGTTGTTAGATATTATGGGTGTGTGCTAGGAATTGAACCAGGATCCTGTGAAAGGGCCGCCAGTGTTCTTAATTACTGAAGCACCCTCTAACCTCTTATTTACTTTAAATAGGGGCTAAGTAGTCAAGATTGGCCTTGAACTCTAGATCCTCCTGCTCCAGCTTCCTCAGTGCTCATTTTATTTGTATTATTTTTTAAATTAACTTACATGTGTAGATAGATATTCCAGGTTCCTGCCTTGCTTGAATTCCTGCCATGTATTTTGATCAAATATGTCACAAAAAACTGCTAAAATAGTTCCACACAAGTTAATTCAACATCCAGAAATGCTGATGAAAAATACACTCAGGGCACAACACTGCATCATTCAGAAGATATGACCACTGGAGTTTTATTATGGACTGTAAGAATTATCCAGGCCGGGCGGTGGTGGTGCACGCCTTTAATTCCAGCACTCGGGAGGCAGAGGCAGGCGGATCTCTGTGAGGTTGAGGCCGGGCTAGACCGATAGCCTCCGAAACAATACAGAGAAACCCTGTCTCATAAAAACCAAAAAAAAAAAAAAAAGAATTATTATCCAGGTTATTGATAGTCATAAAGAGAAGATATAAACAAGAAAAAAGTCATGTTCCCTTTCTCCCATTAATTCTGGGGAGAAACATAAAGCTAAAAAACTTGAAACTAAAAAAGTAGTATTTGATTGTACTTTCCCAAATCAAGAAAGCAATTTTACCATCAATAAATAGCTTAGGCCGGGCGTTGGTGACGCACCCCTTTAATCCCAGCACTCGGGAGGCAGAGGCAGGCGGATCTCTGTGAGTTCGAGGCCAGGCTGGACCGACAGCCTCCAAAACAATACAGAGAAACCCTGTCTCGAAAAAAAACCAAAAAAAAAAAAAATAATAATAATAATAATAAATAGCTTAGTGACTCATGTAATAAAAAGATGAGAAAAATAACAAAAACATTCACTGTACCTTTAGACTCACTTCAGATTAAATGAATATTGTATTCCCTAGTCAAGAAATCCATACAAACCAGTATGGTGGCCCATGCCTTTAGTCACAACTCTTGGGAAGCAGGGGCAAGTGGATCTCTGTGAGTTCCAGGACAACCAGGGCTAGTGAGACCCTAGCTAAAGAAAGAGAAGGAAGGAAAGGAAAGAAACCTACACAATGAATTCAAAACTTCAACAAAAACAGTACATTTATATTTTATTTACTGACCTCTTAAAACAGACTAAAATTCTAAGTTAAAGTGATATTCAACATAACAAACTGTTACAAAAAAAAAATACCTTCACTCTTGAGCAGACAACATGGGACATTACATGTAGATGGTAAAATCAGATTACAAATTCAAGTTAAATATGAAACAGTAGACTTCTGGCTCATTAGAAACCTAACAGTTCTGAGAGGCGTGCTATCTATGCTTAGTACTTTAGTTCAGTCTGAATAACCCTAACCCTTCTGAGAGACTTCCGGCGGGAATCACATGATGCCTGTTCTACATAGGGTGGTTTCAGCACATCACAGAGACCATCATTCTGCCGAACTTACAGTCACTCACTGCTCGGCAAGCGGTGCCACAAATCCCTTCTATTCAAACACAGTTTGAACCTGGCAAGGAAGGAAAAGCGAGCTCACTTTTCACAATGCCGGATCAGGCGCACTCAGCTCCACGTTTATTATAAACGGCACAAATGTTATGCTCCAAAAGAAACATACCAACACAGAAAAGGTTACACTTTATTTCCTCTTAAACACAATCTAGAAAGAACTAACTTTTCTTGCTAATTCATCAACAAATTACTGATATGAATTTACCAGAAAAATAATTATATATTTGCCCAACATCAAATGATCTGCAAAAAGTTTCTAAGGTATTTATTCAGTTTCCAAAAATAAAGGTTTTGTAACTGCGAGCACTGACATTCCCACTCTAAAGCAAGCCTCAGAGCACAGGCTGGTCCCTCAGTTCTCAACAGCTCAGTTACATAAATATTTTCTTTCCAACGTTCTCAGTTTCAAAAGCTATTTACTTCCCAAGAACATACAAACAGTCCTCATTTCAAACCAGTCATTCTGTTTCCATGGAGACAGTGCGGGATTCCTTGGCCACCATAAGTCGCATTAGTTGACTGTGGAATTTCTCAATCTTCTTTACGTCTTGAGCTTGGTCTGTTCTGTACACCAAACACTGTCAGAAAATGTAAAGACACACAAACTAAGCAAAGCTAAGTACTAGTAATGAGGGAAGCAGGGAAGTGGCCAAGTATCTGGGAGTCTTGTCTGTCTTTATTTTGCTCTGTTCTCTCTGGAGTCATACTGAGCATCCAACAATTGCTTTCCCACCGTTATTTTAAATGCCACGGCTGCAGACAAAATGTAAAAACTCTTGTAGAAACATCTCAAAAATGGCAAGTTAAATCCTGTCTGTAAGTACCAGTGGTCCCAGCTACCCTCTTCTGGCTTCCTGAGGTACCAGGCATGCACATGGTATACAGACATACATGCAGCAAAACACCCACACACTTAGAATAAGTTAAGTAAGTAAAGTAGGAGATCATTCTCAGCTACATAGCAAGTTCAGGCCAGCATGGGCTACAAGACCGTCACTATTAAGTTGGATTTATATATTTCCTACTTGAGAGAACAGTCTCTTACCAAATGCAGAAAAAACATCACTGGGGACATTAAGATTAAGTATCTTTTTTTTTTTAAAGGAAGTTAACAATCAAGTTTGCACCTTTAAAAATAATTCTGGCAGGGTTAGAGATATGCTCAGTGTGTGGATGGCCCTTGGAAAATGGGAGGGGGGAGAAAAGAGAGAGAGAGAGAGAGAGAGGGAGGGAGGGAGGGAGGCAGGGAGGGAGTGTGTGTGTATATATATAAGATCACTGGAAGTGCACAGGGTGAACTAAAATCACGGGTACCACTGAGAGACATTTCTAATAAATGAGGCAAGTAGGATGTTCCTAATCAGAAGAGAGCATCGTGAAGATGGAGAGCTGGTAGCAACAGGAAGAGGCAGAAGAGGCTTGAGTCAGCAAGTTCAGATGCCTAGTCAAGAGTAGGTATGGCATGTTAAAGGATCAAAATACCACTTTTCCAATAAACCAACAGTAGGCATAACAACAAAAGAAAAGAAGGGACCAAATACCGCCCCCAGGAAGGAGCCAGATGAAGAGCTGATAAGTTCCACTCTGGTAAGGCTAACTTTGAAGGGTGCATGAAGTAATGTTACTTGACTTTAGCATTAGAGCCTCAGAAGAAACATAGTCAAATACACAAATCTGTAAGCAGACACGAATATAGGAAGTACCAAACTGCAGGAATCAAACGAACTTTTCCAGAAGAAACAATAACAAAAAGATAGCCAAGGCCAGAATACTGGTAAAACAGTATTTATGGAGAAACATCTAATAATTAGCAAAGACAGGAGCACAGAAAAGCCAGGCCAACATAAAGAAAGCTAAAAGGGCTAACGCTTCCCATAGAGAATGGTCTTCATACCACAAGTGCACAAATGAACGTGAACTAATGAGAGCCCTGGGCTAGAGATCTCATCACAGCACGGTGGAGCCCACAGCAGTATGGTAGAGGGCTACAAGAAGAGACCAGCCGAAGGGAGGGCAGAAGGAGTGGAGAATCAGTAACAAGAAGAGACCAGCCGAAGGGAGGGCAGAAGGAGTGGAGAATCAGTAACAAGAAGAGACCAGCCGAAGGGAGGGCAGAAGGAGTGGAGAATCAGTAACAAGAAGAGACCAGCCGAGGGGAGGGCAGAAGAGCCGAAGGGAGGGCAGAAGGAGTGGAGAATCAGTAACAAGAAGAGACCAGCCGAGGGGAGGGCAGAAGAGCCGAAGGGAGGGCAGAAGGAGTGGAGACTCAGTAACAAGCCCCTGCCTTGGTTTCAAACATACCATTTATGGAGCCCGGCACGCTGGCCCACGCCTTTGATCCTAGCATTCTGTGAGTTCAAGGCCAGCCTGGTCTACATAGCAAGTTCCAGGACAACTAGAGCTACATAGAAAGAACCTGTCTCAAACAACAACAAACTACATACATAAAAATTTACTTCTTGCTGGGCGTTAGTGGTGCACACCTTTAATCCCAGCACTTGGGAGGCAGAGGCAGGCGGATCTCTGTGAGTTCCAGGCCAGCCTGGTCTACAAAGTGAGTTCCAGGACAGTTAGAACTATACAGAACTCTGTCTTGAAAACCCAAAAAGAATAGCTCTAGAATGCAGTTCTTTCCTATGGAATGCATGCACAATTAAGTACCCTAGATAGGTCACCGGCACAACTTCAAGAAAACGGTCAACTCAGACTCCCCAGTGCAACAAAAGAAGATGTATACTTACAACTAAGTCGTCTGTTACTTTGATACACAAATTCCCATCAACATGCCTGTACTTGAGAACCACACGTACCTGCAATAAAAATACTTATTTTAAAAAAAGGCAAAAACCGACATAACAATTTAGTCACTGGGTGCAAAAGCTCTTTAGAATAAATGCCCAAACACCAGAAAATACTTTCGCTGCAACCTCTTCCCTGAAATGAGGTAAAGGGGGGAAAGCCAGCCATTAGTTCAATTATGTCTGCTCTATTTAAACTTTAAGTAGATATATGCATAGGATACATGTGTGCACATATATGTAGAGCTATATGCTCTGTTCTTTACTTTGTTTTTTTTGCAGGTTATTTTTATGTGTTTAGACACTTAAGTGATTTCCCTGCATGTCTGTCTGTGCATATGAGTGCCTGGCAGCTGCAGAGGTCAGAGAAAGGTGGAGGAGTTCCTGCACTGGCGTTACAGATGCTTATGAGCTACCATCTGGGTGTGGGGCTGAAAACCAAAGCTGGGTCCTCTGCAAGAGCCGTCTTCCCAGCCCTGTGCATTTTAATTGAGAGAGGGCCTCGAAATGAACCTGAGCTTACTGATTGGCTGGGCTGGTGGCCTTCCCAGCCCTGTCCATTTTAATTCTTGAGAGAGGGCCTCACAATGAACCTGAGCTTACTGATTGGCTGGGCTGGTGGCCTTCCCAGCCCTGTCCATTTTAATTCTTGAGAGAGGGCCTCACAATGAACCTGAGCTTACTGATTGGCTGGGCTGGTGGCCAGTGAGCTCTGGACTCTGCTTGGCTCCCTCCTACTTTCTACACACTCAGTGCTAGAGTCACAGGTGAACACCACCCCACATGTACAGGGCGCTGAGGATCCAAACTTGGGTCCTTAGTTCACACAGCAAGCACTTACTCAGAGCCATCTCCCTAGCCCCTGTTTAAAAAACAAAAACAAACAAAATAACCCTCTTGTGTCTAAAGTTGGGTGTTGTATTTGTAGTTTGAAGAAAGGTACTAAAATTCCCGACACACACACCAAGGAATGTCTGAGATGGCCTGGCACTTTTGTCAGTCAAACAAATAAAAGGAAGAAGCCGGGCGGTGGTGGCGCACGCTGTTAATCCCAGCACTCAGGAGGCAGAGGCAGGCGGGTCTCTGTGAGTTCAAGACTGGTCTACAAGAACGAGTTCCAGGACAGCCTCCAAAGCCACTAAATAACTAAATAAATAAACAAACAAACAAACAAGTAAAAGGAGAAGCAGAGATGGCTGAAGCCCAGCTCTAGCCCTAGGAAGCCGTGCTATAGACAGTCACTCCACTCTCCTGCTGTACACACTCCTCGGGAAGGTGGGTCCAGGCTACTCAGCACATGGCCATCTTTATCATGGAGGCGGAAGAAGGCTCTGTTCCCTTGAAGGGAGTCCACCTGGAAGGTCTCCATGCCTTCTTCCCAAAGCCAGAATCACTCAAAACAGTGAGCACCGTGTCACAGGACACTTTCTGTTGCTTGCTATTCTACACTGACGTAGTCATGACATAATTTGGCTGTCAGCACACCCTCTACAACAGCACCCAAACTCCAACTTCGGTGAGCCTTTCTCTTAGTCACTGGTGAATGCAAACACAGTGACCAAAGCAGTTGGTGTTTTGCTATCAGTAACCCCTGTTTAGGTCACTTTAAAAACACAACACTAAGGATCACCCACCCTTTCCTGTCCTGAGCCCCCAATCCCAAAAGCCCACAAATTTAAAATGATTTCTGTGTGGCATCCTATAGCTTGTCTGACTGCACTGAGCCCTGCTGAGGTTGTAAGTGTTACACCTCTAAGAGGTCCGTGTTGGTGAGGACAGAGGGAAGCCGCACCCAGAACATAAAATAGCTACCTATGTTTACAATACCTGACCTACTCACTGAACTGTTAAATTCAGTACTATACATTTTTAAAATTTAGTTTGTAGGAACAAAGAGAAACCAAAATTTAAAAGATAAACTAAGCAAAACAACAATGCAGGATTTTAACTGTGGGCTAAACAATACTCATTGTTTTCACAGGAGAGTTATGGGCTAATGTTGCTGTAAGGTAAGTATCCATTTTCAACTGAGTCACAGAGACAAAACCTCAAGGTTCCTGTCCACTTAAGGACTTTGAGTTCAGCAAGCCAAAATGATCAGATACAAAAAGAATGAATTAAAAGTCCTAGAAGGAAAAATACTGGTAAAAATACTAAAAGGAGAAAAGAAGTTTCTACTGGGAAAAAGCCACTTTTCTTGGGAGGTAGCTTTGAGAAATACATATTTTGTTTTCCTACTGAGAAGGCTGGAGAAAACACAAGCAGCATTCTGTACAAAGATCTGATGTACTCTGTGGCTTCACCAAGTTGATAACTGAGAACTCTAGAAACGGGCTGGGAGTCGGGACTTTATTCAGTGATCTGAAGAACTGGTTTTAAGCAGAGGTCACTTCAATGTCTATCTTCAGGCAGCTGTGGCAGGAATCTGAAGCCCAACTAAGGGCTCTTTCCAGTCCACTGGTAGGTTAGCTTGGGAAAGGATGAGAGGCAATGTATGGGCCCCATGTTATACGCACTGGGGAGAGAAGGCAGAATCTCAGCGAACACTTCAGAGACCTGGCAACTGTCTTCTTTAGCCCTGCATGCATCAGAACTGGGGTTTAGACTTAAGCTCTTAGAGCAAACACCATCTTGGAACTCAGAACATGATTCATGCTCTATATCCCTCTCCAGTTGGGCAAAAAATGTGAAATACTAACAGAAGGCTACAATGAAGCAGAAGTTCGTAGGCTACTAGAATTTTCCACCTATCTATTCTAAACATGTTTCATCACCACAAGTCTGTCTGTCACTTCTATTTTCATTTTCCCTACACCTACCACCACATTCTTTTTTTTTTTTTTTTTTTTTTTTTTGGTTTTTCGAGACAGGGTTTCTCTGTATTGTTTTGGAGGCTGTCCTGGAACTCACTCTGTAGACCAGACTGGCCTCGAACTCTCAGAGATGTGCCTGTCTGCCTCCCGAGTGCTGGGATTAAAGGCGTGCGCCACCAACGCCTGGCACTACCACCACATTCTTAAAGACACAGTCACTCTGTGTGCTGGAATACTCTTTACCATTCTCCCACTAAGTTAAGCCTGTATTCACTGTTGACAGTGACTCTTGTGCCACCTCACTGCACGCGTCTCAACTCAGCAAAGGGCAAACAAAGGGCAATGAACCAGATGGAGGTACCAGAAGGCACCGCCGTCAAACTACACTTTCAAAAATGTCTCATTTATTTCACTTTGTAAATAAAACTGATGAACTATTATGCCAGTTTAAGAGTAACAGAATCATTAGTTTTAAATGTCGCCTTAGGACGAGGCTGGAAGAGGGTTATCTGGATCAGGCTGGCCTGTGGGCGCGTGGGGGAGGCCTGCTTACTGGAGCTGGGAAAACTGAATCAACTGTGGGCTGGGCCCTCAGCTGTCTGTGCAGGCAGGCAGCACGGTTTTTCGTCCCTTTCTCTCTGCTTTGCCCTGTGGATATAGCGGTTTCAAGTGCCTTTACCTAGTAAGCCAAATAAACCCCTCCCTCCCTTATACTGCTTTTTGTCAGGGCGTTTTATCATAGCAACAGAAACGAAACTAGAACAGATGGCACCATGAAAAGTCAGGAATGGTGGAATTTACCTCTAATTCCAGCACTCAGGTTGCTACAGAGGACCTTCAATTCAAGGGGGTTTGGGCTTAACATAGCAGTTCCTTTTCTCAAAAAATATAGAAAGAAAAAAAGAAAAAAGGAAAGAAAGGGTGAAAAAAGCTAGACTAGAAAGATCCAGAGTTTAAGATCGTCCTCAGCTACATAGTGAGTTAGAGAGGCCAGTCTGGGCTATGTGAGATGGGAATGTCTTAAACAGAAATGGATCAAAATGTTCCTGTGGTCCCTTCACGTTGCCTTACGACAGGATCTCACTGTGTAGCCTGGTCGGACCTCGAGTTACCTCTTCTTTCTTTTTTTTTTGGTTTTTTTTTTTTTTTTTTCGAGACAGGGTTTCTCTGTGGCTTTGGAGGCTGTCCTGGAACTCACTCTGTAGACCAGGCTGGCCTGGAACTCACAGAGATCCGCCTGCCTCTGCCTCCCGAGTGCTGGGATTAAAGGTGTGCGCCACCAACGCCCGGCTCTCCCTCTTCTTTCTTGAGCTTCCTGAATGCTGAGCTTACACGTGTACACCACCATTCCCGACCTGGACCAACGGCCACTTATAATAGCAACTTATCCTGCTGCAGCTGGACACAAGCTTGGTTCCCAGTGCTCACATGATGGGTGGCTCACAATCATCCCTAACTCCAGGTACCCTCTTCTGACCTCAGCAGGCATCATGCATGAACAGGGTGTACCTACATACACAGGCAAAACACTGCACACATACAAGTTAATGAATTAATCTTTTAAAAAGATGATCCTCGAAAAAACAAACCTGCAGTAAGTTCTGCTGTGACAAGCTGCCAGCCCCAGCTAGGTGGTGGTAGTGCATGCTTTTAATCCCAGCACTTGGGAAGCAGAGGTAGGATCTCTATGAGTTCAAGGCCAGTCTGGCCTACAGAGCAACTTCCAGGATAGCCAGGCTACACAGAGAAACCCTGTCTGGAACAAACAACCAAATACAAAAACAAATCGCATGGGGCTGGAGAGATGGCTCAGAGGTTAAGAGCATTGACAAAAACAAATTGCCAGCATCAATGTATGTTTAAAAAGTTTTTGCTTATCATTGTGTGTGTGGTTAGAGGGCAACTTTGGGGAGTTGGTTCTTTCTTCCCCTCTTTATGTAAGCTCTGCATGCTGGGCATCTCCCCAAACTCCAATAAATAACTTTAAAAAGTTTGAGTTATACGCTGGTCACTAGAAATGATCCCGAGTCTAGGTCTTGAGATCTATTAACTGCTTCTCGTTTTCTTTTTCTCTAGTGGGCATATTCACAAAATATGCTTCCACTGTACCTTCAAAATTCCTCAAGGAATAGTGACATTTACCTCCGTGTCTCTCACAGGACCTGTTCTGAACTGGTGAAATGGGAGTGGGGAGATTCGCTTTGGGGAATGAAACCGTTTGCAAGCACTCTCAGGATTTCAAAACGACCACTGACCCATAGAGAGACTAAGAAAGCCCGTCTTCCTGGAGAGTGGGGCAGGTGCTTCCCCGCGTGCTTCCAAGGCTGTCTGCGTGGCGGCATAACATCAGCACCACTTTAAAGACATTAGGGACTCTTACGCCTTTACGGCAAGGGAAGAGGCACCGAAATAAGTGACGGACAGGAAAGAGAAGGTGCAGGGGGAGGAGCCCCAGCCTCGGCGACACGTCAACCAACCCAAGCCATAGCGGAAGTCAGGAGTTCCCTCGGGCAAGGCCACCGTAGAGCCCGCCGCTGAGAAATCGGCTCTGAGAAATCGTGCCGTGGTGGGCACGGTCGCAGCCTCGCTGGGTCCCGAGTCAGACGGAAGGCGACAGAAGGCGCAGTGGGGCTCGAGGGCAGACGCCGCTTCCAGGATGGGCTGCAGCCGTGCCAAAGGCAGAGAAGACCCCGCTAACGACTCACCTTCATGGGGTCGGCGAGGTAGAGCTTCTCGGCCGCGCGGCTGAACTCCTCCCAGGTCTGGAACTGAGGCATCGCGGCTTCGGGCAGCGAGAGCCGAGGCCACGGAGGAAAAGCCGCAGTCGCACCCGCAGCCCACCTCCCTCCTGCAACCGCCCACGGCGCTGCGCTCCGGCGGCACGATGATGGACGCCCACTAGCGGCCGCGCCATTGGTCAGCCTCTGCCGCGCCGGTCCAATGGGCAGGAGGCGTTGCCGCCAGGGGCGGGGCCTCCGCATAGAGAAGTCCGGAGCGGGGAGAGGATGGCGGCCGCCACAGCGCCGCCTGCAGGGCTGGAGGGGTGGTGCCCGGGCCGTTGTCTTCTCTCCCCGACTCTCATTTTAAAAAGTTCTGTCGGCGCCCAAGTTAACGGTGATGACAAGGTCCGGCTGTCACACTCGCAGCCTAATCAAGGAGTTGGAGAGGCATAACAGGAGTGCAAACAAAAACTTTGTGTGGTAGACTTCTGTACTGGTTAAACGGAGCAAAGAGGAGAGGCTCAGAAATAATACAAGCTAAGCAGGCAAGCACATTCTAGATTCGCGGTGTACTTAATATGAAATGTCTTGGGAGTGGAGGAAGAGAAGATGCAAGGAGCGAAGGAAGTCACGTCGTGGCACATACTCAGATAAGAAATTTGAGTATGGGTGCCGGGCGATGGTGGCGCATGCCTTTAATCCCAGCACTCGGGAGGCAGAGGCCAGAGGGCAGAGGGCAGAGAGGCAGAGGCAGGTGGATCTCTGTGAGTTTGAGACCAGCCTGGTCTATAAAAGCGAGTTCCAGGACAAACTCCACAGCCACAAAGAAACCCTGCCTGGAAAAACAAAACAATAACAACAAAAAAGGGCTCAACAGTGAAGAGCATTTGCTGCTCATCCATAGGACCTGAGTTCAGTTCCCAGCACCCACATGTCAGCTCGCAACTGTCCGAAACTCCAAAGAACCCAACACCCTTTTCTGGCCTCCATAGGCACCAGGCACAGAGGTACTGCACAAACATATATGCAGGCAAAAGACCCATGCACACAAAGTTAATTTTAAAAATTGAACTGTTTCCTCCACGTAATGTTTTTAATTACTTATTTTAACTTTATTCTTATGTGCATTGGTGTAAAGGTATCAGATCCCCTGGAACTGGGGTTACAGACAGTTGTGAGCTGCCATGTGGGTACTGAGAGTTGAACCTGGGTCCTCTGGAAGAGCAGCCAGTGCTCATAACTGGTGAGCCACCTCTCCAGCCCAACACAGGGTAGCTTTTTAAAAAATCTTTATTGGGGTATATTTTATGTGCAGTAAACATTGGCTTTAACAATATGCATTCATGACTTTTGAAAGAATACATACATACATTACATGCCCATGGAAGATATATCTACATGCCTAATGTCATAATCAATGTATGGGATATTTTTCCGGAAATCTCCTTCATGCTTCCTTATACTCATTTCCTACCCCTCACTCCTGGCCCATGAATATGCTTTTTTTTTTTTTACTATAAACTGCTTCCCCCTTTTTCTTGAACAGCTGTAAGGGGTTTTTTGTTTTGTTTGGGGTTTGCAGTGTTGGGGATCGCAATGCTAGGCAAGGTCCCCTTCACTCCGTTATAACACCAGCTTTCTCCCTATCTCCCCTTCCCTCTTCCTTTTCTTTCTTTTTGCTGTTATTCATTCATTCATTTGTTTGTTTGTTTGCTTGAAACAGAATATCTCTCTCTGCCTCAACCTCTTCAGTAGCTGAGACTGTACCACCAAAACTAGACAGATTTTTATGTCATGAGTTTGAGGTCAGCCCAGGCTATTTAGTGAACCCAAACTGAGCTACTTATCAAGACCCTGTCACTAAATAAATAGCAAATAAATAAGAATGATGACAGCCCTAGCAAGAGACCATCATGGCAACCGGGCTGAATGGGGAGTACTTACTTACATGGGGGGGAGGCTGAATGGGGAGTACTTACTTACATGGGGGGGAGGCTGAATGGGGAGTACTTACATGGGAGGGAGGCTGAATGGGGAGTACTTACTTACATGGGGGGGAGGCTGAATGGGGAGTACTTACTTACATGGGGGGGAGGCTGAATGGGGAGTACTTACTTACATGGGGGGGAGGTTGAATGGGTAGTACTTACTTACATGGGGGGGGAGGCTGAATGGGGAGTACTTACTTACATGGGGGGAGGCTGAATGGGGAGTACTTACTTACATGGGGGGGAGGCTGAATGGGAGTACTTACTTACATGGGGGGAGGCTGAATGGGTAGTACTTACTTACATGGGGGGAGGCTGAATGGGGAGTACTTACTAACATGGGGGGGAGGTTGAATGGGGAGTACTTACTTACATGGGGGGGAGGCTGAATGGGGAGTACTTACTTACATGGGGGGAGGTTGAATGGGGAGTACTTACTTACATGGGGGGGAGGCTGAATGGGGAGTACTTACTTACATGGGGGGGAGGTTGAATGGGTAGTACTTACTTACATGGGGGGGAGGTTGAATGGGGAGTACTTACTTACATGGGGGGGAGGTTGAATGGGTAGTACTTACTTACATGGGGGGGAGGTTGAATGGGGAGTACTTACTTACATGGGGGGGAGGCTGAATGGGGAGTACTTACTTACATGGGGGGGAGGCTGAATGGGGAGTACTTACTTACATGGGGGGGGAGGCTGAATGGGGAGTACTTACTTACATGGGGGGGAGGTTGAATGGGGAGTACTTACTTACATGGGGGGGAGGCTGAATGGGGAGTACTTACTTACATGGGGGGGGTTCGTGAAACTTCGAGGAAACTGCAGTCTATCTAATGGCCAGGGTGGGGGAGGTGTGATATTTGAAGACCTGCTCAAGGGCTAGGGTTTTACATTTCAGATTCCTAGAAAGGCTTGGTGTTAGTTGAGTCATCTATACAAACGCTAAAGTCACACATGGATAAGAAGGGGATTAGATGCTGAAGAAGGCTCTGAGGTAGGAACCCATAATGACCCTCCAGGAAGAAGAGACACAGTCCAGCGAATGACCCTCCAGGAAGAGTAGTTTTAACATTTGTGGTAGTACACATAATAACAGGCTTCATTATAACATCTTCATACTTGTACATCATGTATTTTGATCACGTTCACCCCTAATTCCCTAGATCTCTTAGCTTTGTCCCAGCATTCTCTCCCCTGGTCTTACCAAACCCTCTTTTGCCCATGTGAGTGAAGGGGCATAGGGTAGTGTTGGGTGTTTAATTCAAACTTTGGAGTCCTAATAATGCACAGTTGTTTATCTCTTCATGGCAGAATCAACAAAAACAGACTTCAGAGCTTACTATAAAACCTTGTCGCTGGGTGGTGGTGACGCACACCTTTAATAATAGCACTCGGGAGGCAGAGGCAGGCGTATCTGTGAGTTCAAGGCCATCCTGGTCTACAGAGTTCCAGGACAGTCAGAGCTGTTTCATGGTGAAACCCTGTCTTCAAAAGCCAAAATTAGAAAAAAAAATCTTTCCAAAGTTTAAATCTTATAACCCTAATGTCAAATGTTAGTGTGATACTGATTTTCAATTTGACAAGATCTAAAGTAGACAAACCAGTGTTTGTGAGAGAGTTCCTAGGTGCAGTAATTGAGGCAGGAGGACCTCCCTGAAATGAATGATTCTATTCCACGGGTGGGGTCCTGGACCGTAGCAAAAGGAGACAGTGAGCTGAGATCCCGTATCCCGTCTCTCTGCTTCCTGACTGGATGTGGTGTGACCAGCCACCTCACATTCCTATACCCCAAACTGAGCCCAAATAAACTTCTCCTTCCTTAGGTAGCTTTGTCAGGCATTTTATCCCAGCAGTGAGAAAAGTATCCATTAAGATAACCCCGAGAGCCGGGCGGTGGTGGTGCACGCCTTTAATTCCAGCACTCGGGAGGCAGAGGCAGGCAGATCTCTGTGAGTTTGGCTGGACCGACAGCTTCCAAAACAATATAGAGAAACCCTGTCTCGTAAAACCAAAAAAAAAAAAAAAAAGATAAGCCCAAGGAGTGTCTATGACTTTCCCAGTTACAGTCAACCTCCCTGCTGTGCTAACCCAGCCAGATCCATGCAATTCCCCCCCTCCCATGAGCCTTCTTGATCATGAACAGTAGCAGTGTGATGAAAGCTAAGAGGCTTTCAATATACAATAGTGAACTTCACAAAGGGATAGGATATAAGTAGATTATAATTTGTTTATTATCTTCTATGTATATATGCCGTATATATGTTTGAGTTTTGTATCAAGTCTAAATCTTTTCTTTAGACTAAAAGGGGAATTGTAGGGAGAGGTCTCACAGACCTGCAGCACTGACCACGCCCGTTTGGGTGTGGTAACAGGTACGTGGGAGAAACCAGGGATAAAAGAGGGGAGGAGGGGACCCGCTCTGTTGGATTCCAGTAGAGGTTCGGAGACCGTAGAGCCCTGACCCGGATTCACAACTTCTCATGTAAGTTACTTATCTCTATCTGAAGAAATATCCTACTACCTTCTCCTGGCATCCTTGGCGTGACTGGTCTCCATTATCAAAACACTGTTCATTTTCTCCTTTACTGTGAAAAAAAAAAACCTGAGAAAAGCGACTTGAAGAAGGAAGGAATTTATTTTGGCTCAGAAGTGCATCACGATGGGGAAGTCATGGCAACCAGAGGGAGATGCAGCTGCTCGACTGGGTTCATGATCAGAAGCAAAGACAGATGTGCTGTTCTCAGCTGGCTTCTTCCTTTTTACTCACTCAAAACTACAGCTACATTCAAAGAGGTTCTCCCCTGAAAACACCCTCATAGTCATACCTCGGGGAGGGTTTCTATGTGATTATAGCCCAGTCCAGTTGACAATAAAGAATTACCATCTCAAGTACCTCCAGACCCTAAAAGGTAGCCAAGGTACCCCCTCTCTCACCTCCTGAGTTTTGGGGTATAATTTTGCAAGCTCTTTTCTCTTATTCCATTGACATCTAACCCAATCTAGGAAATTCATTCGCCTTAGACTTCTAGAGTATTCCTGACAAAAGCCGCCAATTACCTGCAATTATAGCCCCTTGTTACTCCCTTACTCCAGTGCCAATGGGGTCTTATACTGGGCACAGGGCTTCCTCTCATCCTCACAGTTAATACTGTTGTTGCAGAATATTTGTTTAACTATGCAAAGATGTGTTTCATTTGTTTAACTATGTAAAAAGATACATTGCATTTTTTTATGTTGTGGAGTATTTGTTTAACTACATAAAGATGTCTTGCATTTATTTAATTATGTAATATTTAATTATGTAAAGATGTATTGCTGTTTCACATTGCCTGCCTAAGGCACCTGATTGGTCTAAAAAAAAGCTGAATGGCCGATAGTGAGGGAGAAGGTATAGGTGGAACTTCCAAGCAGGGAGAGTAAGTAAGAGGCAGAATTTAGGCTGAAAAAAGAAGGAAGAGTTGGGTGGTGGTGGCGCATGCCTTTAATCCCAACACTTGGGAGGCAGAGGCAGGAGGATCTCTGTGGGTTCAAAACCAGTCCAGTCTTCAAGAGCTAGTTCCAAGACAGTCTCCAAAGCCACAGAGAAATGCTGTCTCAAAACAAAACAAAACAAAACAAAACAAAAAGAATGACAAGGAGATACCAGGGATCAGTCAGCCAGACATGGAAGAAGCAGGAAAGTAGGACATATACAATAAAAGAAAGGTAAGAAGCCCCAAGGCAAAGCACAGATGAATAGAATAAAATAAAAGAACCAGTGGGACAAGCCTAAGCTAAGGCCAAGCATCCACAACTAATAGTAAGTCTCTGTGTCTTTATTTGGGAGCTGTCTGGCAGCCCAAAGAAAATGCCAACTGCATATTGTCATAACTGTCACCTGCATCCTGAAATTACCTTATGTTGTTTCTATAATATGGTCATGTCTGGTCCAGGGTTTAGTAGCTTTGCCCTTATGGAAAATTGCCCTGGGTCCATGATAGCCTTCTCTGCCTTCCCTAGACACTGGAATCTCAAGGTGCCACTCATTAGTTTTCACCCCCTCAAGTTCTTCCTAAGTGACATCCTTGAAGTTTTAACTATATGCTGTAGGATGCCTGAATTAGTACTGAGTCTAGACCTCTTCTCTGAGCTTGAGTTTCATATATCCAAATATGCCAGGTTCTGGGATAACCCCAGAATTGAATTTGAGAGGCAAAAACAGTTTCTCAGCAAATCATAATAATGTCTAAGCAATGAATGTAACACCTGTTTCCTTAAGATTTACTACTGTTGTCAAATTATTATCACTCCTACACTATATTCAACATTCAGGAATTCAGCAACTGTGAGTTTCATACTTCTTACAAGCCAGACATTGTGCTGAGCAGAGTGTTTTAAGGCTTCTGAGGCCAGGAGCAGAGACAAGAAGGCAAGTTTACAAAGACCTGCACACGAAGATAGCAAGTTTACCACAGCCAGGGCTAGAGCAGGCTGATTCTTGAGAGTGAGTACACCCTGGCTACGTCTGCTGCTTAACTTTAATTCTCTGTCTTTCCAAAAAGCTTCAGCGTCGGGTATGAAGGTTAATATTAACTGTGAACTTGATGAGGTCTGGAATCACTTGAGGGACAGGCCATGGGGATGCCCTTGGGGGAACAGTTTATATTGATTAGGCTAATTGAGGTGGGAAAACCCACCCACTGTGGGTAGTGTCATTCCCTAGGCTAGGCTCCCAGACTGCATAAAAAGGATAAAGTGAGCCAGGTGTGATAATAGGCACCTTAAATCCCAGCACTCAGGAAGCAGAGGCAGCCGGATCTCTCTGAGTTTGAAGCCAGTCTGGCCTATGTGATGGATTCTAGGACAGCCATGTCTAAAGAGAGACAGAGAGAGACTGTCTCAAAAAACAAAACAAACAACAAAAAAGACAAAGTGAGCAGTGCACAGCCCTCGCTAATCTCTGCTTTCCCACCGTGGGTGTGATGGGACCAGCTGTAGCTGGGCTTTCTTTGGACCTCCAGCTCCTGAAAAATAACAGAGACTTATTACTAATTATGAAAGTTTGGCCTTAGCTAGACTTTGTTCCCAACTAGCTCTTAGAACTTTTATGTAGCTTTTATGTTATGTAACCCTTTCATACGACTCTGTGTTCTGCCACATGACATGTTACCTTTCCTCAGTACCAGCACATCCAACCTCTCCCCATCTCGCTGGCGAATTCCCACCTCTCAGATTCTTTCCCCCAGTTCCTCTCTCTCCCTGGAAGTCCCACCTATCCTTTCCTGCCTAGCTATTGGCCATTCTGCTCTTTATTAAACCAATCAGAAGGTGCCTTACCCAGTGAGTAAGGACAGACACATCTTCACACAGTGAGATAAAATATTCTGCACCGAGCCTGGCGTTGGTGGCACACGCCTTTAATCCCAGCACTTGGGAGGCAGAGGCAGGCGGATCTCTGTGAGTTCGAGGCCAGCCTGGTCTACAAGAGCTAGTTCCAGGACAGCCTCCAAAGCCACAGAGAAACCCTGTCTCGAAAAACAAAACAAAAAAATATATATATGTACATATATATATATATTCTGCACCAACCTCAAACCCCACTACGTTGACTTCCCTGCTGTGATGGACCAAAGATTTAAGCTGTGAGCCAGCCTCATTCCTTCCTTCCTTAAGTGGATTTTGTCATGGTATTTTAATCTCAGCTGCAGGAACAGTCACTAATTTGGTAAGAGAGGGGAGGAGGGGACTCTTCTCTGTAAGGTATGAAGGGCCACTGGGACTCTTGTTCCTTGGTACCTGCCCAGTATGCATGAAGTCTTGGGTTTCACTCAAGCACTGCAAAAGAGAAAGGAAAAAAAAAAAAACCTCAGTTGTTTTTGGAGCGGAACGACTGCTTCTGGGCTCTTTGAACTTTTGTCCCTCTCTGCTTTGTCTTCCACAAACAGGGCTGCAACTGTTCTAGACTAAGAACAGGTGTGGATCCTTACATGAATTCTTCCTCTAATGGGCATTGTAATAGTCCCAAGTGCAGCTGGCATGCCAAGAATGTGTGTGGCTGTGTTTATTTTCCCCGAATTAAATATTTATAGAGCCCACTATGTGCCAGCAGCAGTCAAGGAAGACTGTGTTCTTCTGCCTTCCCAGGTTTCATGGATTCAAAGCGAGGCAGGCCGGGTAATCCACACCTGCCGTGAGAAGCCGTCTGAAAACCTGTTTGTCAGGAATGCTCTTGTCCCTAGGAAGGAGGGAAGGAAACCTGAGCGGGACCTCGCTTAGGGAGCCTTGGCTCTGTGTCCAGAGGAGGGCAGTGCTGCGCAGTAGACCCAAGCCAATGCTGGCACAGACCTCAGCCCTTCCTGAAGAGAGAGAGAAGGCTCCAAGAGCAGGAACCTAGCTCGCCTGAAAGATGGTTGCCTTGTGTTCAGAACCCAGGGACTGCTGAGTGTGGACCCTGGAGACCAGCCTACGGCCGCCTCCCAGAAGCGTGGGCTTCTGAACCTTCTCTCGGCCCTCTGTGCACACACACTGACGCTCACATGCTGTCCTGTCTCGTCATTGGTTTGCCTCCTTAGTCACCCAATCACAAATCCTGACACTTCTTTTCACCAGAAAGCCTCGGCCAGGAATCCACAATCCAGGATTAATTACTTATTGAGCGCCTATTCCTGGGTCTATCATCCATCCAAGTAGCCAAGCCCGGGAGAATGCTAAGGGGCGCACCAGAAGCTTACAAACAAACTACTGAGAGAGCGGAGGTGGGTGAGGTCAGTCAAATTCACCTGAAGTCGAAATGCGCATTGACGGAGCACCTCCACATGGGGGCGCACAACACTGATGGTTGCACAGAGGTCTTCCTGCCTGTCTAGGTGTTTGGGCGACTCAGGAGGTCAAACAATAAGGAACAGGACAACATAAACTATCAGTGTACGCACGAAGGGCCAGGCAAGTTGCACAAGGCTGATCTCCAAAGACCCACATTCAATAGTTCCTGGGTTTTATTTATTTATTGGCTGGTTTTTCTTGTGTTAGTGGTGGGCTATTTGTGCTTGTTTTTTTCTTCGAGAAAAGGTCTTGATTTGTAGCCCTTGGCTGGCCTGGGACTTGTGGCAATCCCCCTGTCTCTGCCTGCTAGGTGCTAGGATTACAAGCCTGGCGTGTTTTTATTTTCTAATGCTGCTGATAAACCCAGAGTGTTGTACGTGCACAGGCAATTTCTCTGTTTCTGAGCTATGCAGCCAGCCAGAAGCCTCACTCAGAAGCCTGGAGCCGCCCGAGAGTGTATTGAGCCTGGGGCAGGAGAGGAGTGAGGAGGAAATGGCAGCAAGGGCATCCAAGCCCAGGGCTAGGGAGCAGACTGGCGGGACTGCCTGCACCCCGCCTCCGGACGCTCTACATGGCACCTCAGGGCCCTGGAGGCCGCCTCCAGTGGTTCCTCTTGGACCCCACCCCAAGAATGCCGACATTGTTACGACTTGAAACAGATTTCCAACAGAACACACCCCCAAAAACAACAGGAGAAAAAGCTTTGGGGTGTTTTGTTTTGTCTTGTTTGGGGAGTGTGGGGCTGGTGTTTTCCCAGGGGTCTTGAGCACAAAGAGGTTCTGACTGAATCTCAGAGACCATCAAGGTCAACCTCAGGGCTATCTCCTTTGGTACAAGCTGCTTGCTCTAGAGGTCAAAGGGGAGGCACTGAGACTCCTGAGGCACAGCTCACAGGTTTCATCTGCATCCGATTAAGATGAAATTCAAATCCCAGTAGCTGGAAGAAAAGGTTGGGATATGACCCTGGCAGTCACCTCCCTTCAGTCCCTCCCTCTTGTTCTCTGGCCTGGGTCCCATCGCTGCTCAGCTCCGATTTCCCCTTTCCCTGGGTAGCCCCGCACTGCCCAGAAAACCTGCAGAATGGTCCCATTGTAGGCCATACAACCAAAATAGCAGCATTTTCTGTCCTCTGACTTCGGGAGCTTCACTTAAAACCCCAGAGTCCCAGATGTGGACGACAATGGAAGTTGTTGTTGCAGATTAGCGATCCTGGAAGTGGTGAGAGGCAGGTAGTCGGAGAGCAGCCGGCGGAGTGGGCTGGGCTATGGGAGAGAACAATTACACAGTCACTCCATTAACCCAATTAGCAAACTCTGGCAGGGATTCCCTCGTCAACAAAGAAGCATGGTAGGGAAGGTGGGACAGGGGACAGGGTGGATGGGTGGTGGGGTTGCTCCTGGAACAAAGGGACGGACTGAGCAAAACCTCAGTTACCTCTATCCTGACAAATGCTATTTTTACCAAATGTTAAATGTTCTGGGTTCTTTTTTTAAACCATGCCTCGGAGCACTGGATGAACAGTGCTTGCTTTAATTAATGAATCAAATGACATCTCTACTCAGCGGCGGGCTCCACTCAGCGGCGGAAAGCCTCCGGGTGGCCTGGAGAGCAGGGACTGTAGCATCCTGACAGCTCACAGCTGTCAAATCATCGGTCGTTCTGCCCAAAAGGTCGGTGGGCCCTTCCCTGCCATCTTCCTGGTGTGAAAGCTTTCTTGGGTTTGGAGGGACAGACAGGGGCAGGGCACAGAGTAAGGCCATGGCAGTGTTTGGCTTTTCTGAGCCATTTGGTACAAGCCGTGCCAAGGAGCTGGAATCTGGAGAGCAAGGCAGGTTATGCCAGCTGAGATGGTCGGGCTTTCTGATACCAGCAAGCCATGCCAGCTGAGATGGTCGGGCTTTCTGATACCAGCAGGCCATGCCAGCTGAGATGGTCGGGCTCTCTGATACCAGCAGGCCATGCCAGCTGAGATGGTCGGGCTCTCTGATACCAGCAGGGGTGAGCAGGGACGCAGAGCAGTAGGCACAGCTGGTGGGAATACCATGACGACCTCACTGGCCTAGGCAACCTTCCGGCAAAGCGGGCTTGGGCAGAGAGAACTGGAGCTGAGCTGAGGACGTGGGACAGGCCTGTCAGCACTTTCAGCTGCATCCGGGGCTGCAGCGTGCAGCACGCGGGCTCCCAAGTGCGAGAAGGGTTGGAGCCTTGCTACAGGTTCTCTGTGGCTGTGGAGGAGCAGATGGGCAAGATAAGGGGTGGGATGATTGTGGGTAGGGGCCGTGCTGTGTTGCCGTCCCCACTGAGCCTGACAGCCCTGGTACCCAGTTCCCCAGCCCTCCTCTGTCACTCAGTTGTCCTCCTTGGCACCTTCCCCTCCTTCAGATCACCCATCAGACAGGACCGTGCGAACGCACAGTCCTGTCCTGTTAGTGTTCACTAGTGCCCAAGATGAACTACCCCACACTCAAGGGTTAAGGGGAATATCCCTCTTGATCGGAGTGAGAGAAACTGTGTGGCCCTGGAGATGCTGGCTTGAACGTCTTCACTGAGATCCATGGGGCTGTCTGTATGTGTGATAAGACTTGTGAAACACATCTTCCCATGGCACAGCCTTCCTTCTCTACCTCAGCTGAAACCCAGGCTGCCAGAATTCCTCCTACATGAAGCAAGGATGGAGTAAGTACATGGGTTAACGATCAGCCTATGACCCAATGGTTCTCAACCTGTGGGTCTCGACTCTTTGGCAAACCTCTATCTTCAAACATATTTACATTACAACATTACAGTTAGGAAGTAGCAACAGAAATGATGTTATGGTTGGGGTCACCCTACATATGGGACTGTATTGAACAGTCTCAGCATTAGGAAGGTTGAGAACCACTGCTCTAACCTCTGAACCCACCCACAATACTCCCTGTTCTCAGGACAGCATGGAGTTAGCCAGTTTCTGCTCAGTTTTCATAATCTCCCAGCATATTCCTCCTTGGGGCTGCAGGACTGGAGCCCCAAAGGGTGGCCCCTTCTATTCCCCCACAACCCTGCTTGGCAAGTTCAGGCCCCTAAGGCAACTGGGTTTTTAGAGCTGAGTCAGTTTGTACCAATCAAAAAGCCCCAGCAGTTCTGGGTACCCTCCAAGAGTGAGGAGGGTGGTTCTCCCGTATCCCAGTAGAAGATGCTAAACAGGTCTCAGGCTAGGCTGTGGGCAGAGGAACTACTTTGAAAGACAAGGAGTCACCCCAAGGTGCTCTGAGAACACCGTCATGCCCCTGCCAGCCCCTGGCCTGTCTCCAGCTGCGCTCAGCTGTGAGGCTCACACAGCCTCAGCTTTAAGCAAGCCCTGACCTAGGAGCTCTCACTACAAGCACAAACAGGCCTTCCAGGTGCCTTCTCACTTCCTGGGGTGCGGTGATGGGGCCAGGGCGAGTGTGTTGATTACCCTTGTGTCATCTTCGGGTGCCATTCCAAGTGGCTGGCACCACCATGGCTATTCCATCCGGTGCTTGGACTAGAGGAACTTAAGGGGCGAGTGGATTTGACCCTCACGGAACTGGCCTCTGGTGCCCTCCCTGTTTGTGGTGTTGGGAAGCCTTAAGGCTGCTCTGGGATGCAGAATCTACCTTCCTCTTGTGACCTGGGGCTCTTTGGATCCAGGTCTTGGTGAAGCAAAGTTTTGGCAAGAGCCTTGACAACTGCTGCCAGGAGAGCGGCTGAAGGAAGATAATTAGACCTGGTAATTGGATGCCCCACTCCCACCCCACCCCCGAGCAACAGTGACTATGTCTAAAAGACACCAGAAAGCTATTCCCCTGGACCAAGACTAAAGTGTACCAATGCTAGGTGAAGCGTTGGTCCCTGGCCAGTCTGACATTCCTCATCACTCCTTAGATGACTGCAAAATGATTCGTTTAAAAAATATATTTCAAAGCCGGGCATGGTGGCGCACGCCTTTAATCCCAGCACTCCGGAGGCAGAGGCAGGAGTATCTCTGTGAGTTCGAGGCCAGCCTGGTCTACAGAGCGAGTTCCAGGACAGCCTCCAAAATAATACAGAGAAACCCTGTCTTGAAAAACATATATATATATATATATATATATATATATATATATATAAATGTATGTGTGTGTACATGCACACAGGTATCAGGCCATACATGTGAAAGTCAGAGAACAACTTGCTGGAGTTGGTCCTCTTCTTCCACCATGTGGGTCCCAGGGATCAAACTCAGGTTATCAGGCTTGGCAGCAACTGCCCTTGCCCGCTGAGCAATCCCACTGGCTTGCTGGAATGATTCTCGAACTCCACGTGTGTCCTTCTCCAAAGCAATGTAGATTTACCCAGCTGTGGTCACGCTCAAGGACTATGAGTTGTACCACCCTGTGTCTGGGGTCACCTTTAGGTGGAGTCCTCCAACCCTGACTGCTCAGGAAGGTTCCGTGAGGCCTCTTCCAAACCCTCAGAGGCTTTTGTTCTGGGTGAGCTATCACTTCCTACTTCTGGGAAGGTTCCAGATCCCTGTCCCTCCTGTTGGCCATTTCAGCAGACCAGATGGTTCACATTAGATCTCAATTTGCAGTTTGCAACCCTTTGTGGGCATGTGCTTTGGGTCTGTCCCAGACTGAGCAGCTGGTCCCTCAGGGGATCTGGGAAGTCCTTAACATGGATTTCGGTTTAGCACAGACGCTATGGGTCTCATTTCCAGTTTCTGTGGGGCACTTATTGTTCTAACCTCTAACCCGGAATTGTAGCCCCAGAGCCTGAAGACAGCTCAGGTGGGGTTCCTGCCCTGCACTGGTCCTCAAGCCCAGGACGAGCTCTATGGGAGAGCCAATCCCAGCAACAAACAGACTGAGCTGGGACTGAGACTCTGTTTTTGTCGTTGTTTCATGTCTTACGTAGAATCAGAAGAAAGACGTCATCAGTTTAGCTCTGAGCCTTTTGTTTGTTTCCCGACAGGGTTTCTCTGTAACAGCTCTGACTGTCCTTGAACTAGCACTGTAGACCAGGCTGGCCTTGAACTCACAGAGAACCGCCTGCCTCTGCCTACCAAGTGCTGGGATTAAAGGTTTATGCCTAAAACAGCCTTGAGCATCTGATCTCCCTGCTTCTACCTCCTGACAACTGCAAAGTTTGTGTCAGCACTCCCGGTTCATGCAGCTGGGGATAGAACCCAGGGCTTGGTACATGCTAGTGCTTGCCTGCTAAACAAATATCCCACCAACCACCAGGGCCACATCTACCAAGACCACATCTTCAGCCCTGAGGGTTCTGTTTGGTTTGTTTTTCATACTCCGAGCTGGAGCTCGAACCTATGGCCCCCTTGCCAAGCAAGTGCTCTTCCACTGAGCCCCAGCCTGAGCTCAGCTCTGGGGTTTTAGACGTTAGCAGACGGCCTTCTTTCTTCTAGCTTCCTTTCTCATTTAGCTACCCATGCATTTCTTCAGTAGATAGTTACTGATCGTATACCCTGTACCAAATGTCATGCTTAGGGCTGAGGAATAAGGATTTTTTTTAAAAACGTTCTTGCCTTCAAGGGACTTACCGACGTCTGAGAAGCAGGCACTTGCAAAGAAGTGAAAATAGAAGTGCAGAGATTAAGGGTGCAGACCTGGGTGCCTCAGTGGTAGAGCTCAGACACTCCCTCTGCTGCTGCAGGCATCCCTGTGGACCAAGCTCCTAAGCGCTACCCACCACAGTTTCCTCATCGAGGAAGGGAATAATGCCGATACCTATCTGAGAAACACACTAGTTGATGGATTTCAAATGCTTATACCTGAGGCCATGGATAATGAAGACGGGGCATACTCCAGATGCTTGAAAAGGCACAAAAGGGCTGAAGAGGAAGGGGGGTCACATCCACACTCCAGGACCCCAGGACCCCAGGACTCCAAGAATGTCAGCAAAGCTGTATTTGAGTCTCGGATCGGCTGCAATGTGTTTATTTGAATTTTTGAATCCTCGTGACCCTGGCTTCCTCCTCTGTAGAGACAGTAGTATTTCCACACTCCAACCTCATTGGGGGGAAGGAAAAAGAACCAGTGTTTGCAGCTCCTTTGTACAGATACAGTTTTATTGTGAGAATCAGCAGAAATAGCATCTTAAATGCATTTGGAGATTTTAAAAGACATTGTAAACTGCAAATCATAACATTCCAGGTAATCGCGATTACATCTTGATTTCTCCGTCACTCGGGTGCATTCCACTGACGACTGGGAGACGAGGAGAAGGACAAGCACTTTGGTCTGACTAATAATAGCCATTAGGACTTTGCCTCCTTCCAATAACGCCATCAGATAGGAGGAACATGTGCCCTTCTGAGAAAGAACCACGTCCCAACTGTGCAGCAGGCTCCCGTCAGCCCTCCCGTGCCTTGGGAACTGTGCAAGGCTAACCCAGCTCACAGCCAGAGCTCGTAACTAAGCTGGGTAAGGAAGAGTGAGCCACCCCGATGTTTGCTCATTCTCACAGGCTGCTTTTCCTTGTCTTGGAGACGTCTTGGCAAGGGGTGAGGAGCTTGGGGTGCAGAGCTTGCCACCAGATTAAGGCCGGCTAGCCACAGAATAGCGAGGCAGAGTCTACAAAGAGCAAACAGGAGGCACCGGGGTTTGTTCCAGTGACTTGGTCCCTGCTAGTGGGCTGCCACCACTGCCAGGAGATCCACCAGGAAGCTGTGAAACGGAGCTTCCAGAGCCCTGCCACAGAGCCAGGGAGTGTGTGGGATGGCATCTTGGGGCAGGGAGGCTCCCGACACTTACTTACATCTTGATGCCCTCCATCCTCTACATCTCTCTACAGAATATTCTAGTGGTCCTCTGGCTGTTTTCTCACATCCTCTCAGGCCTTTGCTATCCTGGATTGGAAGGTATAGACCTCCCTACAGTCCTCTCAGTGGCTGTAGAGCAGCCCTGAGCTTCCGGTCGACCTGCATGCCCCTAGAGTTCCAGCCCGAAGCCTTAGCCAGTGTGAGCCCCGATGTTCTTGGCTTATTTTACAAGGCTTTTTGTGAGGATCCAGCATCAAAGAAACCCTTTGCAACACATAAGGCGCCTTGAATGGGAGAAAATGCTCCAGGCCCAAAAGGAGAAGCCAGGAGGACAAGTGTTGCCAAGCAGAGCCCTGTGGGCCTGGCTCTCTAGCTGTCCCAACTGGCCATCTCCCGGGGACAGAGAAAAGGGGCCTTCCCAAGCGTCTTCTGGGGAGTCTTGCGTCACACAAGCATCCGAGACTCATCTCATGCTCTGGATTCCTAATGAAAAGGAGTTTGCAAAGATCACAGGCCTAACTGCTCTTCCTCTCTGGCCAGCACTTACCCAACCAAGACACCAGCCTGGACGGGACAACAGGGGGGCTCCCTAGGATAGGAACCCACAGGGACCCTGTTTGTAGCAAGATTTGTGTTTAAAACATGACAGGGTCTTTACCCCTTATCTAGCAAGAGTGAGTAATCTATCTGGGATATTTAATAAAAAGCAGACATTACGTCACTGGTGTCTTATCCAGGCCTCTCCAGTCTTCCCATTAATTCCAGGGACGTGGGGTCTTTTGCCATGTTAAGCAGTATCAAAAGACATCCAAAAAACTCTTTTGTTCTGGGCGACGGGAGTCACAGAACACACACCCACACAAACAGACAGACAGACAGACAGAGAATGAGTATGTGTTTGCTTTCTTCATTTTAAGAATAAGATGGAGATTAAAACCTCAGCCCATCCCCCAAGTCATCTTGAATCTAATCAACTCTAATCTGGTTTCTCTGCTCCCTCTTCCCTGGGGCACAAAAGGAGCTTCCTGTGTGAACTCCCACCAACCTCAGGGAGGTGCTGGTGTGGTTGCTGGGGATACCAGCTACAGACAGACTCCTCTAGAGTGATGGCCGTTCTCCAACGGCGGTGTCAGAGACATGGTGACTGGAGCAGTAGTCACAAGCTCTGTAAGCAGCTGCCTGGGCTGCAGAATAAAGTAGGGCTCATGTCTCTCCCAGATATGGAAAAGGGCTGACTGAACCCTGAAGAAGGGCCTGCTCCCTGGACAGTAATGAGATCATACTTGGGCCACCTCGTGTAGGAAGGCATGATCATATAATCAATCCTAGGCCAGACAATAGGACATTTGTGTTTTCCCATAGAAAAACTGTTAAAACCTCCTCGTGTCCAATATCTATCAGGCGACATGAGAAAAAATTTCAGCTTTGATCAGAGGCATCATAATGTGATGTCCACAACTGAATTAATGCTTTGAGTTACACGCAGCATGGGACTTTCTTTAAAACGAGTCAGCAGAAATACAGAAGGGAAAAATAGGCGAGATGAGTCTGACTAAATCCCGCCACGTGTTAAATCCAACAGAAAATGTTACTTGAACATACTGTTCTCTTTTCTTTTCTTTTCTTTTCTTTTTTTTTTTTTTGGTTTTTCGAGACAGGGTTTCTCTGTGACTTTGGGGGCTGTCCTGGAACTCGCTTGGTAGTCCAGGCTGGTCTCGAACTCACAGAGATTCGCCTGCCTCTGCCTCCCAAGTGCTGGGATTAAAGGCGTGCGCCACCAACGCCCGGCTGAACATACTGTTCTCAAAGCTCCTTTGTGACTATTGTGTGGTGGGCATCGCTGTACAGCTCAAGCTGGCCTCAAACAGCCTCGGGGGCTGCCAGGATAGGTACGTACCATGATGTCTGGCTACCTCAACTTTTACGGATGATTAAGTATTCCCGTAATTTATTTTTTTCCATTTCATAATTTTCTATAGCAATCAGAGTAGGGGATGCAGCTTAGTGGTAAAGCCTTTGCCTAGCATGTTCAAGACTCTGGGTTCCACCCCAGCACCCTAAAACAATAAAGACTGAGAAGCACATGTAGAAGGCAAACCACAGGCTGGGGGGTTGGAAACCAGAACTCCATCTGTTTCAGACTGGGACCCGACCCCTGCTAGGAAAGTAAGTGCTCCACCATCGAGCTATACTGCTACCTAGAGAAGCTGTTTGGAAAATTGGTAAAGGATTCCTATAAATTGTTTTTTAAAAATCAGTTCCATCATTCAAAACAGTAAAGATCAGAAGAAAACAGAATAGCAACGTGTGTGCTGCTCATTGGGAAAATCTGAGTTAGAAAACAAGACAACCATGACTCTCAAAATTTAGGTGTAAGCATTAGGAAAATATTTGAGGCCCAGAAGGTGCTGCATTCTGAGGCTGGTGTCTTTGACCTCTATGTCCTACAATCTGGCAACTTGTCCAGAAGCAGAATCGCACTTGGGTTCTGCCCACAATCCCCAAACTTGGGAATCTGAAACCAGAGACCTTCAGTTCCAATCTAGCCTGGGCTACTTAGTGTGATTTTGTCTCAAAAATAAGTTCAGGACTGGGAGATGGTTCATTAGGTAAGGGCACTTGCCACCGAGCCCATAACCTGAAGTCAATCCCCAGGGACCCGTGTAGTGGAAGGAGACAATTGACCCACGGGTTGTCTCTGCCTCCACAGGTACTCCGTGGCATGTGCCCCATGTGTGTGCGCAAACATGCACACAACTACTAAATGTCATTGAAATCTCAATCAATTGAATTCCTGGAGTTCTTCCAATTTTAAGTTTTATTTTCCTCCATGGCATCAGAACCCCTTGATGCAACTATTACTTCTTGAAAAGTGAGCCCCACCATCCTGTCTAGCCCCCCTCTCCTCAGCATCACTCACCACCATGTCTTTTCCTGAGCCAGATTTGACATTTCAGTCAATCACCTGTACCACCGTGGTCTCCAACAGCCCCTTCTTGCACGCACAGCTCGGCGATGTCCTTTTTAAGTCCCCCGTCCTCTGCATGTCACCTCTTCCCAGAGCTCAGCCCATACAGAACCTCCGACGCACCTTTCAAGATCCCAACACCCCCCACCCCGGAAACAAAAGTACTGCTTGACATCAACTATTTCCAAGCAAAAAACCATTATGATGGCTCTCACTGCCAGCATAAAGCAGCCCGAATCCTTAACCGTTAGTGTGCTACCTGCAAGTCTCATTCATGCGACATCCTGCCCCACCCTGTGGCCTCCACCCATGTAGGGTTAGTTTTTTGTCTTCCTGCATTTGTTCAATCCTGAGATCTTTTATCTGCCCACCCTTCCGAGTCAGGTCCAGTGCTGTGCCCAGACCACTGCTAGACCCATTTCATAGCCCAGCCCAGTTCAGCCTTGGCTATTTTTATTTTGTGAAAAGGGGCCTGGAAGGCACCTCCCTTCTGCTTCCCCAGACTCTTTCCATTAGTAATGAGCTCAGAGGTACATGTTAGCATATAGCACCTGAGTTTAATACCCGACGACTAGTTGTCACCTGCTGTATACCCCCACGGCCCTCTGCAATACCTAGCTTGGTTTTAGTTTTTTGGGTTTTTTTCTGACAAAATTATAAATTGTTTGGCAGAACCAGGAAACAGAGGAGAGGAAAATTGACTTGGTTACCCTAAGATATGTCATACATATGCACCATCGAGCCAGCTGTGGCGGTACACACTCTACTCCCAGCACTAAGGAGGCAGAGGATCAAGAGGTTGAGGCCAGCCTGAGCTACATAGCAAAACTTTGTCTCAAAATTCTAGATAAAAACCAGATCATACTCATGCACACTAAACCCATCAATGTAACCCTAACCCCTGCCATTCTTCCTCTATAGCAATGATACAGGAGGTAGGGACGTAGAAAACCTCCTTGCAACATAGAGCAAGAACCTGACTACCATGAGGTTTGTTTAATAATAATGTTATCAATTCTATTTTGTGGATATTTTGGGGGTTTTTCTTTTTTTGAGACAGGGTTTCTCTGCGTAGCTCTGGGTGTCCTGGAACTCACAGATCTGCCTGCTCTGCCACCCAAGTGCTGGGACGAAAGGTGTGCGCCAGCGTATTTTAGCATCTATGACGTCAGGCTTTATCTTGCAGCAGTAGAATGTGTTTGCTTGGTGGTGTGCAAACACAAAATGTAGGGCTGGAGATGTGGCTCAGTGGGTAGAGTGTTTGCCTAGCATGCGGGGAGCCCTGGAGCTGGTTCCCAAGGCAGCATAGATGAGGCACGGTGGCACACACCTGAAGTCCATCCTCGGGAGGTGGAGGCGGCCATGTCTGTTAGGATCAGGAAGCACACTCGGTATCGGAGGATCGGGGTCTTTGTGGCTGTGCAGTGAGTTTGAGGCCAGCCTGAGGCAGGTGTGTGTGTGTGTGTGTGTGTGTGTGTGTGTGTGTGAGAGAGAGAGAGAGAGAGAGAGAGAGAGAGAGAGAGAGAGAGAGAAACCAAAAAGCACATCTAGTATTAAAGTCTTTCTTTCATCCCTACTTTATGTGAGGCCCCAGGGCGTGGACTTAAGCCGCACACACGAAAGACATAAGGCAAGTCTTCTCCTACTAGACTGCACCCCTATGCTTTGATGGTTTCTTGAATTCACTGAAGTTCATGCTAGGCTCCATGGTTGATTTTCTTTTTTTTTTTGCCCTCACATTCTTCCCACTGTTCTCAATTCTCTGGGGATTCAGGCAGTGTAGACTCTTCCTTTGTCTTCACTGGTGAAGCTAGGAGCCCCACCTTGGGTCACTGTCTATTGGAGTATGCCTCCCAAACCCGTTGTCCCAATGACTTAGCAGCAGACTCCTTGGGTGGTAACCATTCATGCTCATGGGAGACTCTGGAAGCGGTGTGGTGCGCCGTGAATAATTCACTGTTCTAATTGAAAAGGCGAGGAGCTGGGAGTAACCTGAGAGCCGGGGCAGGGAGAGGTCTGGAAACACACCGGGATGGGCCTTCTGAGGGCTTTGTTAGGTGGTTTTCTGTTCAGTTTTTTTCCCTGTACTTGACTACTTTTGCAGCTGTAAATAGAGCTGTTGCCAACTTAGTCCCTGGATCTTGGGCAGCGGCCTGGCTACAGAGAACGTTTTCCGGCTCTGGAAGCAGCAGAGGGAATTGTGGGTTCCATCTAAGGCCTAACCAAGGAGCTGTGAGACTCCGGTGACGGGGGGGTTGGGGGGCGGGGGTGGGGGGGTGGGGGGTGGGGGTGGGGGGTGGGGGTGGGGGGTGGTGAGAGGGAGGGGTGGGTGTAGACATGACTGAGCTCGAGTGCTTTGTGTGGCAGAGCCTTTCCTCGGCGTCCCCAAAACACTGGAGTCTGTTTCCTTGGCGTGCCTGGATGAAAGAGGTGGGGGGATCCCAGTCAGAGGGGACCGTATGCTGCTGGAGAGATGGCCAGACGTCCTGCTTGGTGTGCGTTTGTGGTGTTCCAATGGAAGCCTGGAGCGCAGTGCTATCGCGCTCGCGGCTTCTCTCGCACTGAGCCCGGGTCCCTGCAGAAACCTTGTGGGAGGATGCATTGGAAAGGCAGTTGAGGCTGTGCAACAATCAGATGCTGTTCTTTGCCCTCCCTCCAGCGGCTGTCACCCTTGAGTGCTCTGTCTTTGCCAGAACCACACAGGGAGGAAGCTGCTGAGACAAAGGGGGCTGCGGGAGCCAATTTCTATTCCCAGCCTGTGGTTGACCCAGCAGGCAAGCAACCTTGACCAGGTCCTTAAGGCCCCGCTACACTGACAATAGTGGATTCCGCCTTATGTCAAGGAATTGCTGCTGATAATTTAGAGTACTTTGAGATCTTGCCAGAGATAAACAATAAACAGCATCCCTACATCTGGGCCCCCGGGGGGTACAGGGTGTCCTTGCAATCTGGCTCTCTGCCGACAGCCGTGCTCTGTCCTTTGCTTGGTGACCAGGTTTAGAGCACCCTTGGGATTGGTGATAAATATAGCTACCATCCATTACATGTTTAGGATGTGCCGGGCACGGGAGTTTACTGGTCATAGCAACACTGTGAGACACAGATGACAAAACAGTGCCAGGGATGCTCTGTTCATCCACTCTTCTCCAGGCTGTTGAAGTGTGTTATGCAGTCAGGTGATTTGTCAAGAGTGACACTTGCTATGCGCTCTGCACTGGGCTGAGTGATGAGATATGGCACGGTATAAACAGACAGAAGCTCGGGACAAACTGGGTGGCAGCATAGGCACAAAGTGGCTTCGGGAGTCTGAGGGGAAACCTCACGGAGAAAATGAGGCTTGGGCACACTTGGGTTTTTGCTCCTAAACTGAACATTTAGACTCCCTGGGGGTCCTTCTCTCCAGCAATGTTTCTATTGCTTACATTAATTTAGCATGTGCGCACACACACGCCTGCATATCGTAATATGCGTGTGTAGGCCAGAGGACAACTTTCATGAGTTCTCTCCTAGCACGCTGGTCTCAGGGATGGAACTTGGGCTTGGTGACAGGCACCCTCACCTATACTGAACCACCCCACAGGTCTCATACAGCTCTCTTAAATGTAAATACTTAAGTGGTTTCTCTTTTTATCTGAGTCTACCCATGCTAAAAGAAGGTCAATGAATGTATGTGCGTTAGCTTCAAAACAGAGAACGGAGTAAAGACAACCCTACTGGGAATGACAGCAATTATTGGTAATTTGCGACTGATTGCTTAGCTGTTGATTACTACTCATCACTCAGTACTTGTTGAAGCATCGGTAAGTTGTTTGAAATGCAGACTCATGTTAACGGTGTGTTGGCACTGGCCAGAGCTGAAACTGGAGCTAATGGAGCTGGCTTTGGAGTGCAGTCCCTGAAACACATCTTCCTGTAAGAGCTTGGCTACCCTTACACTGGGGTGCCTGGTGCGAGCCAGGCTGTCAGAGGCCAGATGTACATAGAAGGCTCTGATCAGGGCTGACGCGGCAATGCTAACTGAATGACTGTGATTCACTGTCCAGGGAGGGAGGAGGAGCCTGTGATTACAAATAAAGCGATGTGGCTGGGCAGTGCTGGCGCGTGCCTTTAAATCCGGTACTCAGGAGGCAGAAGCTGACCAGCCTGGTCAACAGAGTGAGTTCTAGGACAGCCAGAGCTACGCATAGAAACCCTTGAAAAACAAAACAAAACAAAGCTAAAATAAAGCAGTCTTTCTGATTTGGCAACAAAGGTGCCTCCCCAGTTCAAATGTGAATCTCTGCACCTTTCCCGGCTCACTGTCTGGCACCCAGGGAGGCACAGGACATTCTCTGGGAGGCCTGTGAATTCGATGCCCTAATGCTGCCCATTAAAACCCCCATCCCACCTGTCCCACCTCCAGTGGTTTTAGTTTTGTTTTGCTCTGCTGTGCCCAGGCTCTCACGGGACATCAAATGCTTGCCCACTGAGCTACACCTCCCGCCCACTCTTCCAGAAGTAACCAATGAAGGCTTTAGATGACAGCCCAGAGGGGGTTTCACAGAATGGAGCAGGATTTGGCAGGTGGCAGGACTTGGCTGTGAGCTGAGGTGGTCCCTGAAGAGTCCTTCTGAGTATCAATTCCCCCGAAGTCCTCTGGGAGGTTCCACTTTAGGCAGATATCAGAAAAGGTTGGAAGAAGCAGGGTGGTGAGGTGCACAGTATTGAAACTTGATCTGTGGTTGCTTCTCTCCAAACTCTAATGAGCTCTACCTACTCTCCAGCTTCTCTTTAAGGGGACAAGGTGACACTACGTGGCTGATGAGGCCTCCTTCCTCTTCTGGGGAATCACTCAGCCTTGTGTTTTTAGTCAGTACGAGAGCCCAACCCAACCAATCAGCACACCCCCATACCAAAGAGGAGCTATCTTGGGCAGGGCGCATATGCAAAAAGGGCCTCCAGGGCTTTGATGTAGCTTGAACCTTGCCCACCTAACAACAGGCTCTCTATGGCTCCCCTTATCTCCCCCACCCTGCCCCACCCCCTCTTGTCACCCAGATGTCCTCCTGTCTGAAGGAGTGGGCACAACCTCATCCCTAGCCTCAAAGCCCCAGGGGGAAGGAAGGGGAAGCAGTCAGTCCAACTGACAAGACTCAAGCAGCAGAGCGAAGGCCAGGGCTGGCTCACACCCGGTAGCCCTCACGCGCAGTCAGCACGGCAGGCTTTCCCAGCTGAGCGAGCACATTTGAGCATCATCTTGCATACACAATGGCCTGAAGCTTGCACTGTTCCCTTCTTTTGTCCTAACAAATGAACAGCCTGGCATGTGCTGTGGGTTTCCTGTGTGCCTACCCTGACAAGGCTCCCTGAGCTTTCCCAATCTTACTGCCATGCTGAGGAGGGTTATGTAGCCTAATTGCACAGTGGTATATGGTAGAGCTGGACATCTATAGGAGTTGTTGGGGGCCTGTTCAAGATGACTTTATCTGTGGTTAAAGCATTTATGTTAGCCAGACTTGGTGGCACACACCTTTAATCCCAGCACTTGGGAGGCAGATGCAGGCAGATCTCTGAGTTCCAGGACAGGCTGGTCTACAGAGTAAGTTCTAGGACAGTCAGGACTATACAGAGAAACCCTTTCTCAAAAAAACAAACACACACACACACACACACACACACACACACACACAGAGAGAGAGAGAGAGAGAGAGAGAGAGCATGAGAGCATTTATGTTTTACTGTTTGGGTCTTGTGTAGATTCATCTGGTATAGGGGATATCTAGCTACACCTATGGATTGGATCAAATCTAGGCCTTTTTTTTAAGGTCCTAGAACTCACTCTGTAGACCAGGCTGGCCTCAAACTCACAGAGATCCGCCTGCCTCTGCCTCCCGAGTGCTGGGATTAAAGGCGTGCGCCACCAACGCCCGGCCTTTAGGTTTTTCAAGACAGAGTCTCTCTGTATAGCTCTGGCTGTCCTGGCAATTGCTCTGTAGACCAGGTGGACCTCAAACTCACAGAGGTCCACTTGCCTCTGCCTGCAGAGTGCTGGGATTAAAGATGTATGCTACCACCACCTGATAGGGTCTATTTTATAAGAATGGTTTCTTATAACTCTTTTTTTTATTGTGCATATAGCCTTCTGCCTAAAGGCAAGCAGAGGGTACAAGTCTCATTCAAGGTGGTTGTGAGCCACCATGTGGTTGCCGGGAATTGAACTCAGGACCTCTGGAAGAACAGTCAGTGCTCTTAACCACTGAGCCATCTCTCCAGCCCTCTTATAACTCTTTTTTTTTTTTAAAGATTTATTTTATTTATTACATATACAGTGTTCTAACTACATACCAGAAGAGGGCACCAGGTTGAATTGTAGATGATTGTGAGCCACCATGTGGTTGCTGGGAACTGAACTCAGGACCTCTGGAAGAGCAGTCAGTGCTCTTAACCTCTGAGCCACCTCTCCAGCCCCCCTCTTATAACTCTTAATAGGATATTTTTGTTTATTTGTTTAAAAAAAGCAAAGCAGGGATTCTGGGAAGATGGTTTAGCAGGTAAAGTACTTGTTATGAAGCCCAGGGACCTGGATTTGGATCCCCAGTACCCACTTTAAAAAACGGGCATGGTAGCACCTACATCTGCAATCCCAGCACTAGGGGGAGCAGGGATAGGTGGATCCCAGCCAGCCTAGTCAAACTGATGAGTTCTAGGTTCAGTGAGAGACTCTACCTACCCAAATAAATATAGAGTGGAGAAGTGAATGAGAAAATAAACAGATATCAACTACTGGCCTCTACTCCACTACACAGGCAAGTACAACTGAACACATGCACGTGTGCGTGTGCACACACACACACACACCAGAGAGAGAGAGAGAGAGAGAGAGAGAGAGAGAGAGAGAGAGAGAGAGAGAGAGAGAGAGAGAGAGAGAGAGAGAGCAAGCACATATAAACTACCACCACTATCAACAACCCCAAGCTCAGCAGCTCCAGGAGCAGGCCAGTATCTTCTTATGGTCTCCGGATGATGTCTACACAATAAAAACCCTACTGAGGGATTTGCAGGTACAGATCAGGATTAGAGAGTGTGCCCAGGGAGGTGTGAGGTCCTGGGTTAGATCACCAACACCAGAAACAGAATAGAAAAAAAAGCACAATAAATTTGCTCTGTGCTGGAAGATGGAGATCTCTTCTTCTTCTTCTTCTTCTTCTTCTTCTTCTTCTTCTTCTTCTTCTTCTTCTTCTTCGTCCTCTTCCTCCTCCTTTTCCTTCCTTCCCTTCTCCTCTTCCTCCTTCCGAGACAGGGTCTCCCCACATAATTCTGCACCTGGAACTCATTATGTAGACCAAGCTGGGCTCGCAGAGATGCACCTGCTTCTGCCTCCCAGCGCTGGGATTAAGGGTGTGCACCACCACACCCAGCTATGCCAGTGGAGACCTTCAGACTGTTGGCTGCACCGCCCCTTGAGTCTGTGCAAACTCTGGCCAGGCTGAAGGCTGTGTCATGACTGTAATGGTTGTGTAACAGGATGAGACATTTTGGCCTTGGAGTAGAGGGGAATGAAAGAAGGGAATCTGCCCAAGGCTCCCGGAGACCTTGGCAGGGAACCGAAGGCTTCTTAGAAGGGAGATGCATCACGAACCACAGGCCACACTGTCACCTCAGCAGCACCAAATGTGTAGGACAGTCTGCTGAGGCTGAAAGAAACACCCTGTGTCCTTTCACACTGGACACGTGACATGAGCAGGTGGTGGGTCCCTTCAGAACGGGTCCAGGATTCATATTTTTCTTGTGCCATCTCTTCAGTAAAATAAAATAAATCTGGTCATCCACCCAAGCACCTTTGAGTGGCTTTTCCTGCTTGGCTTATCTGCCTGCTATGAGAAGGCCCTAGGTAGAAACAAGTATCCAGGAAGAATGCCAGAAACTGCAAGAGGAGCTGGTTCATTGGGTAAGTGATTGCCTGAGAAGTCAGGGACCTGAAGCGGATCTTCCAGAACCCACAGGAAAGAGCAGGGTATGGTGGTCACCTGGAATCAGGGCTGTGGAGGTAGAGGCAAGTCAATCCCCAGTCTAGTGGAATAAGGAGGTTCCAAGTTTAGAAAAGAACCCTTATCTCAAAACGTAAGGTGCAGGGGCTGGAGAGATGACTCGGTGGTTAAGGGCGTGCACTGCTCTTGCAAAGGACAGGAGTTTGGGTCCTAGCACCCATGTTGGGTGGTTCACAACTTCCTGTAACTCCAGCTTCAGGAGATCTGATGCCTCTGGCTTCTGCAGGTACCCACATAGGCACATACACATAAACACACACAAGCACACACACACATATACATAAATAAAATAATAAAAATAAATATTTTTAAATTAAAAATACCATGGAGAGTGAGGGAGAAGACACTAGACAGACAACCACTTCTGGAACTTCAACATGCATATGAATACACACCCCCGCCCTCTTAGTGTGCACGCACACACACATGAGGCTTCTCTTCGTCCTCCAACAATACAGTCTGAAGCCCCGGAGAGCAGACATAAGCCAGTTGAGGTCCCCCAGGTTGCCCGGCCAGGCTCTGAGAGTTCCCACTCTCCTTGCACCTCCAGCGTTCAGGCCCTTCCTCCTCTAGGAAGCATCAGGAGGGTTAATTATTCCTCCGAGCTGACTCAGACAGCATTTTGTCTGCCAAAGATTTCTGTTAGCTAAGTGCACCACAGAGCAGTTCCTCTGTGGTTCCTGGTAAGAGAACCTCGGCAAGTCCTGTCAGAAGGAGGAGGAGGAGGAGGAGGAGGAGGAGGAGGAGGAGGAGGAGGAGGAGGAGGAGGAGGAGGAGGAGGAGGAGGAGGAGGAGGAGGAGGAGGAGGAGGAGGAGGAGGAGGGACGGAGAGAGAAGGGGGCTCGCAGCCTGTGGCTTGGGGTGGGGTCCTGTGTGGACCCCCCAAGGACTGGGCCGGTTGCCCGGAAGATGCTGAGGGAGCCGTTGCTGAGGAGCGCCTCCCACGGGGTGTGTGAGAAGCCAGCTCGGGAACTCTCTCACCGCCAGGCTGCTTTCAGCCAGTCCCTGTGGGGCCAGCCCTCCTTGCCTTTCATTTTGTTGATTGGAGATTGTCGCACTGAATAGAGCTTAATGTCTTCTGGAAATTATCTGCTCTCCACCCCCCTTTCAAAAATGTCTCCTGTTTTCAGCATTTGCTGTCCATTGTCACTGTGTTCCTAACTGCTGGAGGGGGACAATAGGACATCAGAGGAAAGACACAAATTCTGCTGCTCTGAGGCCAACCTTGGGAAGTGGGAGGGACGAGCTAGCAAGAGAGGCTCTGGAGGAAGGAGGCCTGGGACACAGTCTTCTCTGGGGAGAGCGGGGAGTGGGGCACCGTAAGCCCTGGAGCGTGTGCAGTAAAGGAGTGGGTGGGGCGGCAGGCGTGGGCGGGGCCGCTAGGGGAGGGCCAGGCTACAAAGCAGGAAAGCTGGGGCTGGCAAAGGGAAGCTGATCAGAGGGACAGGAAAGACCCTGAGCAGACGCTCAGAAATGCTGAATGTGCTTGGCCAGGGCATCCATTAGCTCCAATCAGTCTTCAACCAAGGACCTGACCCTACGTAAGGTGCTACGCACAGACAGAGCTCAGTAGCCCCTGCTGCCCTCCACCCGCAGCTGACCTGTGCAGTGAGTGTGTCTGACCTCCTGCTGCTGGGCCAAAAAGCTTTGCCTTCCTACTGAAAGAAGAGCACTTTATATGCAAAAAGACCCAGGTGGGGACTGGATTTTGCATGCTAATTATAGTAGCCAGTACTGTTTCCTGGTAGACCACTTGCTATAAACTACTTAGGGGCAATTCTCCGCAAATGCTCCCTAGCCCTTCACAAACAGCCGAACACACAACTTTGACTTGTTGGTACCCACCAATACTAGAACTACTACACAGGAGGAGGCATTTTATATATTTCAGTCATGGGTTGTTTGAGGATGAGCTCTAAGAAAGGCATCCTTAGGTAGTGCTGCCGTACAAACATCATGGAGTACCCTTACACAAACTGAGATAATGGCCACACCAGTAGGGCATAGAGTCTGAGAGACACTGTTTGCTGACCAAAATGTTAGTCCATACATGACAGTATGCCATGTAATTCCTCATTAACCCTGTGGAAAGGAAAAGTACCAGCCCAGGACCCCCAAGACCAAGTTCTCAAGACAAAGGAGATTTATTTACCCCAGAGCGACAGAGGGCAGGGAATGAGAGACAGACATGGGGGATAGAGGACTAGGGAGAAGGGGTAGGGATATGTTGTTTTAACAAAAACCCTGCAACATTTTCCCCCTTTTTGTCTAAACAAAAAAGGAAAGGTAAGGGATGTCTCCTGGTTGTCACTCCAACTGCCCTCCCTCCACATCGGGTGGTTGTCCTGTGGGAAGGGGCAGCCATTTGGTCAAGATGGTGGCATGGTTGCCAGCACTAGTCTTGGGTTCTGAGCCAGGATTTCAAGTGGGTCAGCTGGAGGTGGGCAGTAGAACTTGGCCTTTCCTTTTTATTTAGACAAAAGGGGGGAAACGTTGCAGGATATTTGATCACACCGAGAATCCCGAGATGGTGTAATTTACTGGAAAAACCTGTTTCTAGCTGTGATGTGCCTCAGCCCTAGCACACACCTCTAATCCAAGAGCTTTCTACTTGAATATTGCAAATGGGATTAAGTAAAGTCAGTCACAGGTCAAGAGGCAGAGCCAGCAACCAGTTGACCAGACGTGAACAAGAAAAAACCATAGAGAGTAAAGAGAGTAAGGGGAAGTCAGGAGGACGGGGAGAGACACACAGGAAGTGGGGGGAGACTTTGGTTTGAGGAGTCTTGGTAGAGATGGCAAAAAAAGGTGAGAGGTTTCTGGGTCATCAGAGAGGAGGAAGGTCAGCTGGGTGATGACCAAGGGCCGCCTCTGGACAGAGAGGGCACAGATGTGGCCCATAGGAAACTGGCGGTTTATGAAGGTACAAGGGGGAAACCCCGTGTTAGGATGAGGTGCCTTGGTGCTGAGCTGGTTGGAGTTCTTTCTATCTCTTCTAACCAGATTCACCTCCAATACAAACAAAAACAGAGTATTAGAAAGAGCAGAAGTATCAGGCCTCCAGTTGCCTGGATATGACCCAGTCGGGGAGGAACAAAGTCAGACTGGTTCCCTAGATACTGGTCACCAGGGACGCTCCCCTGGCCAGCACTCTCTCTGCCAAGGTCAAGGCCTAGGACCACATATTGAATGTATGAATCTACCTGATGCAAGCACAGTGAGACCTTCCCCCAGTTCTGTTCTCTGTACAGAGGCTTCCCAGTCCACCAGGGTTCTGTCTCTTGCTTCAGATGTGAGCACGGAGCGGAGACCGTGGGGAAAGCAAAGAAGGAAACAGATGAACCAGCTCCTGCACCGAGGGTATTGATCCTAGCAAGGTGACTGCAAGCTCAGCAGGAACCGGTCACATATTGGCTAAGGAAAGGCAGCTTTCCTGCGGTCTCAGCTGACCCCAACTCACGCTCCAGGCTCCCATTTCCGGGGAGCCTCCTGCAGAGCTGTCTGCTAGGACCCTTCTCCACATTACACATCTCCCTAATCGCTTGGTAAAGGCTCTGTACCCAGCACTGGCCCCAGCTCATGGCAGCAACTCGGCACCCACTGCTTCAGCAAAGTGAATCCAAGCTTTAACTCAGTTCCATCTACAAGTCTTCTGTCGTAAACGTCTAAGGAAGATCCCCTAACTCATTCTTCATCGTGCTACAGAGCACTTAGGAATGTGTGTTCAGGAGACAGACAAACAGGGACCAGGTGGCCCTGACTAGCTTGAAATTCCAGGCTCCTCTATTGAACAGAACCCATTTAGGATTAAGTTAAACGATACAAGGCCAGGCATTGTTGCCCACACCTTTAATCCCAACTCGGAATGCAGAGGCAGATGGATCTCTGTGAGTTCCAGGACAGCCAGGGCTACATAGACAGACCCTGTCTCAAAACATCAAAAAATTAAAATAAAAAACTTTATATGAGAGATAATCAGGATTTGTCCTCTCGTGCATAAGAATTCCAGGGCAAGAATGAAGGCTGAATGAGGTTAGCAGGGAAGTCATTTCTTCCTCCAGCACTGTCCTTAGCTCTGGCTTCCACACACTCCCGCCCCCACCCCCGCCCCCGCCCCTCACATTACCTCATGCTCCAAGAGGGCCACGGAACATCAGTCATCTGTCTGTGTTCCAGGCAGCAGGATGAGGGAGAGGGACATGCAGGAAATGAAAGGGTGATCTGCATATCCGAGTCAGCTCCATCTAAGTAAACGTCTTGAGAACTCCACGTATCATAACCCTTTATATCTCAGCACCCATGAAGGCGTGGAGATGAAGTCCTCAGTGGGCACGATACTTCTGACCAGCATGGAGCTTTAGCGTTCAATGGAGGAGCAGAACGAATGTCACTCAGGAACCTGAAATCTCTGTCCTAGCCCCTAAGCTAAACTGTCAAAAAGTATGTCAGTGCATGTATAAACATACACACACAAATGCACACACAAACATAGGAGCATGCATGCACGCACGCACATACAGACACACAGACAAACACACACACATGCACAAATGCACACACACACACACATACACGAGCATGCATGCAAGCATGCACATGCAGATACACAGACACACGGACACATACACACACCTACACACCTTTTGTAAGTCAACCAACAGATCTGTACAGGCAACTCCCCTTTGTCTGCATCTTAGATTCCCCCAGATGCAGGTTCTAATGACCAGAGCATTCTTCTCCATGGAGAGCGACAAGGAGTTATGGGAAGGACCCTCTGCCTTCCCATTGCTCATTTGCGTTTGCCACAGGATGGGATCAGACAGCCTAGATAAACTGCAGGTGATTAGCAAGCGGGCATCTGTCTCAAGGCTGGGTGACTGTCACTGTTATGGGTGCTGACCTTCTTGCTGAGTGGCCTGTGGAGCCTTAAGGGCCATGCAGTGGCACTGGCAGCCTGGGCACAGTGGGATTCTGGTCAGTCTCTGTAGGTTATGAATTCTCTCTGGTGACCTGCACCATTCTCCAGAGCCAGGTGAGGGAAGTGAGACCCTGTTCCCTCCACCCTTGGCCCCCCGAAAGGCTGATAACCCTCGTAGCCACACCACAGCATCTTTCCCGTGGTTGTGGGAACCCCCACTGCCTTGGATTCCATGGCTAGTGCCTTCTCACACTGCAGGTTGGCTTTCTGTTCAGCTGGAGGTCTGTAAATGTAGGCCAACTCCGACACAATAGGGAGCGATGGGAGAGTGGCATCTGTTACCTCCCAACGTGTCTAACTCTGCGGGTCTGTTTCCTTAGGTAAAATAGGAATGGTAATCACAGTTACCTCCCAGAGTGAGTGGCTGTGAGGAGTACACTAGATACTGCAGGGGACAGCACTTACCACGGAGCCTGAGCACAATAGGTCCTCACTAAAAGACAGTTAGGTCTGCATCTGAGAAAACAACATGAAGATAGATAGCAGAGCCCATTGTGAGCCCTGGACCCTTAAACAAACCCTCCTCTGACACTGGAGAAGTTTGCGACTCTGGCATCTTGGATGGTATCCCAGGAAGGGTTGGTCACTTACTGCTGCCAGCCAGCCCTAGGCACAGACAGTTGGCCCCAGAGGACCCAGGCCACTCCCCATCGGAAGGCTGTAGGCTCCGCTGAGGGAGTGGATTCACATTTTGTCCTGGGAACACTGCACTTGGAGAAACATTATTGATTCTGTGGCTCCGGCAGCAAAGGAGGAAGAAAGACTGAACTTCATTACCTAAAGCATTTATGCTTACCGTATGTTCTATTTAAAGAGGCACTTGGCAATCGTTTTCATTAGTGTCTCTTCTGGAAACAGTTGCATCCCCATTTTGACAAAGGCAGAAATGAGAAGAGCGAGCTGGCTGAAGAGCGCTTGGCCAAAGAGCAGACGTTAGCGATCCCGGGCCTCGAGTTCCTTGCTGATTGCTTCACTGGTGCGCTCCCCGGGTGCCTGCAGGGGCCTCCCATGCTTGTCCTCACTGCTCAGACAAGTCACGTACAATCACTAGGGAAACACAGACCATCCATCTTAGGATCCAGGACCCTGTTCCCTCCTAGGGGGAACCAGAGGTAGATGGCATCTCTCCAACTCAATGACAAGAGATTCTGCTGCCAGCCAGCCCTCCGCAGGGTGTTAGAGGACTTTTCCAGGATCTGTGTCACAGAACAGAGCTCTAGACACTGGACTTGGGGTGCGTGGGGAGGCATAGGGAACGTCAAACCAGCCTTGTGCATCCTCTGTACTCAGCACTTGAGTATGAACCCATGGATTTGAGGGGGGAGGTTGAGGCTTAAACTGGAAACCAAGTCCTGGTCTTGGCAAAATACTCAGTGTCTCCTGGCACTCTCTACATGTGGTAAAACTGCTCTGACACTTGCCACACAATAGCTCTTAGCAATGACTCTGGGAGGTGTGGGTGTGACCACTGCCCTGTTTCCTTAGGTGCTAGGACTCAGGTTCAAGATGGCCCAGATGCAAAGTCAAAATAGCTCAGAGTATCCACTAGTGTCTCTTGTGCTTCCTCTTGGGACAGTGTGGAATGTGTTGAGTTTTTCAAGATGATGCTAGGCCCAGGCTCTTGGCGGAGGAGGCCTGGCTAACTTCCAGATAATTATAGCCCAGTACTGGAGTGCGGGCCATGCTGCTCCTGACCTGGAGACCGAGGCCTTTGATCACAGCAGCACGGCAACCTGTTCTGCTACCAAGAGGAACATTCTTGTCACGTGGCTTTCCGAGGATGGATGCGTCTGTAGAGAACAGTGTGTTTAGTGTCCGGCTCTCGAACTGCACAGAGAACATGGTGACCCTCCTCATAGCAGAGGGGAACTAAGAAGTTGAGGCTGTGACTTCTCAGCTGCTGACACAGACACATGAAATAGTCCCAGCCCTCAGGCCTGACCTCATCCCTTCCTTGTCCCAAGAAGAAACTTTATCAGACTCCCAAGAGCACTGTTCAGTTCTCTTTGTTATGGCCTCCTCTGTATTCCGAGGTAAGGCCTCTCCTCTCTCTTTTTGAGGTAGGCCCAAGGAGTCAGTTGTTTGGAATAACTCAACCGAGGCAGCAGGAAGCCACCCATGGGGCCTGGCTTTGCTGGGGTGTTCAGAAAATGAAGCTGACCTAGAGCCTTTCGGGATTTGCAGCAGGCATGTTACATGTTCTTTAGCTGCTGGGCAAAAGCTCTGTGTCTACACAACCGTCTACTGTCAGCTTTCAAGACAGGCCCCGGCAAGCAAGCAGCTTGGTGGGAGGCACCCTTAGTCAGCTCAGAAAGTAGAGCCCACAAGCCACCTGACCTCAGGGATCCGTGTGTCATGCTCTTTCTGTTCTGTTTTTTGTTGATCCTTATTAAGGCTCCCCGCCCCCCTACACCCGCCTACCCGTCATCGGGAGCTTTCTGTAACACAGACAGTGAGTTGGATGAGAGGCTCGGAGTCCCTCTAGCAGAGCTGGCCGGCCACTTAGACACACTAGTATCACATCCAGTGGCTTCGAAGCCCAAATGTTAAGTGCTTGCCTCTGCCCTTGGGATGCTGCCAGATCTTTTGTAACTTTTGAAAACAGTCATCAAAGCACCAGATGACAAAATTTCCCTCGGAGATTGGGAAATTATGATTGGGATGATGGCATATTTCTGGAACCCAGCATGGATGTGCCTCCCAGAGGCCAAGGGAAGGAGGTCAAATTCGCAAGCTCCCATCCCCGTTCTCTCGAAGAGGCTCATTTCTTTCTTGTTTTATATGCTGAGGTCAGGTGTAGAGTTCATTTGAACGAGGGCTCCATTGCTCATTATCTTTCCCCTGCCTCCATTAGATATTCTACAGCTTTTTAAAAGAAGAAGCATCAATCACCTTTCATCCCAACACTCAGGAGACAGAGATAGGTGAATCTCTGAGTTCTCGGCCAGCCTGGTCTACAGAGTGAGTTTCAGGACAGCCAGGGCTACACAGAGAACCCTGTCTTGAAAAACCAAACCAAAACAACAACAACAACAAAAAGGGTAAAAGAAGAAACGGTAAACAGTGGAGGATATTTATTTATTTTGGTTTTTGAGACAGGATTTCTCAATGTAGCCCTGGGTGTCCTAGAACTCACTCTGTAGACCAGGCTGGCCTAGAACGCAGAGATTGCATGCCTCTGCCTCCCAAGTGCTGGGATTAAAGGTGTGCACAACTACCGCCTGACTCACTATTTGAAATACTAATCCAAGGTAATAACCACGTACAGGCATTCAGCATAGTTCAGAGTCAAAATCACGTGAAATTAGGGCACAGATTGCCTTCCAACATGAGAGTCATCTTGTCTCTTCCAGCACATGCTGCCTGGAGTCAAGCCGGGAAGAAGGGGGGCTCATCAGGCCAGTGAACTCACTCTGCTCACCCGTGGACAAGTGACCCTGTGGCTACATACAGACCATCTCAACCTGTTTGGACGGTGGCCTCTTTTAAAGTGAAACGTGAGGCCAGGGCTCCAAGCCACCATTGTCCACAGAGTTCCCAGGGAGCCTTTTGTACTGTGCCCTGGATGTCCAGCCCAAGTGCCCTGGCTGGTCCCATCCCGGGCTCTGCCTCCCGAAGAGTCCTGTTGCATCAAATGACTGTTAACATTTCCTTTCGCGGCCTTTTTAAGCTGCTGGGTGAGAGCCAAGCAGCAGCTTCGCAGGGTTCATTCACCCCGGAGCTGGGAGCCTTTCAGCACTGTGGGAAGGCTTCGTGTTTGCAAATCAGCATAGTAGGGCAGAACGATCTGGAAGCCATTTCCTGGTTCATCACACTCCTACTCACTGGGAAACTAACCCTGCAACGTGAAACCTGTCTGGAGTTGTGACACCCTAATGTCACTCATTTCATCTTGTCAAACACCCACCCCTCTTAAAAATGCCACCAGGCATGTATTTATGTTTAAGTTAAAGGTGAATTAAAACTGGAAAATTGCTGGAGAATTTTCTGGCGCTGCACAGAGAGATTTGGAAACCAGTACTCTACCCAGGGAAGGCATTCGACCAAACTGTGAAGTAGGAGGGAGCTATCTTTGATGTTACTACCCGACCCCACCCCCTCCTTGGCCTCTGCAGTCACAGACTGCTTCCTACCTCCCTCCATGGCTGTCACCAAGAACTGGCCCTCACCCCCACCTACTTCAGTCCTTGCTCTGGACCGACCTTCCTCTCAGCTATCCTGGGAACACTCAACCTGGTACAGCTCCCCACCCCCACCCTGGGGTTCTTGGAGACATTTGTTTGGAAAGCTCCTGACAACTAAGTTCCCTTCTAGCACAGAATTTTGGGGCATGTTCGGGGTGATGCTAGTATGCTAATACTTTGAAGTCTTTCTTAATCCTTCCCAGGGATATCTGCCAGTTAACTGGAGATGATACCATCCCCCAAACCAACAATTTCAACAGACCGAATGGAGGAGAGAGGGAAGGTAGCCTAGGCTATATGGTAAGGTCTGCCCTAGGTATGTATGTAAATCTTTTCTTGGGATAATCTAAAAGGCATTAGACAAGGGTTCTCTTTTCACTTAATCCATTGTTTACTAAACACCTACTTATGCCTAGTACGAGGAGTCCAAAGATGCTCTATGCTTCTAGTTACCATAAATGCTTCCTGAGCAACACAGGCAAACGCTTCAGGACCACATATAGGTGGATATCTGGATCTGCCGGAGAAAACTACAGAAGATCAATATTCACACTCTACTATTAGCTTACTTAAGACAATCTCCCTGTGTAGTCCAAGCTGTCTTCAAACTCATGATCCTTCTTCTTCAGCCTCCCAAGGAGCTGGGATTTCAGGCAAGCACCACCAGACATTAGGCTTGCACTGGCCTTTAGGGATAAGTAGCTCCCCAAACAGAGAAAGGAGGCATGGAGAGGGGGGAAAGCAGTGAAGAGTCACACGAGCCACTTCCGGGAAGGAAGGTCAAGCCTGGGAAGAGAGGTGGCGGGGACAGAATGTAACAATGAGGCTAAGGCTGGGCTGTGGAAAGAACGCACCGTGGTCTGGATTTTGAATGTCCCACAAAGGCAGGAAAATGGTAAAATTTAAAGACAGGATCTGGTGGGAGATCTTTAACTCACTGGCAAGTGGTGCCTTTCAAGGAAACTAGGATTCTGGTCCTTCTTTCTTTCTCGCTCTTCTTGCCATGAAGTGAAGAGTTTTGCTTCATTCTACACACGCTCAGCCATCTGGCACCCCACGAGAGGTACAAGAGGCAGTGAGTCTGTCCCGCCATGGCCTAGAGCCGCTGTAACCGTGAACTGTGTTAAACCTTCTCTATTTTCTTTTTATTTTAAATGCTTATTTACTTTGAGAAAGGATCTCTCTGTGTAGACCAGGCCAGCCTCAAACTCATAGAGATCTGCCTGCCTCTGCAGCCTTAAAGGTTTTCTTTTTTATGTGGGCTAGCTCAGTTTTCTGTGTCAGGGTGACAGGGCTGACTAACACGGGCCTCTGGGGGCTTTCGGAAGTAGCTATGGAACTGCCCGAATGCTTTCAGATCTCTATTTGGGAGGCTACTGCCTTCTCCCAGTCAAAGACAAATGCAGCTTCATCCAGGGCCGCAGATGGCTAGAGGAGAGGCTCTAAGAATAAAATGAGTTCAGAGATTAGCTGCTTTGATAGTGGAGCTAGAAGGGAAGAAATCAGAGTGACAATTCATGCTGTCATGTGATATGTTGATGACATGAGCTGGACATAGGAATTATGGGAGCAAGGGCATAGGAAACAGTAATAAACTTGAGTTGGGGCCTGTTGGTTAGAGACCAGGGTATGGACCGAAGGGGCTGTTGCTGATCCTCAGTCCAGTGTTTCTGTTTCTGGTCTTAAGAGAACGCCGGGCACTTGTCTGTGGCGGCTGGCGTCCATCTCTGGTCTGATTCCTCCTCCACGACCATCATTTCCCCAGCAGATAACAGTGCAGATGCAGACAGTGTAAACCAGAGATGGAGTGTTCCTGCCATTAACCAAAACCACTAGATAACAGTGCAGAAGCAGACGACGTAAACCAGAGTCCTGGGGTGTTCCTGCCGCTAACCAAAGGCAAGCAGAGTGTAGGCTTCCAGAAGCACTGATTGGTCCTCTTTATATAAAGACATAATGCTTCTTCATTTTTCTAAATGTTAAGGGGTGGGGTGTAGCTCCACGGTAGCACACTCGCCTGACTTACATAAAGCCCTGGGTCTGTCCCTGGCACTGCAAAAATAATTAAATAAATGTTCAGCCCATTTCCACTATTACTGAACATTTCCCCTCTTCCCCCTCTCTCTCCTGTGTAGCCCAGCTGGCCTGCAACTCACCATTCTCCTGCCTCAACCCCCTTCCTGAGTGCTTGGATAACAGGCTTCCCAGCACACCACATATCCTTGCTTTGAAACTACCATTTCCTTCAGGGGGGACTGGGGACTTTTCCCCTCGTTCATTTCAATATGAACATTGCCAAGTGGAGATCAGGGTCACTGGCAGAATGGAAACCAGCGGCTGGAACTCTGCCGCCGAGATACAGCATGGCAAGAATTCTTTGTATAATATTTGTATCATTAGGAATTTTTCTCAGAAACCACCAAAATATTCATGCTCTCTTCAATGTAACTCCACGATTATGACACAATTTTGCATTTCTTATCATTGTAACGAAAAACTAAGAAATTAACTAAAAATGTCAAAGTAAAGGACTAACTTACTATGTAGGATGTCTGTGAGTATGAAGCTAGCCTGGTCTACATAGTGAATTCTGGGCAAGCCAGAATTACATAGTAAGACCCTGTCTTAAAAAAATCAGGAAAATGCCGGGTGGTGGTGGCACACGCCTTTAATCCCAGCACTGGGGAGGCAGAGGCAGGCAGATCTCTGTGAGTTTGAGGCCAGCCTGGTCTACAGAGCAAGTTCCAGGACAGCCTCTAAAGTCACAGAGAAACCCTGTCTCAAAAAACAAAAACAAACCAAAAAAAAAAAATCAGGAAAAGAATGAAAACCAACAACAGTGTAAATCAACATTGATTAAAAGCTACAAGGACACCCAACGTGCATTAATTGGAAAAAATAGATTATGTAAATATATTGTGTGTAATTTTGGAAAGATCTGGAAACCAAGCAAAGTGTGAATGGTGTCTGGGATGACGGTGGGGGGGTCTGAGGGGCATGTCTTCTTTTTCCACCGCTGTTATTTCCCCAGCAGTCCTGTATAATGGGCAGGCAGTGTGCTAAGACCAGCCATTCTTTCAGCTAGGACTAGACTGTGGAGCACGGAAGCCCCTCCCACAGCAGCTAAATTGGAAATGTGGCTCACACATTATATTTTTCAAATCGGCAAGCACTCCCTGGGGATTCTTTGAAATGGGTAATCACATTGGGCGTCTTACAGCAGCCTCTCTTATTACGCCTTCCCAGCTTTTCCTACAACCTTCCGTCTGAAAAACCTTAGATCTTTCCCAGTCTTTCAGGAAAAAAAATCGCCTACGGTCTCATTTCTTACCCTGAAATTACTGTGATTTCTGGAATTCTACCTTGCTCCGTGCAGTTTACCTTCTAACCCAGAAGCTGTGCAGCAGGAGCTAAGTAGCCTTTGGGATGACAGGGGTCATGTGAGGGCCACGGGTTCTGAGAGTGACGAAGAGCAGCAGGAGACAAAGAGGTTGCTGGGAAACAGACGCCAGAGCATGGTCAGATCAGGTTGCTAACTACATTTGCAGAATAACATTCTGTTCTCACCCGTGCAGCGGAGGGGCAGCAGACAAGAAAATGAGAGGCTCATCCGGGTGAGCTGTGCTCACTCAGCTGTCCAGACGCCCCCACCTGCCACCCCTGGAACCCACACTGCCACATCTGACTGGCTACTTGACATCTCTATTTGGAAGTATTTTATTTTTAAAGATCTAGTGTTATTTAAGTGTATGTATGTCTCTGTGTATGTGAGTGCCGGTACCCACAGACAACAGAGGCATAGGATGCTTCTGGAACTGGGTCTGTGGGCAGTTGTGACCACCTGATGTGAGTGCTGGGAACTGAACTCAGGTCCTGAGTACTGACAGTGTGCACTCTCAACTGCTGAGCCGTCTCTCCAGCTCATACTTGGAGGTCTTAATAGTCATGTAGAAATAACACCCCAGAGCTAGAGATTTAGATAGTGGTCGAGCACATGGTTACTTACTCAAGATCCCGGATTTCATTAACAGCAACCAAAAAAACCTACAGCCACCCCAATGAAATCAAAGTCGTCTCCACTGCCTGCATTTGTCCCACCTTCAGCATTCCCATCTTTCTCCATCTTCAGGTGGTTGAGAACAAAAGCCTTATTGTCAAAACAAAAACACCCAACTTCCCAACACTCTCTACACTTACACCAGGGAATCTGCAAGCATATCCAGAATCAGGATGTGTCCTACCATCTTTGTCCAGTCACCCTGGTCTGAGCCACCATTTCATGTCACTCTGACTCCTGGTCTCTTAACTGGCCATCTTTATGACCATCCTTGCTTGACCCACCCCCACTTTTATTTATTTTAGTGTTGGTGTTTTCAAGATGGCAGCAAGAATGAATCTTTGTACGATATCCGTGTGCATGTGCATCTGTGTGGATGTATTCACGCCACAGGGCACACGTGGAGATCAGAACTCAGCCTTGGCAGTCAGAGCTCTCCTTCTACTGTGTTTGGGACAAGCTCTCTTGTTCTCTGCTGCACACACACAGGCTTCAGGTGCCGTCCTGGCTCTGCTACCCATCTCACTGTAGGGCTGGGGTACAGATGCACACTGTCATGTCACATCACGTCATGTTTGCGTAGCAAGTGCTTCACCGGCTGAGCCATCTCCCCAGTCTGGTTCTGTGGGGTTCTCAGTTCAGTTGTCTTTTCTAATCTTTGCCCACTCAGAGCAAAAAGCCACTTCCAACAATGGCCCCCAGACTCTCCATGATTTTGTCCTCTGTCATCACTCTGATCTAATTTCCCAGCTCTGTCCCGTTCCCTCTCTGGTTTTGCTTGAGCAGGTTGACATTTCTGCCTCGGGGCAAAGGACAGCTGCCCCTTTCTGGAATGCTTTTCCTTTTTCCTTCTTCCGGGTCTTTGCTTGGACACCCATGGGCAGGTAGAGCTTCTAGAGGAGATTTCAGATGCAGGATGCTTGCCTGAGAGTGCCCCCAGGGTGAAGGTCTATTCAGATACAGGATGTTCGCCTGAGATTGTCCCCAGGGTGAAGGTCTGTTCAGGGGGATGACAAAGCAGGACTAGACCATGAAGCCATCTCAGTGAAGCTGTCAACCAGTGAGTGCGTCACAGATAACTGATGCTGCAGGGACAACCTGAGTTAGGTCGAGGGGGTCTGACTACCCTGTCTCTGACTGAACCAGTTGTTGGAGCTGGGGAGCCGAGCACAGCTTTCGGAAAGGACAGTGGAATGACTCTGCTGTGTGCTGGCAGACGCCAAATCTCATGTGGGTCATCACAGGATCCACGGATCATCCCCCACCCCCCACCCCCTGTTCAGATGCAGCTCAGTTAGTTCAGGGAGCAGCTCCTTCAGACTTCACATTGGCTTCTTTCTCTGGAGTAACACCCATAAAGAAGTTTAGGAGAGGGAACTACAGCCCCTGATGTTGCTCCCCACCGTGATGGTAATGGATGGTAATGGACTAGACCTCTGAAACTGTAAGCGAGCCCCAATTAAATGCTTTCTCTTATAATAATTGCTGTGTTCAGAGTGTCTCTTCACAATAGAGCAGTGATTAAGCTACCCAGTGACCATAGACCTAAACATCCAAAATTGTGAGCCAAAATAAACTTCCGCTGCTTTCATAGTGAGTTCTAACGTACTTGCCACAGTAGAAAAGCATCGGCCATGTCTGTCAAAACACCACCTCTACATGTCCTCTGGCCCTGCTAGATAAAAATACCTTGACATGCTCAAGTAGCATGCATACGTCATTGCCTCTGCTCAATGAGACTTTTCCTGTGACTGCCATGGAAGTATTTCTCGTGTTATAAACGAGACCTTTAATCCTGTAGAGCCCAGCGCTGCAGACAGGAAACACGAATTCCCCCAACGGGGAGGACCGAAAGTGACCCTAAGTAAAGCTGCCCTGGTTTCTGCCTCTGGGTTTCCAGACTGAGAAACACCACCATCCTTATTGCAAGGCCTCCTCGGTGCTACCTCATTAGGCCGTTCCTTCATTCTCTCCTACAGAGCAGGGTATGATGTGATGTCATGGCCCTGGGCCTACATTTGTATCGCCTGTGCTCTGTTGTGGGTGTGTTACCATGCGGAGGCCGTGGCAGCAACGCCAACAGCCAGGCTGCAAAGATGAAGGAGCTGGCTCTCTTTCCAGTTGTTCTCCTGGGGCAGACAGGACATTTCCTTTCTCTGTCTTCTCTTCTATCCTCTCTCTGAGTCTCTTTACCTCTTTTCTCTTTGCTGCCCCCCCCCTTCTAATAAAACTTCTCTCTCTCTCACACACACACACACACACAAAAAGATGATGGAGCTAGAGTGAGCTAGACCACCTCTGTTACTGGCTGCTCCACCGCTGGGTACCTTAGCTGAGAAATGCCTCCAATCAGACTGGCCTGTAGGCAAGTTTGTGGGTCATTTTCTAGATTAATGATTGATGTGGAAGGGCCCAACTTACTGAATACAGTGCCCTTCCAGGCCAGGTGGCCTGGGTTGTATTCAGAAAAGCAATCTGGCTAGACGTGCTGGCACATGCCTTTAATCCCAGCACAAGGAAGGCAGATGTGAGTGGATTTCTGTGACTTCCAGGCCAGTCTGGTCTTTCCATACAGTGAATTCCGGGCCAGCCAGAGCTCCATGGTGAGACCCTGTCTCAGAAGACTAAAGCAAACAGAAAAGAGCAAGCTGAGAAAGCCTTGAAGAACAAGTCAGTAAAGTAGCGTTCCTCCATGGTTCCTGCCTTGATGGACTGGGATTGAAGTGTACATGCACTGAGCAAACCCTTTCCTTCCTGAGCTTGTTTTGGTCAGTGTTTTTTTTTTTTTTTTTTTAATCATAGCAAAAAAAGCAGATGAGGAGGTTGGTCATGGTGGCATATGCCTTTAATCCCAGCAGAGGCAGGAGGATCTCTGTGAGTTCTAGGCCAGTCTGGTCTTCATAGAGAGTTCCAGGATAGCCAGAAATAAAAAGTGACCCTATCTAAAAGAAAAAAAAAAGTCCGACTAGGGCAACAGTGTTTTGTGGGATCCTATGCTGGTGACTAGAATACTCTAATCAATAGTTTTGAGACCTATATGGAATAAAGCTAAACTCACCTCCACAATGACCGTCCCTTTCTGTGAAAATTAGCAGGGTGGCCAGTTAGTTTTGTCAAGGCATGGCGCTAAAGGCAGCGCTCAGTGTTGGTCTTTGTGGCTGACATGTAGGACATGTGGCAGCCATGGTAAGGCCAGCCTTGGTGAGTGGTAACCCACACTGCCAGCCCATGGACAGCCATCCCTTCTGTCAGTCACTATGCTTATGTGCTCCACTCGCCAGAAAACCTGTGACAGAGGTGGTCTAGCTCACTCTAGCTGCACCGTCTATGCAGCCTGGTTTCTGGGCGTTAAAAGCTACCATGACCTTGGTACTGTGTACCTTCTCTCACACATCCATCCGAGAAACTCTAACATACACTTTGTCTTGATCTCCAAAATCTTTCCCCTTCAAGGACACCGATCAAGCCACTCAGCACTACAAAATAAGTGTCCTTATTTGTTCCAAGCCAAAGCCACCTTTTCTCCACTCCCAAATTGGATGACAGGTTCTCTCTGCGTGAAGGTCTGTCTGCACATCAATGGGATCTTCTTTCTATGTTACCCTTGAATGACGGTGTAGCACAGCAACAATGCATTTTCAACTGACACTCATGTATTATGCCATCCATGGACCAAACTCATGTTCATGGCAAAACCCAATTGTTCAGAAGTTTGCAAGGAGCCATCTTGTAAGCTAAGGAAGAGATCTGGACGATGATTATGGACGATGACACAGTGGGTCACACAGACCTCTGTGTCCTTCAGCTTGGCTTGCGGCTGATCCTGGACTTGCTGCTGGGCTGTGTGACCTCATCACTCCACAGCCCTGATAGAGCCAGCTGATGGTGAGCAGTTCTGCCTGGTGGAGTGCTTGCCTGATGGTTTCCTGCTCTGTGTCTACCATGCCCCAATAGCATGCCAAGTTTTTCTAGGAAGCCATTTAGTTTCGCAACTGCCAGGGCTTTGCTTCAGAACACTGAGACTCTGCACTGTAATTCTGTCTTTAGAAATTGTCATAAATTCTACGTGACATTTTTTCTGAACACTGATGTCTCAACTACCGTACATACAGATCACCAGATCATGTGGCCCAGGCATCAGAGACATTTGCACCATATCTTGCATATGCGGCAAGATTCTTTTGCTGTTCCTGATCAGTTTAATACCGGCAGGATTTCAAACTACCTTGTACGAAGTGGTAGTCCCAGGTTTAGAATACGCTGTCTCTGGAAGTCTAAGGGCTTCACTATGTGTTGGGCTTCCTTCTTAGGAACAGTAACTGCAAGAACCAGCCATGCACCTTCTACTTTAGAGCTCTAGACCATTGGACCCACAAAAATGGTACAGATGTGGCAGGTCTAGGATTCTTTTTAAAGATTTGCTTTCATTTGATGTGCATGGGTGTTTTGCCTGCATGTATGTCTGTGTACCAAGTGTGTCTGCGTACCACATATGTCTGTGTACCACGTATGTCTGTGTACCATGTGTGTCTGTGTACCATGTATGTATGCGTACCATGTATGTCTGCATACCATGTATGTCTGCGTACCATGTATGTCTACGTACCATGTATGTCTGTGTACCACGTGTGTCTGTGTACCATGTGTGTCTGCGTACCACATATGTCTGCGTACCACGTATGTCTGTGTACCACATATGTCTGTGTACCACGTATGTCTGCGTACCACATATGTCTGTGTACCACGTATGTCTGCGTACCATGTATGTCTGCGTACCACGTATGTCTGCGTACCACGTATGTCTGTGTACCACGTATGTCTGCGTACCATATGCATTCAGTACCTGAGGAGCCAGAAGAGTGGTCAGAGTCCTAGAACTGTTGGTTGTGAGCTACTGTGTGGTTACTGGGAACCAAACCCAGATCCTCTGCTAGAGCAGTAAGTGCCCTCGATACAGAGCAATCTCTAGCCCCAAAGATTTACTTCTTTTTAATTATGTGGATGTGTACAAAGAGTTCCAGTAACTGCCGTTGTCACTTGACATGGGTGCCAGGAACTGAACTCATGACCTCTGTAAGAGCAGTGTATGTTCTTAACTGCTGAGCCATCCCTCCACCCCAACCTCTAATTCCTCATAGAGATTTTTCTTCCACTCTCTGGAATGAATGAGTTCCAAAAGCCTCAAAATCACTAGTCTCTTCTTGTTCAGATGGCCCAGAGAGCATGATGTCATCAGTATGCAGCCAGTCCAAGTCTCCCGGGGCTATATTATGCCAAGAGCAAGAGCATTAGGGTAACCCTGGGCCAAGACTGTAAATGTGTAATGCTGTGTTCCCAGTGAATCAACTGTTCTGATGGAAGATGTTGGCCCAGGATGCCACATGTACATAACCGAGGCTATCTGTATTTGTTCTAGCAGAGACACCGCACCAGGCACGGCAGCTATTGTGGGACTTCTCGTTCGACCGTGGTGCTCTGTGGCCATTCCCCGGGTCTGACTTTCACAGGGTTCGGATTGATGGTTAAATGGCCACGTGATGAGGGCCACCAGCCTGCATCCCTTAGGTCTTTCTCAATTACTTTTATAATTACATGTTATGAATTGCTGTCCTTCCCAGGAGTGCATTTCAGCTTTTGATTTGATGCCTTGGCACCTGGGGAAAGGAGTTGTACTGAACTTCAGACTCTGCCACTTGGCCTCTACACCATCAAGCTAAGAAAACAAGGCATGTGATTTGTGCATGTGTGTGCGTGTGCGCACGTGAGCTCATGCTCACATGTGTGTGCACGCACTCATGTGCATGTGTCATGGGGCATGTGTGGAGGTTAGAGTTAGAAAGTGAAAGGTTCTCTCCTTTCACTTTCTAACTCATGGGTCCTGGGATGGAAGGAACTCAGGCTGTCCATCTGGTAGTAAATGCCTTTACACATGGAGCTATCTTGCTGACCCCATATCCATTTAAATGATGTATTTAACACTAGGAAAATGATTATCTGCTGAGTCCAGAGGCATAGTGAGTAACCGTGGGCCAGATCTGGGCCAAGCTACAGTTACTAACGCACCATGTGTATGCACTTTGAAAGGGGGTCTCATGATGGCATTTTAGTCTTGAGGTTTCAGCAAAGACCCCCACATCTAAGAGTCCTGGGAAAATATTCTTTTGCATTTATTTTTCTAATGTCTGATTACCAAATGAATGGCCATAGTTCCCTTTAGGGAAGACTTGAAAACTACCCCTACCCTCGCCATGGTGTCACTGGGTACTTCCTGATGGGGACCAGGTCTCTTTATTCTCAGGCTCTAGATCTGAAACTGGTTTATATTAGGAAACTGGGCAGAGCTTAACTTTGGAAGAGAGCTCAGTTCTTTTCATTGGGATGTCTGTCCTTGGCTTCCTGGCCATCCATTCTGGATTTAATTTTCTTAACCCACTAAACAGAACCTCTTTGCCCAATTATTCTGTCTGTGTTTTGTTAACCACACACTAGTCTCTGAGGGTCAGGGTCCCCTGGCTGCCACTTCAACCTTGCTGCTCGTTACGATAATTGCATCCACCTGGCTTCTGAGAGTGTCCCGTCACATCTGTTCCCTGTTGTTTCTGGGTCCGATTACTTCACTGTTGTCTGTGAACCTTGCTCAGTGGTGGCATCTCCACTTACAGCTCTGGCTGATGCTGGTACCTCCTCCCTCCCACTCTCATCAGAATCTCTTATTGCCTGGGCATCCTCTAGACCTGCCATGGAATAGCATCATCTGGCAGGTGTTCCTGCTGCATGTACTGTGCTGATTCTAACAACCTGATTCTCTGAGCCATTTTGATCTCTTTTTTAGTTGTCTGCCCTGGGAACTCTGACATTTTTGCCTCTGCTGTGGACCACAGGTTTCTTCAGGCTTCTAAGAACCCCTGTAGAAAGTTCTGCTGAGGTCTTGAGATGGGTCCCAAATGGACAGCTCTTTCTTCCCTTTCCCATTTTTCCCCTGGGTTCTGTTCATCTCAGGCCTTCAGACTACTGCCCCACATATGCTCTCCCAACAGCTACTGATATGAGGTGGCAGGCTCTGCAGCTCCTCAGTAGAAGCCCTTTCCTTCCCTGTCAGGCCCAGGCTTGCCTCTGGCTGGGATATGTTATTTTACCCTAGTTATTGGTCTCATGGTTAGGAAGGCAGGTGGGGTCATATTTTGTAAAAAATGCTTGTGGTCATTCAGTGGAGGTTTAAGGGGTGGGGTTCTACCTTTACTAGAGAGAGATAGAAGCTTCCACAGGTTCAAAGTAATCTAGGAATACGGGATCTCTGGGTAAAATTCACTGAGACACTCACATCCCAGGTATCAGAGGCTGTGATGTCCATGCTTGCTCAGATGTCAGGAAAGGGAGAGGATCATGGGAGGTTGGGAAGTTGAAGAGACAGTGAGGAGCTGCATACTTTTCCACAAAGTGAACTGCTAGGCAGGCAGGCATGCGTAGGCACTCAGGCATATGCTGACACATGCAGGCTGTACACAGGCAGGCACAGGCGCGCACACACAGGCCAGCACACAGGCTACAAAGATGCAGGCACATAGGCCTACAGACAGGCAGGCTGGCAAAGACAGAGGCAAAGGGCTCAAAGCCTCCAACCTCAAGGTCATTCATAGGGAATCACAAGGAAGTGTCATTCTGCTCAGAATAATAATATATTACACACTGTTTATTTTGGGGTTCCCCAGACATTCATTGTCGGCCGTGTTGTGCCGAGTCATTGACCACTCCCTGGTGTCCAGTGTTAGTTACATTTTAGCTGACTCATTCCAGACACCCATGTCAAGCCTGTGTGGTCTACACCTAAACTGGCCCTTACAGCCTTCTGTTTCCAGCAGGGGTCCATTCTCTCTCCACCAGGTCCTTGGCCTTGGCCTAGATCTGTCTATTTTGTTTAGACCCTGTAAGTTAGAGAATAACTGTATCATGCTCTGTGCAGTTAGCCGACGTTCTCTTGGAACTTCTGAAACTGCTTCTTGGTACCAGAGGCCTTGGTGACCCCAGCACATTGGAGAGCACTGTCTTACTCTGGGGCTTGCGCGTGCCCACGGTGATGATGTTGCTGACCTGCACATCCCTGAAAAAGGGACCAGGTGCACTGGCATATTCTCGTGGTGCTTCCCAAAGTGACCATAATTATCCATGTACCAGAAATGGTGCCCATGGATGGCAATGGTCCTCTGCATCCTTATCTTAACCCCCCACACCAGGGCAGGGTTCTCTCAGGAGCCCAAATGGTCTTACATGAGATGACATTCTTCATCTAAGGCAGCGGTTCTCAACCTGTTGGCCACCACCCCCTCGGGGGTTGAACCCTCCTTCACAGGGTCACCCAAGACTATTGGAAAACATAGTTACATTGTGATTCATAACAGTAGCAAAATTATAGCTGTGAAATAGCAGTGAAAATAATTTTATGATTGAGGGTTTACTGTCGCGCCTGCCGCGCAGCCTGTGTCTGAGAATGTGCAGAGGGTGTCGGGGATTGACAACACAGAGACTTGTTCAATGATGTAAAGAAAACTTTAAGCAGGCCCCAAAAAGGTTCAAGGAAACTTCCTAAGAAAGGCTCCCTCCAGAAAAGCTTCTGCTCTCTCCTCTACCCTGGCTGGTTCTGCTCTGACACCAAAAACTGATCTGGGCATGTCAGAAGAGGCGGTTAGTCTTTGGACAAGGTCGAGGTCAGGGCGGTTTCTGTGGGCAGGCCTTTTCCAGGAACTTATTGCCCCCGGGCATTGTATTGTTTTTAGTAAACATATTTTTAGTAAACATTGTCTTACAGCTGCCTACTCCCAGGCAGAAGGGGAAGTGGGTCTCTGCTCAAGGTCTGGTGTTCCCACAGTTTACCACAACATGAGGAGTTATATGTATTAAAGGGTCATACTTACTGTTTAGTATCATTTTCCCCTGTTAAAATGTAAAACCAGCCAGGCGGTGGTGGCACACACCTTTAATCCCAGCACTAGAGAGGCAAAGACAGGCATATCTCTGAGAATTCGAGGCCAGCCTGGTCTACCAGAGCTAGTTCCAGGACAGCCTCCAAAGCCACAGAGAAACCCTGTCTCAGAAAAAAAAAAAAAAAAAAAAAACAAGCAAAAAAAAAAAAAAAGTAAAACCAAGGGCTGGAGAGATGGTTTAGCAGTTAAAAGCATTTGCTGCTCTTGAAGACGACTCAAGTTCAATTCCCAGCACCTACAGAATGGCTCACAACCTTTTGAAGTTCCAGTCCCGGACGGGGAACCTGATGCTCATTTCTGGCCTCCATGAACACCACATGCATGCTGTGCACGTGCATATATGTAAGCGGATACTTGTGCATGTCAAGGAAAAATAAAAGTCTTCAAAAATGTAAAATCAAAGAACTCAGTCTATTTTTTTTCCCTAATGAATGCATCCTAAGTATCCAGAAAAGGTCCTGGTACATAACAGGGGCTAAAAAGAATCAATGATCAAATCAATAAACAATTAACTCTTTGAATGTCTGTGAAAAACAAACTGCTCTGATGACTGAAATATCGACACACTATTTATCAGCACAGTGTGTTTACTCCTGGTCCAACAGACTTACCTTCCTAAAATATGACATTACAGTCACAAGCCCTCTAGGATAGGTTCAGAAAGAGCAAGGAACAGGAACAAACTGCTGTGGAGTACATGGAGAAACCAGAGCCCTCAGACATTGTTCCTACAATGTACTGGACTATGGCCACAGCAACCCTTATAAAGGAAAACATTAATTGGCCTGGATTACAGTTTCAGAGTTTAGTTTGTTGTCATTGGGGAGGGTGAGCAGGCAGGCATGGTGCTGTAGCAGGACCTGAGTCCTACATCTTGATCCACAGGCAACAGGAAATGAACTGTCCTCCACACTGGGTGTAGCTTGAGCACAGGAGACCTCAAAGCCCACCCCACAGTGACCCACTTCCTCTAACAAGGCCCCACCTCTTAACAGTGCCACTCCCTTTGAGGGTCATTTTTTTTCAAACCACAGCATGGAGAGATGGCTAAGATGTTAAAAGCACTGGCTGTTCTTGCAGAGGACCCAGGTTGTATTCCCAGCACCTACAGCTCACAAACATCCTCAATCCTGGGTTCAGGGATCCAGTGCCCTCTTCTGGCTCTGCCAGCACAAAGCACACCCATGGTACACGGACATACTTGCATACAGAGCACTCATACATATAAAATAAGAGCAAATTAGTTATAAAAAAAAGAAAAATAGTTTGGCAATTCTTTAGAAAACTAAACCAGGAGTTACTAGACAGCACAGAATGAACAAGCCTTAAAAACATACTCAGTGGGATAGTGGGGGTGCACACCTTTAATCCCAGCACTCTCAGGAGGCAGAGGCAGGCACATCTCTGAATTTGAGGCCAGCCTGGTCTACAGAGTGAGTTCCAGGACATCCAAGGTTACACAGAGAAACCCTGTCTTGAAAAACTAAATATATGTTGATGGGGGAAGTCCTTCTGTGTATATGTTTTTCTTATCGGTTGATGAATAAAGCACCCTTGGCCAATAGAGAAGCAAGAGAGGTGGGACTAGGAGTCTAGGAGGATTCTGGGAAATGTAGTCAAGAGTAGGGAGTTGCCATGTGATCCCAGGAAGAGAGGATGCATCAGGATGGCATCCTTGGAAAGATAAGTCCTTATAGAAATATATATATTAGTAGTCATGGGTTAATACTTAAGACAGAACTAACCAATGAGAAGCCCTGGACATTGGCCGACAGCATTGCAACTAACAGAGTCTCTTGTGTGTTATTTTGGGGACTAAAGACCCAGGCAGGAATCCCATAACAATGTGTGTGTGTGTGTGTGTGTGTGTGTGTGTGTTGAAAGAGTTGGATATAAAGGTCACATATTGTATTATTCCATTTACATGAAATATGCCAAACAGATTAACATATGAATATAATATTTAGGTATGTAGGGAGGCTAGAGTATATAGTTCAGTGGTGGAGTGCATGTCTGAGGCCCTGGATTTGGTCTTCAGCTCCCCCGATCCACACACCAAAAAAGAAAAACAAGGAGGAAATGATGAGTGGTTACAGGGTAGGGATGGGAAGTGACTCCTCATGGCCATGTATTTCTTTTGTGGTAATAGAAATGTTCTAAGACGTTAGAATAATTTTAATAAATCATCTGTGAATATACTAAAAGCCACACTGAGTTGTTCTCTTTAAAACTGTAAATGCTAGCTTCTGGGCAAGCATGAGGACTGTAGTTCAGATTCCTAGCACCAACATAAACCTTGGGCAGAAGTGGGCCTGTGATCCCAGGAGTCAAAAGCTATTCCCAAAGCAAACTAGCAAGATGGACACAGTAGCACACATCTGTAACCCCAGCCCTTGGAAGGGGGAAGTAGGAGAATCGGGAGTTCAAGGCCTGTCTCAACTACATAGCAGTTCTATGTCATCCTAGGTTACATGAGACCCCCGTCTTACAAAAACAGTCACCACCACCAAGTGCTTAGCAGGACAGACAGACTGACTGACTCCCGAGGTCTGCCCTGCTGTAACTCTGAGTCAGGAGGTGAGGGTGGGCCTGGGAGTCTTGGGCTCCTCAGCTGATTCTGATGATGAGCCTGATTTGGGAACCTTTGTTCCAGTTCAGCCTCTCACCCAGGGTTGTAGCCTCCAGCCCAAGAGGTTGACTCAGCTTTTCCGAGAAGCATTCCCAGACTCACCTTACACCTCACCGGAAGGAGCTCCACCCGAGTGCCCCTGCTTCTTCATCATCCCTGACTACGGCCCTCCCCACCAACCCGGGGCTGAGACTGTCAGCCCCTGTACATGCCCCTCCCCAGCAACCCGGGGCTGAGAACTTGCAAGCTCTTCAAAGAAGGGAACGGCACTGTGTGAGTAATGCTTTGCCTCCCGTGTCCCTTTCATACTGAGGACCCTGCATGTCTAGTGACGGAATAGTGAGTGCCATCAGAATTACAATGCACCCATTAACAAGGTGGCGTGATATTGCCTATACAGCATTTGGTACAAAGCTTTTGGCATAGACAATATTTATTTGGAATTTAATTTTAAAATGATGTTGTGTGGTCTGGGTGTTTTGCCAGCACATGTCTGTGCACCGCATACGTGCCTGGTGTCCAAGGAGGCCAGAAAAGAGTGTCAAATCCTCTGGAACCAGTCTTATCAACAGTTGTGAGCCACCGTGTGGGTGCTGGGAACTGAGCCCAAATCCTCTCGGAGAGCAGCCAGTGCCCTTAACCACTGAGCCATCTCCCCAGCACCGCACTTCGATTTTTAAAATTTTATTTATCTTTGGTTTTTCAAGACAGGGTTTCTCTGTATTGTTTTGGAGGCTGTCCTGCTGTCCTGGTACTCACTCTGTAGACCAGGCTGGCCTCGAACTCACAGAGATCCACCTACCTCTGCTTCCCAAGTGCTGGGATTAAAGGCATGCACCACCAACGCCCAGCTCGATTTTTTTTTAAAGATTTAGTTATTTATTACATATACAGTGTCCTGCCTACATGCCAGAAGAGGATACCAGATTGAATTGTTAGATGGTTGTGAGCCACCATGCGGTTGCTGGGAATTGAACTCAGGACCTCTGGAAGAGCAGTCAGTGCTCTTAGCCTCTGAGCCATCTCTCCAGCCCCTCACTTTGATTTTAAATTTGCTACTATTATTATTGCTTGTTATTATTATTATCGTTACCAAATTTTTCAACAATTCCTGAACTCCTGGTCTCACAATCCTCCTGGCGTAGTCTCCCAAGCATCTGGGACTTCAGGTGCACCCCCACACTGCACCTGGCTCCTCTGGCTGGTCTTTGAGAGGAATTACAATTTGATAGATGGGGGAGCTCTGACGACCGGCCCACCCTTTGGAGAGGCTGGTCCAAGTGCTCTCACGAAACCATCTTTTAGGAAGGTGCGTCATTTCCTGGAGAGTTTCCATGTATTCTCTGGAATAGAACACACTTTGATGCTCTGTGGTATGTAAGCATGAGGAAAGAGAAGTACAGGCCAACTAACTGTCCCTGAGTCTGGGTTCACCCAAACCTGCAACTCATCTTAATCCTACAGCGCCTGTGCTCCTGTTTCAATCCTACCCATGAGCAGTCAGTGCTAGCAGCCATGGACATGACCATTTGTGACACTGTTTCTGACCTCGCACCTTCGTCATCTGCCCATTTGTGACATTGTCTCTGAGCTCGCACCTTTCTTACATGCCCAGTGAGTCTTCACGGTGCATGACAGAAATATCCCCGGGAGTCATTCCCGTGCTAGGATAACCACCATAGCTTCTCTGCACACTTAGGAGTCCCCATACCACACGTATGCATCCCTCACATTTTGCAGCTTCTCTCAGCTGGATCCCCAAGGCCCCCAAGACTGTTTCTGTGTCACTTGGCATAAAGAGAAGGTGATGAATGGGGGACTAGGGGCTTTGCATTTACAAAAACCCTGCAACCATGAAGGCACACAACGAGCCCCTCCATGGAGAGGGAGAGCAAGTTCCTTCCACAGTAACCGCACATCTGCCTCCGACGCCGCTTATTGAGCATCCATTACTTGCTAGAGTCCCAGGATACTGCACTCAACAACACAACTGAGGCCCGTGGTCTCAGGGGCGTCAACGCTGTCTTTTTCCCAGGATACTGCACTCAACAACACAACTGAGGCCCGTGGTCTCAGGGGCGTCAACGCTGTCTTTTTCCCAGGATACTGCACTCAACAACACAACTGAGGCCCGTGGTCTCAGGGGCGTCAACGCTGTCTTTTTCCTTGTGGACAGCAAGGACCAGGAATGGGTGCCAACTGTGCTGACTCCCAGTGGATAGTCCTGAGATGAATAAATGAATTATAGACCAAATGAGGAATTCCAGAACTGAAAACTGATTTCCCGCAGAGACTAGGTGTGTCAAAAAAGAAAATACAAATTACAAAATCGCTATAAAAGCCTATGGAAAAAACCCGGCAGGAATGGCCGTCTCATGGGCATGGCACCTCACTTGACCAGGATTCAGTGGGGCTGTTGTTTTGATGAATGTTACCATTGGCAGGGAACCCGAGATTTCCCTCCCTTCTGGAACTCCTCAAGCAATGGAGCAATGCAGGAAGACCTTCTCCCATGCAGGTCACGCTCAGGTGTGAAAGGCAAACACAGGGAGAGACTAGTGAGAACCGGTTCCAGCCCCACAGGGCCTCCGGCTTCCCTGGCCACTCCAGCTGCTGGAAGTACCAGATGCCTGGCATCAGATGCTCACCCACCATTCCACTCACCCTGGTGAGAATGACGGCAAGGTCCTCCAGCTGGCCTCTCCACTGCCACCGTTCTCTCCTACTGCACACAGTCAGAGGCCTCGGGTCACACTCTGTCACCAAAGCTGCAGACTCACCTGTTATTCACTGCGGAATCTCAGTTCAAATCCCTTGCCTGCTCTGTGACCCTTCCTTTGACAGCAGTGATAACTGAGGAGCCATCAGTTAAAAATGGTCCCCATTGGGGCTGGGAAGATAGCTCAGATGGTGCTGTCACTAAAGTGCTCGATGAGGAAGACTGAGGACCTGAGTTCATTCAGATTCTCAGTACCCATGTAGAAAGCCAGGTGTGGTGGCCTAGGGTCCCAGCACTGGGGAGGCAGAGACAAGGGGATCATGAGACTTCCTGGCCAGTCAGGCTAGCCTAACTGGCAAACTCCAGGCTTAATGAGAGACCTTGTTTGCTTGAGTTAGTTCTCTAGAGTGTGTGTGTATGAGAGGGGGGAGGAGAAAGAAGAGAGAGAGGAGAGAGAGAGAGAGAGAGAGAGAGAGAGAGAGAGAGAGAGAGAGAGAGAGAGAGAGAGAGAGAGAGAGAGAGAGAGAGATTAATCCTTAGGTCAATAGTACCTACTTTATGGGTAGGCATCAAATGAGATAGAGCTGAAGGCACACCTCTGTGGTCTTCCTGCCCCCACTTCTCAAGTTCTGGGAGGACAAGTCCCTGCAGTCACCCCAGCCTCTCCATTTTGTTTTATTTTATTTTATACAAGATCACAATATCCGGGGCTGGAGAGATGGCTCAGAGGTTAAGAGTACTGACTGCTCTTCCAAAGGTCCTGAGCTCCATTCCCAGCAACCACATGGTGGCTCACAACCATCTGTAATGAGACCTGGTGCCTTCTTCTGGCCAGCAGGCATACATGCAGTCAGAGCACTGTGTATATAATAAATAAATAAATAAACAAATAAATAAATCTTTAAAAAAAAGATCACAATATCCCAGGATGTCTTCAAACTCATTGTCACTGTAGATGATCTTGAACTTCTGATCGTCCTGTTTCTGCCTCCTGAGGGCTGGCATTATCTGGGTGCTGTGGTCTGAACAGGACACATACTCTAGCTGAGCTACATCCCCAGCCCCTGGGCATACTCTCAGTGTCTGTCCTATGTGTTCCGTGTCCCACCCCTCCCCCCATCCCCTCCCCCGAGTCTCTGCAGCTAGTCATCCGTGCGATCTGCATCCCAGCAGTGATTGAGGGGATCTGTTCTCACTGACCTCTCCCCAAAGTCTTTGCGTTTCTCCCCTCGAGCTCTTTCGCTTCTACCTCCCACCTTCCCACCCTCCTAGATTCCCGTGTGAGTTCCTCCTGAATCCTCTACATCTTTGTGGTGTCCTCCCACGAGACTGTTCTGCCTCCTGGTCTAGCCTGGTCTAGCTTTGGCCTGGTTCTTACTCTTTTCCCTTTCACCCATTCTCCACATCTCCGATAGCACCCAGGGCTGATCAGACCCCAGGGCCTCTCATCTGCAGGCTCGAGAATGAGCATCTCATCTTCCTCCAGAAGCTGGTTTTCCCCCTCCTTTGAGTGACTCCCTCATTCTCTCCTCAGCTGCCCAGGAGGAAACTCTGCATCCACACCTCGTCTGGCCCCCAAGGCCTGCCCGCCAGCTGGCTCCAAGCACTGAGTCCTTACTGAGTCTCCTCTCACCTCACAGACATCCCGGCTGCCCGCTGCCTTCCCTCTCTGCAGGCTACACCCGAGCGGGGCCTGGAGGGAAGCCTCAGCCCCGGGAACTGAGCCTGCTCCTCTCTTCCTCAGCCTTTTCTCCCCTGGCTCTAGCAACAGCGCGTAGCTTTCTCTGCCTGGGGTAGCTTTCTGACCCATGACTTCTCCACTCACTTCCCACTGCTGCACACCCCGAAATCACGGTTATCCTGATGTTGCTGGAGCTAAGTTCTCACTGCCTTCTCCAGTCTATGTGCTCAAGAGGGGTCTCAGGCTCTCGGTCACCGCTGTAGCCTCAAGGTTTCAGCACGTGGAACGTGCTGGAAATGTAACCGCTGACACGCGGGCTCTGCTGCACATCGTCCAAGCACCTCAGCATCTCCCCCAAAGTTTCTTCTGCTGCTAACAAACCTTGATCGTGAGGGGGCTGAGGAGACGGGTAGAGCTTGGAGAAGAGCCCCATACCAAGTCCGCTGGCTCCGAATCACTCCTTACCCGCATTTCCTTTCTTTAGGCATCAGAAAAGGACTTGTTTGAAGCTTCCCCTAAGCTCATGCTTTGGACACTGGTTAAGGTTTTACAGTATATATAAAAGCAATGGCAGGGGGAGGGAGAGAGGGGCTTCTAAACCTGTTTATCTATAAGACCTTTTCAGTGGATAGGGGCCACTGACACAGATTTCCCTCTGTGCTCTCTCCTCCTCCCCCTTCCTCCTCTCTCCTCCTCCTCCCCCCATCTTGTCCTCTCCCTCTTCTCATCTACTTCTTCCTCCTTCCTTCCCCCCTCCCTCCCTCCTTTCCTCCTTCCCTTCCTCCCTCCTTCCCTCCCTCCATCCCTCCATCTATCCATCTCTTCCTTCTTCCTTCTCTTTATCCTTTTCTCTCCTACTTCTTTTGTGCCAAGGAACGTTGTAGCCAAGAAGGCCCCTGACAGGTGCTGTCACCTTGATATTGTATTTCTCAGCCTTCAAAGCGAAGAGGAATAAACTTCATCCCTCTACAGTTGCCCAGCCTGGGTATATTCTGTTGCAGCAATGCTAAATGAATCAAGACTAGAAGGATCTCACCTTCTAGCCAAGGTTAGTCCTACCATTGAGCTCCTTGATCCATCGCTTTTTGGGGGACTCTGACTCACCAATAATCCCTCCTCCCCATCTACAATGTTCCCTCACCGTAGCCTCTTTCCATGTTGCAGGTACACAAACTCGGACTGCTTCTATGTTTTTCCTCAGCTGCTTCTTCTCCTCCTCCTCCTCCTCCTCCTTCTCCTCCTTCTCCTCTTCCTCCTTCTCCTCCTCCTTCTCCTCCTTCTTCTCCTCCTGCTCCTCCTCCTCCTCTTCCTCCTCCTCCTCCTCTTCCTCCTCCTCCTCCTCTTCCTCCCCCCTCCTCCTCCTCCTTCTTCTTCCTCTTTGTTTGCAGAGGGTTGGCCCGAGTCTTGGGTGTTAGGCAAGTACTCCCCCATGAGCTACACCCTCAGCCCTTCTTTCCTTTCTAGTGTGTTTGAGTGCTGGGAATTGAACCCAGGATCTCACCCACATGTGCCCCACCACTGAGACACATCCCCAGCCCTCCTCCATCTCAAACTCATCTTCACACCACCTCTTCTTTATTCATTTTTATTTTACATGCATGAATGTTTGGCTGTATGCATGCATGTATATCACACATGTACCTGATGCCCGCAGAGGCCAGAAGAGGACATCGGCTCCCTTAGAGCTGGAGTTACAGATGGTTGTGAACCATCATGTGGAGTCTGGGAACTGAACTCAGGTCCTCTGGAAGAGCAGTCAGTGCTCTTAACCTCTGAGCCATTTTCCCAGCCCTTCCCACCCCACTCTTTGTGGCTTCCTGCACCTGTCCTTCTGACAAACTCTTAACATAGATCCTCCAATATACTTTTGACTCCATTGTTTATTGTTTTTACTCACTCCATTCTCTCTCCTTGCTCCTACCCTATCCCATGGTACTGGAAGTGCTTCCTTTAAGGTCACAATTGACCTAGACCAGCCATTGGTCCAAACATAGCTCCTCCCACCCCCTGAACTCAACTGATGTTCCAGAGTCATCGTCCCTGTCCCTGACAGGGTTTATTACAGACCTGTCCTGTGTGCCACTCTGTGCTGGGGAAGCAGTCACCAAGAATTTGCACCGCAAGGCAGAGGCTAAGATAAACATACAACAAATAATGCTGAATGGTGAAGGCAATATATGAATATAGACAGGACTTCCCATCAGGGATTGGGAGGACAGCAAGGCTGAGCTGTCAGAGAAATCACTTATTCTCTTCTCATTTATCTTATTTTTGCAATGCTGGTGATCAAGCCTAGGGCATGGTGGATAGCACTGTGTTCCAGTCTCAAGGGAATTCTTGGGTTTAAGGTATTCCTAAGTTAGTTGCTATATGATGAGCGGGGCTTGCAGCATTAGGGATGGGTAAGAAAGCAATTGTAAGGCCAGATCCAGACCAAGAAAATGGTTCTCCCCTGCAATCTGCCTCCTGATGCTTTCTTCATATAAGGTGTAAGCGAGTTGGGGGAATGCAGTTCTAATTAAAGTTGAATTTGCACTGTACATAAAAGGCTTCAATGCATGGGGAAGCTTAAGCATTTTACCAAAGTCAGAAAAGAATATCATTTTAAAAAACAAATATAAAAAGGTGCATCCCTTTCCCTGTGGTTGTCCGGCTTTGCAAGTTTTTCCCATGGAAGAACTGGGCATGAATGTACCAGCTCTGTTATGCAAATATTTCCCTTGCTGAGAGGTCAGAGCAGGACCTCAGCCTGCCTCAGGCATGCAGCCTGCTGTCCTCCTTGGGCTGTGTGCTCTCAGAGCAGGCTTGATGTGCATCTCTGTTGCCTTCCTATCCAGGGTGTTCCTGTTATCACACCATCTTTTATTTTTTTATTTTATTATTGATTACGTTAGACACTGGGGATTAGATGCAGAGAAGCATGAACTCTGCCACCCAGGTGTACCACCGGCCCCATTTATAAACACTACACTTTATTTTTATCATGTGCATCTGTATGTGGGGGATGGGAACGCCGGTGTGCCACAGCATGTCTCTGGAGGGCAGAGGACAATTTGTAAGAGTCAGTTCTCTCCTTCTACCATGTGGGTCCTGGGGCTATAACTCAGGCTATCAGGCTTGGTGGCGAGCCCCTTAACGCACTAGGCCATCTCACAGGTCACCTCCTCTTCCTCCTCCTCCTCTTCCTCCTCCTCCTCTTCCTCCTCCTCCCCTTCCTCTTCCTCCTTCCTTTTCTCCTCCTCCTCTTTCCCTCCCCCCTCCTCCTTCCTACAGTATTTTGTGTAAACTTGTCCCACACATATTGTGAGTAGCAACAATAACAGATATCTACCTGGTGTTTACTGGAGCCAGACAAGGCAGAAGATGAGGGCCAGGAAGAGGAGGATGGGAAGTGTGTATTAGTACAGGGATGGTCTGTGGTGTATAACCCACAGCACGATGGTCTGCAGTGTATGATCCGCAGCAACACTTCTTGGGCTCCATCAGAGGGCTAACTTTATTTTGAGCATTAAAGACTTCCAAATCATTGCGTACTAGCTTCCCAATACCCTCAACTCCTGCCCTCATCCTGTTGCAGATTAAAAATGAATTGTTGCAGACCAGCACAGCTTGAGGACTGTGTCGTGAGAGGCACTGACACATATCAGCAAAAAACCTTCACGCCTGCAAATTTTCATTTATTTAATAAGAATGTCTTAAGTGGTTGCTGTACAGCCAGTGCCCAGCTTGGGGCTACAGTTCAGGCAGCAAACAAGGCCGTTTGGATCATCACAAACATTCTAGCAGGTGAAACAGCAATACTATGCTAAGGAAAAGGTTAAAACATTTAGAGTTTAAACTGTTGGGAAGGTCAGAAAAGGCTTTAAGAAAGTTTTTATCTTGGGGCTGAAGAATGAACAGGGACTACAAGAGCTAGAATAGGGAATGAGGTTTCTGAGGAACTAGGTTATATGCAAGGGCCCAGAGGCAGACAGACAGACAGACGATTCATAAGATTAAGAAGGACTGCACTGTGGCTGAGAGCCAAGGACTGTGAGTGCTGTAGTTTGAATGTCCCTTCCCAAACTCATGAGGAAATGTCATTGCCATCGTAACAGCATTAAGGAGGAGGACCTTGGGGCTGGAGAGACTGCTCAATGGTTAAGGGCCCTTGCTGTTCTTGCAGAGGGCCTGGGTCTGCTTCCCAGCACTCGACACACAAACTGTCTATAACACTCAGCTCCAGCCAGGCAGTGGTGGCGCACGCCTTTAATCCCAGCACTCAGGAGGCAGAGGCAGGTGGATCTCTGTGAGTTTGAGACCAAGCCTGGTCTACTGAGCAAGTTCCAGGACAGCCTCCAAAACAATACCGAGAAACCCTGTCTCAGAAAAAAAAAAAAAACAACTTCAGCTCCGGGGATCTGATTCCATCTTTTTGCCTCGTAGGGCATCGTACTCATGTGCACACACCCACATAAAGGTGCACATCCGTACACGTGGCTTTTGAAAAAGATACAGGAGCCAGGCGTTGGTGGCACACGCCTTTAATCCCAGCACTGGGGAGGCAGAGGCAGGCAGATCTCTGTGAGTTCGAGACCAGCCTGGACTACCAAGCGAGTTCCAGGACAGCCTCCAAAGCCACAGAGAAACCCTGTCTCGAAAAACCAAAAAAAAAGAAAAGAAAAAAAAAAGAAAAAGAAAAAGATACAGGACCCTCAAGTAGTGATTAGCGGGCAGGGGAGAAGGCTCAAAGGGTGCTTGCCTCCAAGCCTGGACCTGAGAGTGGTCTCTGAGACTCGCGTGACGGAAGGGCAGAGATGCTTCTACAAGTTGTCCTCTAACCACCGCAGGCATGCTACGGCCTGCGTGCCTCCCCAGTACACAAAGAAATGCTTAAAAGAGGTGATTAACGTCATTCTCTCAGAGTGAGTTCATTTAGAACTTTGGCTCAGACCTTTTCTTCTCTTTCCTTTTTCTCCCTCTACTTGCCTCATGCCTGCTCAACTGCTCCACCCCCCTTGTTGAGTCAAGGTGAAGGTTCTCACCAAATGCCAACAACTTGTTCTCAAACTTCCCAGCCCCCAGAACTGTGAGTCAGACGAACCTGTGTAATTTAGCATTTATTCATGTACGGCTGCTTGGTATGCCATCAGACAGCAGATTGAGATGAAAGCTATGGAAAGTTCCTGAAGGCTTTGAGTGAGATGGCCATTTCCTTTTCTTCCCCTTTAATCTAAACAAACAAATCTTGTAACAGCTTTAATGGAGAATTAACGATTCTATGAACAAAATGCAGACCATTCTCTTGCAGCCAGGGTTGTGATTCTGGTGCATCTAGAAACTCATCACCGGTCTCTTCCCCTAGGAGGTCAGTCTCTTTTCCTTGCTCCCACGGCCGTCTCTGCACTAGCCAAGGATCAGCGGCTGTGGAATGCCACGAGTAGAACCGCTTAAGACTTTGATTGGGCCAAACAGCAATATTCCCTACTAAAACTCACTTTTCTTCATTGTCACGATCCTGTTTGTTTTTGTGGTGCTGGAGATGAAACCCGGGGCTTTGTGGATGCTGAGGGGCAATCCTCCACTGAGCTCCTAGCCCTAAAACTGACTTCTTAAGCCTTTGAAGGTGACCAGGTGACCAATGGGAAGTAGTAAGAACCTTTGACGGCTTTAATAGAAGCCTTTTCCTTCCCTTTCACCCCTCCCCCCAATACCCTTGTTCTGTTTCTGTTGCATTTTCCCCAGACTGGCCCAAGCTCCTAGGCACCCACCTGTGACCTTCCTACCTGGCTTTCCCAAGTGACTGGACTCTCGTCCGCTGCCTGCCCAGCCTCGGGGAAACCATTTGCTGCACATATGAAGGAGACTGTGTAACCGGAACACCACATATCCCTCCATCCTAAGGATCATTTGTGAGTCCTGGAGGTGCACAGAGGGTGACACACACAAGGACAATACCCACCGGGTGAGGATGGCAAGGCAGGAGGACCTGAGTTCTGGGGGACTGGGATCGGAACGCCCACTTCTGATCTTATTATGTGATAATAATAAGACACTGTAAGTCTGGATGTCTGGATTTTCAACTTGAAAGTGATGGAGCCGTCCAATTGGAAAGGGATGACCCACAAAATCAGCTCAACCTGCACAGCTCAGCGTTCTCCCGCTGGGGCTGTTCCTATCCTTGAACATTTAGCTATTTCAAAGGGGAAAGGGGCTTTGCTTTGATTCCGAATCCCTTCGCCCTTCTCACCAGGCGCTGTGCTGGGATACATAAGCTCTGCCTCTGTCCTTTGTCTCCTAGAAGAGGAAGGGCAAGCAGTGAGGCTTCTGGTGGAAACTGCTGATACACTACACCGCACCAGAATGTGCTGTTCTCATTTATTTTTTAATACAAACCCATTTTTGCATGTGGGCACTGGCAAAGGATTGACGGTTACGAAATATTGGACAACAGTGGTTATATAGGAGATGACACACAGCAAAGGAATCTTGTCTTCAAATTACACAGAATGCAAAACCCACTGCGGTTCATGATACAGCTCTCACATTTTTCCACACTTGCCCTGTGGGGCTCCAGTGAGAGGGACTGTGCTCCCCGTGTGCTGAGTGAGTGTGTAAAAGCACCTGGCAGAGCTGTGGAAAGTGTGTGTAGATGCCCCCTGGGAAGGCACTTACAGCAGGCTGTCTACTGCTGCCTGGTGTCTGCCTCTGCATCGGGGAGCTGTAGCGAGAACCAAAAAGAACAGCCTTCAGGGATGAGTTCAGGAGGGAGACAGCAGAGATTATGTAAGCTGCAGATCTTATATTCAGCAACACAAGCAGAAAGGACAGGTTCAAAGGTCGTTTCTTCTGAGACCAGTATCACCATTGCTGATGAACAATGTCACCAAGGCCACATGGCCACAAGGCACAGGGCTTTCCAAGATTATAAGCTGTCTTGCAAACAAAGGGCCTCTACTAAAAATAATTTCATTTGTTCAGACAAAACTGAGAGAATAGCCCTGGATGTTATTTCAGGGACAAAGGATCAAAACAGGACAATCTCTCACACCTCCAGAAGGGTCGCTCAAAGGACTATGCAAGGAAACAAGTTTTAAAGGAACGTGTACACTCATAGGTAGCCATTGAAAAATAGCAAAAAATGCCCACCAAACGTTCTTGGTTTGTACTGAGGCTGGGACTTCACTGATGGGGAGGCTGAGAGCTCTGGAAGAAGAGAGTGAACTGAAATCCCCATGACCTTGAGGCAGCTGCTGAAGTTTAATGTATGTACGTTTTCAGTCACTAAATTTTTGTAACATCTGGAGCGTGATTAATACCCAAAGAGGTTTAAGAATGTCTAATGACACTAATAGCTATCGGGTGCCACTGAAAAATGGCCCTGCTGCCAAAGGAACCAATGGCTAGCCACTTAGAGCCTCCACAGGGCTGGAATGAGCTTGACGCCAAATTTAGTGTCCTCTTGGAAACTGCGGTCGACTTCCCAAACTACAGCTGAACTCTGGGAGCCAATACGTACTTCACTGGATAAAACAGGTTTTTTTTTTGGTGTTTTGAGAAAATTTGAACATCTTTGGAAAGTCTTAGAAAGTTTTAAAACCCAACTTGGATAAAAGAGGAATATTATAAACACATGCACAGCAAGACCTATTATGGAAAATATTTAAAGCTAACCTCAATTATATAGAGTGTATTATAACTACTATGTCCTTACTCATTTCATACTCTCTGAATTTCTGAGTATACAGTGTTGCTATATACTGGAAATTTGATAAGAACACTGACTTCTGGGTCAGGGAGATGGCCCAGAAGGGAAAGGCTCTGTGGTGACTCCAATGATAAATGTCCCTGTAGTCTCAGGTTTTGAATACTTGGTTCCAAGTTGGTGACAGTATTTGGGTAGACTTAGGAGGTGTGGCCTTGCTGCAGGAACTATGTCGCTAAGTGCTGGCTCTGAGGACTCAAGGTCTCGCAACATTCCCAGTTTGTTCCCTGCTTCCTGCTTGTGGTGCAAGATGTGAGCCCTCAGTGTCTTGCTCCAACGTGCTAATTGATGCCAGCCACTCTCCCTGCCATACACACCCTAGAACCCAGAACCCAACAAACCTTTCCTTTTTAAGTTACCTTGGTCATAATGTTTAGGGTTTTGTTGGTTTTCTTTTTCTTTCTTTCTTTCTTTCTTTCTTTCTTTCTTTCTTTCTTTCTTTCTTTCTTTCTTTCTTGGGGGGTGTTTCAAGAAAGGGTTTCTCTGTGTAGCTTTAGAGTCTTTCCTGGAACTCAATCTGTAGATCAGGCTGGCCTTGAACTCACAGAGATCAGCTTGCCTCTGTCTTCTGAGTGCTGGCATCAAAGATGTGTGCCATCATGCCTAGCCAGTCATGTTTTATCATACCAATAAAGGGTAACAAAGACAGGTACTTGCTGTGCAAGCCCAATGTCCTAAGCTTGAGTCCTAGAACTCACACCAAGGTGGAAGGAGAGAACCAACTCCACAAAGTTGTCCTTTGACCTCCATAAGGGTGCTGTGGCATGCCTTCCCCAACATATCACTCCACACACACACGCACATGCACGCACACACACACTATAATAATAATTAATAATAATAATATAACTTTCAAGACTAGATAATACTAATAACCCTGGCTTTCTTTCGTGGTGCTGGCATTGAACACTAAACCTCACTCATGTGGTGCAGCTGCCCAGCCCGGAGAATGCTTTCAAGAGAGGAAATATTTCAAGACACTCATTTGAAAACTAGGCAGCCTTCTGCAGAGGAAAAGGATAAATTGGATTCTACTTTGCTACGCACTGGTTTGGTGACCTTGGCATTTGGAGCTCTGCTTTTATAAGATTGGCTGGCAATGTGTAAAGGATGCTACAGCAGAGTTCATACTATGGCTGTCATTATTCTAGCTTGTACAGTGCTCCATAGTCAAAACAGTCCAGAGAGCCCCAGGTACAGGAACCTATCCCGATGAGAGATTTACTTTAAGTGTGTGTGTGTGTGTGTGCGTGCGTGCGTGCGTGCGTGCGTGTGTGTGTGTGTGTGTGTGTGTGTGTGTGTGTGTGTGTGTGTACTTTCAAGACAGGGTTTCTCTGTGTAGCCCTGGCTGTCCTGGAACTCACTTTGAAGACCAGGCTGACCTTGAACTCACAGAGATCCGCCTGCCTCTGCTTCCCAAGTGCTGGGATTAGAGGCATGCGCCACCACTGCCCAGCATGATTTACTTGGATTTTTAAAATGAGAATAAACTTTCCTGAAAAGAGAGTTACAAGGTAGTACCCTCACAGTTCCAAAGTACAGGAATTCTGGCTACCCTCAATTCTGTGAGTTCCGTGCTAAGGCGAGGGCTGCAGAAGGACAAGCTCACCTGAATTCACTGAGTATTTGTGCTGTGGATTCAGCGTGGCTCCCCTTCACTCATTGGCTTCCAGACAGATGGAGAATGTGCAACTCTCATGACCGTTTGTCAGGGATTGCTGTGCCTGAGGTTGGGGCAGTGACATGGGTCACAGCAGCTGCCATTCCCACAGCTGCTGGCTATGAACCCTGGCAGGGCTATTTCAGGTCTGCTGAGCATTCCTTGCCTCGCCTGCAAAGATGCAAGAAGCTCTTTGAGCTATTCAAGGACAAAGAGGCCTTTAACAGTCTTGGTTCCAAGGTATCCAGCCTTCTGCTAACTTGGCCAGGGTAGGCTTGCTTCTGGTGGGGAAGGCTTCTGGTATCTGCAGGCTGTAGGTTTTGGCAAACCAATGCATAATCATCATTCCTTCAAGTCCAAACCCTTTTAAAAGATAGACATCTTTCTTCTTTTTGGTAACCACAGTTAAATATTTAATATGAGTCCTTCCCAGAGATGGAAGCAGAGAGCATCTCGTGTGTTGAGGAATGACTATACAGGTATAGTTGCCCTTATCTGAAATATTTGGAACTGAAATTGTTTGGGTTATTTTGGTTTGTTTGTTTAGACAGGGTTTTGCTATGTAATCCCACGTGTTCTCTAACTGTTGGATCACTTGGGTCTTCCAGGTTGAGACAAGCCTTGGTAGCATAATGAAATTCCATTTAAAAATAAAATTTAAAAAAAGATGTGGTAGTCCATGCCTGTGATCCTGTCATGGGAAGGTAGAAAAAAAAAGACCTTTACTTCAAGGCCAGCCTTGGCTACTTTGAGAGTTCAGGGCTATCTTTGGCTACTTGGAACTTTGTTTAAATACCACCACCACCACCACCAAAAATAGACAGACAGGTAATATGGCTCATTAGGTAAAGGTGCCCATCACCAGGTCTGATGACTTAAGTTGGACGCCCAGGACACATGATAGAAGAGAACTCATTCTCACAAGTTGTCCTTTAATCTCCATACAGATGCTGTGATACATGGGGGCATGTGTGTGTGTGTGTGTGTGTGTGCACGCACACACACACACTAAATAAAATGGTTTTTATTTGTTTGTTGGTTTTGGGTTTTCAAGACAGGGTTTCTCTGTGTAGTCCTGCTATCTTGGAACTCACTCTGTAGATCAGGCTGACCTCAAACTTGGAGATCCTCTTGCCTCTGCCTCCCAAGTGCTATGATAAATTGATTTTAAAGGAAAGAAAGACAGGAAGGAAGGAAAGAAGGGAGGGAGGGGGCGATTGAGAGAGAGAGAGAGAGAGAGAGAGAGAGAGAGAGAGAGAGAGAGAGAGAGAGAGAAGAGAGAGAGCGCAGCCAAGTATAGTGGTCACATGCCACCAGTGCTAGGGAGACAGAGACAGGCAGATCTCAGTAAGTGTAAAGACAGCCTGGTCTACATAGTAAGTTTCAGGACAGCCAGAGCTACATAGTGAGACCTTGTCTTCAAACAAACAAACAGACAAACAAACAAATGAAAAAGAAGAAAGGAAGGGGGAGAAGACAAAAACAAAAGAAGAGAAAGAAGTTAAGACTTCATTTTGAAGCATTGGGAATCTCAGATTTTCCAGGCAGGTATGCTAGACACTGTGGTAGCTGACAGTGACTGTCATCTGCACGGGGTCTGACCATGTGCTGACAACCACTGAGCTCTTTTGCTTCTGTTTTACAGCCTCATGTGTAGATAGTTACTATTACCACAATGCAGTGTACTGTCCCCAAGAGCTGTCATCTCAAGGCCGCCTTGCCATGCACATGGCCCCAGAAGTATTTCTATTGAGCAAGTGATCTTTCCACACCAGCCAAAGGAGCGGCTTTATTGGCTTCTCTTACCTTTTTCCATCCTCCCAACCCACTGACCCTACGTGCTTATGATTCGGACTCCAGGCTTTAAGCCACATCCCTAAAGACTGATGAGCTATTGGCCTCCATCCTCCCCTGAAAAAAATCTTCTTCTTCTTCTTCTTCTTCTTCTTCTTCTTCTTCTTCTTCTTCTTCTTCTTCTTCTTCTTCTTCTTCTTCTTCTTCTTCTTCTTCTTCTTCTCCTCCTCCTCCTCCTCCTCCTCCTCCTCCTCCTCCTCCTCCTCCTCCTCCTCCTCTTCCTCCTCTTCCTCCTCCTCCTCCTCCTCCTCCTCCTCCTCCCCTTTTTCTTCTTTTAATGGCCTAAGGAACAAAGGTACTTTCAGAGTGACAAAAAGATAGGATGGGCAGAGAACAGGCCAGAACCATATGCACTGAATTTTTTAGTGTAACAAGAAGCCTAGGTGGAGCACATTCGTCATTTATCATGCAGGCAGCCCCAGGCAACAGCTGACAAATGCAAAATGATGCCCTGCCGGTTGGCAGACTGTTGGGACACTCCATGCAGACCGGAACAGCAGCCCTTTCCTCTGTCCCTCTCCACCCCACCCCCAAAGCCTGTTTTCAGCAAACACATGGGAGCCATTCGGGGGCTTCCTTCTCCCCTTCCCGAGTCCGAGGCACGCTGACGACAGGGGATTTACAACAGCCCGAAATGGAGAATTTTGTTTTCTTTTGGATTATTCCAAGTTTGGGGCCTGTAAAAGTTTTGTAACCACATAAATATTTATCCGGAGGTTTTGGTTACTACATAAACATAACAAATATGACACCAGGCCCCAGTACTGTAAGTCACATAAATGTCCTTCCAATTCAGAAAGGGAGAAGCCAATAGAGGCCTTTAGAACCGAATATTTTTATCATGAAATATTTTCATGGCTATTTTTATACTAGGCTTTTAAAATACCAAAATATATTTGTCCTTGACTGTATATAGCATCACTTTCTGTTCATCTGCCAACTTGTTTAAGCATGTCCCTGGACCGCGAGGCTATGGAGAGAATGTGGATGGAGCAATACAGAGCTGCACCTCTATAAATACGCTCCGGCCAGCAGCTGGAAGCCCGGGACAAATCTCTGCTGCTCTGGCTTTGTCACCTCTGAAGGCGTCAGATAGGACTTTGTATCCAAATGCGAGAGCTTTGTATTTGTTAACAGGCTCAGTTGACTGACACAGATGCTGGGCATTTAAGAGCTGAGATGTTTAGTGCCCCAGGATTATTATTGTTGTTGTTATTAACAGAGACAGTTTTCTTGTAGTCCATTCTGGTCTCCGAATTCAGCATGTAGCCAAGAGTGACCTTGACTTTCTGGTCTCCGTGCATCTACCTCTAGAGCAGTGGTTTCCAACCTGTGGGTTATGACTGCTTTGATGTTCAAACCACCCTTTCGCAGGGGTCACTTAAAACCATTGGAAAGCACAGATGTTTACATTAGGATTCGTGGTAATAGCAATATACAGTTATGGAGTAGCAACAAAAATAATTTTGTGGTTGGGGGTCACCACAACATGAGGAACTGTGCTAAAAGGTCGCGGCATTAAGAAGGCTGAGAACCACTGCTCTAGAGTATTTGGAGTGTAGCCACATCTCTATGCCTAGTTTTTGTGGTGCTGGAGAGTAAGTTCAGGGCTTCTTGAATGCTAGGCAGCCAGTGTACAATTGAACTACACCCCCAACTCCCAGATATCATTAAAGATAAGCAGTTACTCAGAACGGAGCACATGTTAATGAAAAATGTGGTGGAAAATAATACTGCGTATGCTTTTCTTTCCAGTACTGGGGATGGAACCTAGGGCCTTGCATTTGCTCAGTAAGTTTTCTACCGCTCAACTGTACTTGGCCATTCTTTTCTTAACCATTCCGTCTGTCACAAAGTCATCCTCCCCACCTGAAGGGTGAAGTCTGGGTGTGCACACATGAAGTTTGTGTTCTGCAGGGCTACCAGAGCCATCATGTTCTACCTACAAAGGTTATACACATAACCTAGATGCTGAGAGAAGATCCTGGCATAGTGCTTCACTTGGCTGTTGATAGTGGTTGGTCCAAGAGAAAAGCAGCTCCCTGGAGGTCCTGCTCCCTGCAGGTCCTGCTCCCTGGATCTTGGCTTGGATCTAACTCTTCCGTATTTCATCAGCTCGCTGCTACCAGAGCCAGTGGATGTGGTCAAGCAGGCCCATGTGTTGAGGAATGGGACCGGTGATAAAGAAGCGTTAGCTGTTGCTTTTTTCTTCTCCCTTATCCACACGCAAGTAAATACTGAACAGCAAATGACTTAATGACTTGTTCCAAATCTTCTAACATGTTCATGGAGGAAATCATTGAAATGTCTGACACTTTTTTTTCCCCGAGACAGTGTTTCTTTGTATTGCTTTGGAGGTTGTCCTGGAAATGGTCTCGAACTCACTCTGCCTCCGGAGTGTTGGGATTAAAGGAGTGTGCCACGACTGCCCGGAGATTCTGACACTCGTTTTTATTACAATTATTTATTTATGGGGGTAGAGGGAGTGTGTATCACGGCGTAATATGTGGGTCAGAGGACAAATTGTGGGAGTTGGCTCTCTCCTTCTATCATGTGAGTAGAATGGAACTCGGGCTGTCAGGCTTGGCAGCAGGTACCTTTATTTGTTGGTCCATTTTGTCAGCCCCAGTTTCTGATTTTCAAGCCCAGGAGATTCACTTCTAGGTGGAGATGCTCAGATACAGTAGACATGATGGTAGGTCTGGCTTATCTTTGTGACCCTTCCTATAACGAACAGAGACCACAAGCCCAACACCGGGTGCAAAGAATTTGAAATATTCCCACACCCTTCTTTACCAGCTAGACTTTCACAGTTCAAAACCAGCAACTGGCTGCCCCAGCTGCCTGCTCGCCTTGAAGGCCACACCCTGGTCCATTCACATTAGTGTTTGGGAGGGGTGGTTAGAGGCAGGTCCTCCCCCACCCCTTGCTCCCCTTCCTCCGACAGTGGCTGACACCGTTTAATGCTCACACATGATCTTGCTCCTCAGCTGAACCCTAACAAAGAGGGAGCTGCAGAAGGAAACGAATGGTCGGCCTCATGCGGCTTCTGGTTCACTGGGGGCTGGAGCATTTAACTGAGCCAGCTGGGATCCTCATGGTAAAGGGACAGATGAGCAGTGAGGTGTGTGCAGCCCAGGGTGTCCAGTGACTTTTAGAGACAGGTAGCAGAGCAGCCTGGGCATAGACACCACGTTCTGTGTGGCATGTGGCCACATAGAGACCTAAATGGACAGATAGACTTCTCCCCTGCTTCAGACTCCGGACTCTTTATCTACATAAGGATAGAAAGAGAGCCATTCATGCATTGAGCTAAAATGTTGAGCACAAATGAAAACAAATGCTGACACTGAAGATTTCCCATCTAGCCAACAGAAATTCCCCTGGCCTGCCATACATGGGTAACTTGAGTCCTGGAATTCTAACCTTGGTTAACCCAAATCCACAAATCTGCTGGGGTTGTGAAGCTTGGGGAGAGCACTTTTTCAATTATGTTCTGTCCTGAGCCGACCCACTGAGTTTGTATCTCCCACAAGTTTAACCCTCTGCATGGTGATCATGGCAGAAACCCGAAAATAAACAAATGAGCCAACAAACCAGACAGACAGACAGACGGACAAAAGAAAAAAAAAGAGGGGGGTGGGATAAAATCCTGTTTTGTTTTTCACTGCACAAATTTAATTTCTAACTTGACTGGAAACTCCCCTAGTTAGTTGCTCCCTGTAGTTGCTGCATTTTGTTGGGCCCAGATATTCTGTTAAAAACAGTGCCGCTTTGGGGCTGGGAGATGGCTCATGTGTTAGGAGCACTTGTTCTTGCAGAAGACCTGGCTTTGACTCTCAGCACCCACAAGGTGACTGCAGCCATCTGTAACTCCAGTCCCAAGGGATCTGATGCCTTCTTCTGACCTCTGCAGACACCAGGCATGCACGTGGTGCACATACAAACATGCAAGCAAAACACTCGTGCACAGAATAAAACGAAACACACTGCTGCTGTGGCTAGAGACTCTCCCAAGGCCCCTGAGTGGAAAGTTTTGACACCTTGTGCTGCTGTAGGATGAGGGACTGTGAGAAGTCAGGTCACTGAAGGAGATCTCCTTGAAGGAGATACTGAGTCCCTGGCCCCTTCTGTCTCCCTCAATTCGCTAACACCAAAAACTGAAGGGTTCCTCTGCTATTTGGCCCTATCATTGTGTGCTGTCTTGCTACAGGGCCAAAAGCAATGAGTCAAGGAACTATGAACCGAGTCATCTAAACCTGTGAGCCAAATTAGATCGTTGCTCTATTTACACAGCTTTGTATCGGGTATTCCATTACAGTGACGGAATGCTGACCAACATAATGACAAAACAAAAGAAAAACACATTACAGGCTGCAGGTATAGCTGATGTTCTTGTAGAATGAATGAGGCCTTGGGTTCAACCCCCCCATCCCTACTCCCACCCAAGGCGTTACTAATACCTCTGTGTTGTTAGCATCAACCCTTGTCTTCAAAAGGAAAACCTCTGATTAAAAGATAACATGACTTGGGAGGTAGAGGAAATGATCATGAGTTCAAGGCCAGTCTGAGCTTCAAAATAACATCAGTCTCAATTAAAAAAAGGAAAAGCAAACAAAAATGGATGGGAGGGAGGCTGGGAATGCAGCTTAGTTGGTGGAGTATATGCCTAGCATTCACGAAACCCTGAGTTTGGTCCCTAATACTGAATGAACCTGTAATTCCAGCACTTGAGCAGTGGAGGCAGGAGAATCAAAGGGTCAAGGTCATCCTCAGGTACTTAGTAAGCTTAACGGCCAGCCTGGGTTAAACCAGACCTGGTCTCAGCAACAACAAAATCTATGGAGGAATAGCAGCAATCTAAATGCATTTCTCCCAGCAAAGTCCAGGCCTTCCAGAAGCTTCTTGGAAAACAAAGTTTTATTTTTCGAGTGTGTGTCTATGTACCCAGAGTGTTGACTCTGGCAATTTAAGAATATATAAGTGGCATATTAGGAAACACAGGAAAATGAGATGTATTTTTAGTACTGATTTTTTCTTTTGTCTATGTGTGTACCATGTGCACCTTTAACACTGATTTTTGTTTAAATTACAAAGAGGACAGAAGGAAAAGAAACACGGCTGGCAATGAAGGAATGTTGAGTCCCTGCTTGATCATAAAAGCACTAGAAAGGAAAACCAACTACAACCCACTTGTTTCTCTTGAACCAGAGCGGCGCTGACAGAAGACCAACTTGAATAGCACAGGGCAGTCCTCTTAACAGCCCTGTTCCTTCTTCGCAGGCGCATGTTTGAAGAGCATGGCTCCCAGGGTCTACAGTGGAGGGAGTGGGTCTTTTCAGATACCGAGTGTGCTGGCTAGTCTAGTGTCAAACTTGACACAAGCTAGAGTTATGAAAGGAGGGACACTTTTCTGAGAACATGTCTCCATAATGTCCAGCTTAACTAGTGATTGGCAGGGGAGGGCCCAGCCCATTGTGGATGGGACCACCCTTGAGCTCGTGGTCCCGGGTTCTATAAAAGGCAGACAGAGCAAGCTAGGAGAAGCAAGATGGTAAGCAGCCCCCCTCCATGGCCTCTGCCTCAACTCCTGCCTCCAGGTTCCAGCCCTGGTTGAGTTCCTGTCCTGAGTTCTTTCAATGATGAACGGTGTTGTGGAAGTGTAAGCCAAGTAAACATTTTCATACTCAACTTGTTTTTTAGTCATGGTGTTTTGTCCCTGTGATAGAAACCCTGGCTAAGAGGCTGAGTCGTGGACTTGGTGGTCATGTGTCTCTGGACCTCACAAGATCATAATTCCAAGCTGTCTGTCCTGTATGTCTTGCCATCGTATGGGCTGACACCAAAGGGTTCCTGCTATGCCAAGGTAAGGCAAAAAGAGAAGAGAAACCACAGATGGGGTCAGCCAGAAAGCTGTGTCTGCTCTGAGAGGAGAGGGAGCTGACGGAGTGAGCTCTCCATCAGAAAGGGGATCCTCTGGGAAGAAACCAGGAGAGGAAAGCAGGTTACTCAGCTCAAGAGTGGATGGGGCGGGGGACAAGGTCAACAGACAGAAATACCCATCATCTCTACTTGCTCACAGTTGACTTACACTATACTGTCAAGTGTGATCAAACATTTCATCATGGCTCATTGGTAAAACTTATACCTCAGAACTCCCTAACTGAGAGCAATAGGGAGTATCTGGGGGCAAGCGGGGACCAGGACAATTGCAAAAACAGTGTAGAGTCACGGGGCTCAGAGTAAGCTGGACCCCTGGATTCTAGACCCAGATTTGCTACCGTATCACTCTTTACCTTCAGCAGGTAGCATAGGCCATTTCCTTTCCTGTAAGCTGAGGACCAGTTGAGCCCTTCAGTACTTTCTTCAAAGAAGAGGCTCGACAAGCCAGCCCTTTCTGCTGCCCTTCCTGCTGCACACATAGCCAGCCCCAAGGGTCCCCATGAAGCCATTATCAGTGTCTCATTTCTGCGGGAAACTTGCCCCCAGATCCCACTACCCAAGGCTGTCAAGGCCTTCGCCATGCAAGAGTATCTTCTCTGTCCCAAAAGACCGCAAATCTCAGAACTAGCCCCGGTGAGCCCAAGACTTCCCAGTTCTAAAATTCTTGGGTTTGCTGATATTGTTAGTGTAGGCAGAGTTTTCTATTCTGCAAGTCCCTCCCAAGTAGCCACTCAGAGGCTGCTTAATACTAATTACAAATGCTCGGCCAATAGCTCGGGCTTGTTACTAGCTAAATTTAAATGGACGTAAAAGTTAATTTCTTATCTATACTCTGCCACACGGCTTGGTACCTTTTCTCCCATGCCCATCTTGCTTCTCTCTGCATCTGCTGGTGACTCCTGATTCCACTCTTCTTCCCAGCATTCTCGGTTTGGCTCTTCCACCCAACCTCATCCTGTCCAGCTATTGGCTCGTCAGCTTCTTCATTAAACCAATCCCATCGACACATATTCACACAGTGTAAAGAAATAGTCCACATGTGGGAGTACAGGGTTTCAGGCCAGTGGGCTGGCCGGAGACCCATGTAACACTCTGGAAGTCAAATCAGTCCCACTGGAGAGACATCTGTGCTTCCCACAGCCCTGCAGGGACCCAGGCCTTTTCTGGTGGGCATGGAGATGGCACGCATCACTTGTGCTCATAGTGCTCGGGGGACAACGTGGTTATACAGCCACATGGAACTATGACAAGGGCTGAAAATGAGATGTCTTGCTGGGCAGTGATATTCTGGCTAAAACCCATTACTATGGAAGAGCCAGGTGCTGATTGGGAAGACAGCCCCCAGTCTGCCACCCGAAGGAACTCGATGACTATACCAGCTTGCCAGGGCAGGGGGGATCATGGGTCCTTGAGTAGACATTGACAATGGGAAAAGGAAAGGGGAAAAACAGACTAAAATTGTCAGGGACTTTATGTCTATCAGAAGGGAAATCAGCAAACACCAGCTAGCCTGTCCTCCCGAGCTATGGCCCGGACTATTTTAAGGACCTCTGTCACACAGTGAGCTATCCCAGCGATAGTCACACCCAGGAGGAAAAGAAATGTACTTACACGAATTTTTACATGGGATTCTGTTTACGACAAAAGAAAACAAAAGGAATGCTCTGGCTGAGGCAGAGAGGGCCCAGAGCCCTGGCCACCTACTCATCCTCCCTTCTCTCGTTGCCATGGAATCTCAGAGGCTGACGGGAAGTGAAACTCCTCTCTTCCCCCTCGAACACCAGGGCTCCAAGGAACCCACTTTGAAAACGACTCATCTACAGGAAGCAGGACCCCTAAGTGGCTATCAACAATGAACGCCGCCACCAAAGCTTAGCTGGGGCAGCAGTGAACCTTGCTCCAGTTTGCACAGTGAACAGGATCCATGCTCCCAATGTGGGTGGGCCATAACCTGATTATTACAGAGGCTTCTGGACCATCTGATCTTCGTTTTTCTGCCATCAAGGTGCCTGTATGCTATGAAGGATTTAATTAATAACACAACCAGCCAAGCATGGCGACTTACTCCTGTACATAGTGTGTTCTAGGCCAGCCAAGGGTACATAGTATGTTCTAGGCCAGCCAGGGGTACGTAGTGTGTTCCAGGCCAGCCAGGGGTACGTAGTGTGTTCTGGGTCAGCCAGGGGTACGTAGTGTGTTCTGGGTCAGCCAGGGGTACGTAGTGTGTTCTGGGTCAGCCAGGGGTACGTAGTGTGTTCTGGGTCAGCCAGGGGTACGTAGTGTGTTCTGGGTCAGCCAGGGGTACATAGTGTGTTCTGGGTCAGCCAGGGGTACATAGTGTGTTCCAGGCCAGCCAGGGGTACGTAGTGTGTTCTGGGTCAGCCAGGGGTACGTAGTATGTTCTGGGTCAGCCAGGACTATAGGCTGCCTCCAAACAACAGCTAGCATACATCTCAATTATATCATGGTTGAGATGGGAAAAATGACATGTGCTCTAAGAAGTAGTTTCATAGTCTGCATGAATGTACTGTCACGCAAAGCCATGGGAGGGCAAGGCCCCTCGTGGCCCAGAGACAGCTGTGGGACCACACTGCACTGAGCTGGGCAAAGGCATGTCTCCTGAAGGCAGTCCCTGGTGTTCCCTTCTCTTGGTGTAAAATAAGGGGGAAGACTGAGCTGTGGGAACGGACTGCAAGCTGCAGCTCGGAGTGAATTCTGGACAGCATAGACGAAGCCTGTGGGATGCACGGAGCCTGGGGGCCCGGGAGCCCAGTGCTGGGGGACAGGGGAGCACCACGCTCAGTCTGGGTTACAGAAAAACAGGTAGGGAATGAGCAGGTGAGCTAATTTACTCCTAACAAAGGTAAAAAGAAGGCCTATGTAGTAAAACCATGCAAGATAGACAAACACCGAGGCCACAGTTTTTCTTCTACACCTTTAAGACCAGACTAAGACTCCTGAGCCCCAACTCCTCCCCCAAAAGAAATAATCTTCCCACTGGACCGTGGGTTAAATGTGATGTTAATTCTTCAGTAGATGCCCTGTCCCAACACAGATGGGCAAAGGCATGGACACAGTGGCCCATGATGGTAGTCCCAGCACTTGGGAGGCGGTAAGATCAAGAATTCATTCAAAGAAGAAGAAGGAGAAGGAGAAGGAAAAGGAGAAGGAAAAGGAAAAGGAGAAAGAGAAGAAAGCAGAGCAAGGAGGCTAATAATTGAAATGATACTTGACCCAGTTATTCCTTTGAGAATATTCAGATCAACTATTTCACACTTGAAAAATTAAGAGCTCTGACAATGCCACACATGGAACTAAAAACTCTAGGATTTTCTTTTTTTTTTTTCAAGTTGCTAAGGAGAGTGTAACCTGGTGTTACCATTTCAGAAAACAATTGGTTTTGCTGTAAAACAGAATGTTTAGTTAACTAAGACTTAAGTATTTCATTCCTTGAGATAGCCGGCTAGGTAAATATTTTATTTATTTATTTTGTGTGTGGGCACGTGCATGCCGTGGTGTGAGTGCGAGCAGGTCAGAGGACAACTTGCAGAAGTTGGTTCTCTCCTTCAGCCATGTGGGTTCCAGGGACCCAGGGACTGAACTCAGTACATCAGGCTTGTCATCAAGCTTTATTGGAGCTGTCTCAACGCTGTGGATATAGATTTTTTTTTTGAGACAGGGTTTCTCTGTATTGTTTGGGAGGCTGTCCTGGAACTCTCTCGGTAGACCAGGCTGGCCTCGAACTCACAGAGATCCGCCTGCCTCTGCCTCCCGAGTGCTGGGATTAAAGGCGTGCGCCACCAACGCCCGGCCCTGTGGATATAGATTTTAAATGATCTTTTTCAAACATGTCTGTTAAGTGGGTTGTGAAATCAATCAATAACTAGCTTTTCTTTCTTTCTTTCTTTTTTTTTTTGAGACAGAGTTTCTTTGTGTAAAAGCTCTGGCTGTTTTAGAACTCACTTTGTAGACCAGGCTGGCCTCAAACTCACAGAGAACTGCCTGCTTCTGAAGTGCTGGGACTAAAGGCATGCACCACCATAGCTCTGGCAATCTGTTGCTTTTATAATGTCCTCAAATAGTAAAATACAAAGCCCCAAAGTCACAAATTTAGGACAGTGAAGGGGAGAGAGGGTGCTTGTCACATGCTGCTTCTTAAATTGTAGGGAAGGCATCACAAGCATTTGACTACTGTAGTTTGCAATGTATAGATATGGTCCATATGTGCACATATATGTAATACTTTAATGTACATAATATATAAAACTAAAATCAATATAGCTATAAAATTGCCTCATATACTAGCTCAAAAACATGTTGTAGTGGGCAGTGCTACATGCCTGTAACCCCAACACTTTGAGGCACAGAAACGAAGATTGAGAGCTTTATGATACCCTGGGCTACATAACAAATTCAAGGCCAACCTAGGATACAAACTAACTTAGGTGTGGGGTCATATGCCTTTAATTCCAGCACTTGGAATACAGAGGCAGGTGGAACTCTGTGAGTTCAAGACCAGTCTCGTCTATATAAACTGAGACTTCAAGGCCAGCAAAGCCTACATAGTAAGAATGTTGGTAAAATAAAATTAAATAAGTAAACTAAGTAAAGAATCCAAATGTGACCATTTATGCCTGTACACCCAGCACTTTGGAGGCTGAGGCAAAGGGATTGTTGTGAGTTTGAGATTTGAGGCCAGCCTGAGTTGCATAAGAAGAAAGAAAGAAAGAGAGAGACAGAGACAGAAAGAGAGGGAGGGAGGGAGGAAGGAAGGGAGAGAGAGGGGGAGAGAGAGAGAGAGAGAGAGAGAGAGAGAGAGAGAGAGAGAGAGAGAGAGAGAGAGAGAGAGAGAGAGAGGCAGGCAGGCAGATAGGCAAACAGAACTTTAAAAAAACTAAAAACAAACAACAAAATAAACCCTCACATCTATTTATAGTGAGCAAATATATCTCCACTACAAAATGGAGATTTATGTCAAAGCCAGCAACAACAACAAAGATATGGAGTGATGAGGAAGCAATAGAATGAGCCCGTTAAGCTGTCATCCTTGCTGTAAAGTTACAGAGAGGACCAGTAGTCACTTTCATAGTTGAGAAGTGAGTCAGTCAAGACCCTTGTTGGAGGGCAGAAAGATTTCTCCTGGGACCAGCCTTTGACTGCTACAGCAGAAAAAGGTTTCTAGAATGAATTCACTCCAGTTAACAACAGACCATGTGCCTATGTGCCTCTGACTAAAATCCACTGCCTTTTTCAAACTATATTGTTGCACAAACCTATTTTTACCAGTGGGAGACAAACCAAGTTCTTTAGTAGATGCAATTCATTTACTGCTCTCATTCTCAAAATTCAATTGGAATGGATGTCTTCTTCAAGCAATGGCTTTTAGGCATATGCTTGCCGCCATAAATTATGAAGTAGGAGTTGGAGAGATGGCTCAGTGATTAAGAGCACATAAGCACATAATGCTCTTTAAGAGGGCCTGAGTGTGGTTCCAAACACCCTCAACTGAGTAGGTCCCTAACAACTGCTCGTGAATCTAGCTCCAGGCAATCTGATGCCTCTGGCATCCACAAGCAGCACACTGGTACACATGCGCATGCACACACACTCTAAAATAAGAAATCTTTTTTTTTTTGGTTTTACGAGACAGGGTTTCTCTGTATTGTTTTGGAGGCTGTCGGTCCAGCCTGGCCTCGAACTCACAGAGATCTGCCTGCCTCTGCCTCCCGAGTGCTGGGATTAAAGACATGTGCCACCACCGCCTGGCAATAATAAATCTTAACAATAATAATTCATGAAGTCTTTCATGATTACCTAGTACTGAGAATAATTGGTACTGGTCCAACAGTTTAGGGGCTACATCTGCTCTAAGATATTAAGTCTGACACACTAAGGCATGCTTTACTGTCTTAAAACCCTCCCTGTTCCCAAGGACACAGTGGAATATAAATATCTTTTTTTTTTTTTTTTTTTTTTTTTTTTGGTTTTTCGAGACAGAGTTTCTCTGTGGCTTTGGAGGCTGTCCTGGAACTCGCTCGGTAGTCCAGGCTGGCCTCGAACTCACAGAGATCCGCCTGCCTCTGCCTCCCGAGTGCTGGGATTAAAGGCGTGCGCCACCAACGCCCGGCATAAATATCATTTTTGACCTGTTGGTTCACATGGATGGAGATGATTTTCATATCTTTGAATTATAGGTGGCATATTTTCCACCAGATTTACACACTGATGTCCTAACCCCAGTGTCTCAGAACTCCTTATTTTGTAACACGGTGATCGAAGGTATATTCTTTAAGATGATAGGAAGTCGACCGGGCATCGGTGGAGCACACCTTTAATCCCAGCACTCGGGAGCCAGAGGCAGGCAGATCTCTGTGAGTTCGAGGCCAGCCTGGTCTACAGAGCAAGTTTCAGGACAGCCTCCAAAACAATACAGAGAAACCCTGTCTCAAAAAGCCTCAATAAAGGAGGTCACACTGGAGTAATGTGAACCCCTAATCCAGCAGAACCACTGTCCACATAAGAGGGGAGGTTTATATAGAGACACAGATGTGCACAAGGAGAGAAAATGCCATGTATAGAGGAAGACAGACTCCAGGTTGCAGAAGCCAGGGAAGCTCATACCAGAAGACACCCCCCCCCCAAAAAAACCCACTACAAACAAAACTAGGAGACACACCTTGCTAGGAATCCTGGGATGTAGCCTTCGGATTGTAAGACAAAGGGTCTCCCTTGTTCTAAATCCTTAGTTTGTGGCACTCTTGTTACAATCCTCACAAATTAATGCCTTCTTGTTCTTCAAGGCTTAGAAAAATACTTCATATTTCATTTAACTATTATAATTATGGGTTGAAATACGGGACCTGGAATAAGCATCCAGTTGTGTTCAACATGTGGCTTGTGGGCCACATGTATCTCAAGATACTTTTGAACATGACCCAACACAAAAATGCTAAACTTACTTAAAACATTATGAGGTTGGTGTGTGTGTGTGTGTGTGTGTGTGTGTGTGTGTGTGTGTGTGTAACAACTGTAGCCCTGGCTGTCCTAGAACTCATTCTGTAGACCAGGCTGGCCTCCAACTTGGAGATCCACCTGCTTCTGCCTCCTGAGTGCTGGGACTAAAGGTGTGTGCCACCATGCCTAGCAACTCTTAAATGTAAAGTTTAGAAATGGCAATATCAAGTCACCACATCAAAAGGTTGGGCCTATTAGATGGAGGCTATCGGTCCAGCCCAGCCTCGAACTCACAGAGATCCGCCTGCCTCTGCCTCCCGAGTGCTGGGATTAAAGGCGTGCGCCACCACCGCCCGGCTTTATTTGGTTTTTAAGAGATACTGTTTTACTATGTTATACAGGCTATTTTAAAATTGCTGTGGCTCGAGTGATTGTCCTGCCCTAAGGAACTGGGAATATGGGATATATTGTTATGGTAGGCTCAAAAGTGAATTGTTTGGTTTAAAGTAGCTGCCACCCTCTTAGATAAACTATTGTTATTTAATCCAAGCTGGCTTTGAACTCACTATCCTTAGCCTCGAGCATGTGCCACCATGCCTTGCTTTGCTTTTTATTCTGCATTTGCTTTCAGGTTTGGTGGTAGGGCCTGAGCACAGGGCCTCATGTGCCAAGTACATACTGTATCTCTGAGAGTGTGTCTCTATCCAGCCAATCCCACTGTGTCTCTGAGTGTGCGTCTCTATCCAGCCAATCACATACTGTGTCTCTGAGTGTATCTCTATCCAGCCAATCACTTACTATGTCTCTGAGTGTGTGTCTCTATCCAGCCAAGCACATACTGTATCTCTGAGTGTGTGTCTCTATCCAGCCAATCACGTACTGTGTATCTGAGTGTGTGTCTCTATCCAGCTCTCTGATCCTTTTTTGGTTGACTATTGGGACTAAATGAATCACTTTCCTAATCTAATCTATGTTGTCATGTGTAATACTCATGATGCTAACATTTGCCCCACTTACCACGCACAGTGGCAAACGAGCCCAGTGAAATGGCACATGGCAAAGTGTTTATAATTGTAAGTCACTACAACTGTTAAAAGTATTTGTTACATTTTCTCTGTAACTCCAGCTCCAGAGGGATCTGATGCCCTCTTCCTGGCCTCCACAGGCACCTGCATTCACATGACAGACAGACAGACAGACAGACACACACACACACACACACACACACACACACACCAATAAACATGTTTTAAAAATAGAATGTTGAAAGTTGGGTCCCCGAATATTGTCTGCATAGCATATCTGCCTGTAAAACAAAGCTGAGCTTATTGGCTACTGTAGTAATTGTTGGTTACTCTAGTAACCGAGACCACACATCAGCAGACAACGCTTAGAGGAGAGGGCAAGAGGAAAAGTCAGAATCTATAGACTGTGAAGTCTGAGTCCAGGCTTGGGAGCTTACAGAGGACTGAGTAAGGAGGGTAGAATGTTGTTTGGTCTAAGTGGATACAGCAAGGTGAGGACTTTGAGTTTCAAAGAGTCCAAGGGCATAAAATGCTACCGCCTTCTGTGGAAAGACATGGAAGTCCCTTCGATGAATAATAAAGGTTCCTGCCTTGGAAAGAGTCTCCTGGCGTGGATAAACTGTTCTGATAGACAGAATACAGTCGTAAGATCAGGTTCATGTGGACAGTGTGTGATTTTGATCCTTGTGACCAAACACTGTGGCACCAAAGACAGATGATTTCTGTTCCCAAGTTCAGAATGAGAGTAAAGCTCCTGGGTTCGTGGATGGTACCTGCCTGTGACAGTTTGGATCTAGAGTGCTCCCCCAAAAGCCATGTGGTCACTTGCTCACTCAGCTTTTGCTCCTTCTGTGGAGCTGACGAGTGACATATCTGCATCAACTAAAAGAAGGATTTCTTTACATTAAAGATGGGGGGGGGGTGGCACTAGGGGGGTCCTGGAGAGATAGCTCAGTGGTTAAGAACACTTGTTGCTCTTGCAGAGGACCTGGGTTCAATTCCTAGCACTGACATGGTGGTTCACAACCATTTATAACTCCAGTTCCTGGGGATCCAGTGTCCTCTTCTGACCTCTGTGGGCACCACGCATACACATGTGAGCTGGGAGGAGACAGAGAGAGAGGCAATCCAAGGGAGTCTGAGGTTTGCTGGAGATAGACACAGTCGCATTTAATCTGAGGATCACCCTCTCAGCCTGAGGTAGAGGTGAGAGCTGGTGGCTGGCCACTTTGCTTTTCTGGCCTTCAGCTTTAACCCAAATATCTGTTATTCATGCCACAACATCACATTTAATCTAATTTTCAAAAAATAATCTGTCAGGGGACACTTTGGTCATCCCTCTTCAAATCTTTTCCTTTTCTGAAGTCTCGTATCTCTGGATCACTGGAGAAAATGAGGCAGAGTTGAGGAGTGGAAGAGGCTGGAGGTGGGAGAAGCGGGCAGGCGGGCGGTGGGCGGCCGGAGAGTGAGGCAGAACGGGCCTGCTGTGTGTCCCGCTCGGCTGAAAGGCCAGGGCATGGTGAGGTATTTAAGGAAGTCCTGTCAGCAGCCAATCATACTGCTGTCACTTGACACTCAGTTTTAGAACTTGTGGTTTAAAGAGATTCTCATACCATGTCCTATGGGAGACTCCAAATGATACCAACATTTCTACACAAATTTTCACTGACCCCTATGAAGCCAGTGTGAGTATTTCCTTCCTTCATTCTCTCTTTCTCTGTCTGTCTGTCTCTCTCTCTCTGTCTCTCTCTGTCTTTCTGTCTCTCTCTGTCTCTGTCTCTCTCTCCCTCCCTCCCTTCCTTCTTTTCTTTCTTTCTTTTTTTGGGGGGGAGAGTCAGGGTTTCTCATGTGGCCTTGGTTGTCCTGGAACTCACTCTGTAGACCAGGCTGGCCTTGAACTCACAGAGATCCACCTGCTTCTGCCTCCTGAGTGCTGGGATTAAAGGCCGCCACCGCTGCTGCTGCCACCACCACCTGGCCAGTGTGAGGATTTTGATCTGCCCTGGTGACCCGGTTATGGCATGAGTCCCCGTGTCACTTTTTCTGAAAGGCAATGTTGGAAGCCGACCTTTCAATTTAACTGAAATGAATTTTTGTTACATGTTCTTCCTGCTTTTAAAAATCAAAGCACTCTTCCCCTGGACAAATTTGGCATAAAACATTCGGGAGTAAAAATATTGATCATCTCAGTGTGCTAACCAACTCAACATAAACATCTTTACCTGAATTTAGCTCAAGTACCAAAGCTGCATTACTTCATTGGGTTTTCATCTTAACGGATGGGTAGGTTAACACAGGTATCAGCAGACATTTCACGTGTGCAGAAGTGACATTTCAGAAGCGATGTGTGACACATCTGAGGTTACATATTTGAGAAGTGGCCACAATGGGATCAAAAGCCAGGTCTTTGAAATTTGGTGGCAGTTGGGGGGAGCACTATGTGGAGGTCAGAGGACAACTTGAAGGAGTTGGGTTTTCTGTGATGTGGGTCTTTGGAATCAAGCTCAGATTATCAGACTTGGTGTCAGGTGCCTTCTGGCTGGGCCAGCTCACCAGTCCTGGGGCTGTTCTTTAGGCCAAGTGTTTTTATTTATGAAAACAGAGTCAGAGCCAGACGTCATTGCCCTGTGGATTGTGTGTGACGTTAGTGACTTGAAAGCACTGACAACCGACTTTTCCAGCAGACTGCCTCGTGTGAGGTGAATACCATTACCGTACTTTCCAGTCCTGCAATGCGACTTAAGCAGTGGCTTGCCCTGGCCTGAGACTAGGATGTAAGCTAGACTGTACCCCAGGGAGGGTATGCCACCCTGAGCTCCACTCTTTAAACAGAAAAGTAAATTCAGAATTGAAAACTGGTGAGGGCAAGAGGTGATGAGGGTCCCACAAGGTCCCCTTGGCAGGAAGCTGGGCACCGGCCACCCGGAGAGAGCCGCTGCTTCCAGTCTGATATGACCGAAGCCTATTGCAGCTAAGCCGCCCCTGCACCTCCAGCCGGCTGCCATTCGAATGTGTGTGTTCTCCGTTTGTTTCTCTTTTCCTCCCATCATCCCTCTGTCTTCTCCCTCCCTGCCTCCTCTCTCTGTTCTCTTCTCTCCCACCCCCACCCCCACCTCCGCCTCTGTCTCCACTCCCTCCTGTATACAACCTGGTGAACACTAGAGCACTTGTTCAGGTAACACCAAGTTCTCCCTCCAAGTCCTGGAGTCCAAGAACTCAAGCTCCTAACTGCGCATTTGCCATGTATGCTCCTTTACAAACGTAGTCCTTTGTCTTGGCCAGGCTCTGGGGTCCCATGATGGAGCTCCCTTGCTGTTCTAACTGCGGGTCACCAGGGTGTGTGGGGCTCCTCTGCTGTCGCGCCGCCCCTGCCACCCTGATCCCCGTTTCCTGGCCAGGCTGGCGCACCCACAGCTGTCCCTGGCTCATTCTCTTTCCTTGTGCGAGTTTCGGTTTGCGAAGGGCTGGGAACAAGAATGGCAACCTTCCCAGAATAAGACTACAAATAAGACTTCTCATAAACAAGACTAACAAGTAGCCTGCGGAGGCCTGGTGTGGAGTAAGTGCCTGAGTTTTTATACATTTATAATCATCATCACCATCATCATCATCATCATCATCATCATCATCACCATCAGTGTATTTATTTGGCTTTTTTGATACAGGGTTTCTCTATGTAACAGCCCTGGCTGTCCTGGAACTCAATTTGTAGACCAGGCTGGGTTCGAACTCACAGAGATACTCCTGCCTCTGCCTCCCCAGTGCTGGATTAAAGGTGTGCATCACCACTGCTTGTCATGAATAAGTTTTAAGAGCATAATTCAGTGGCACTGTCCGCATTCTCAATTGCCACTTCCATCCGTCTCCAAACCTTTTCATCCTGCAGGACAGAAACTCTGAGTACCCTACACAACTCACCTCCAATCCGTTTCTCCTTCGCTAGCTCCCTGCTGTTTCCGTGAGTGGCTTAAAGTATTTCACAGAAGCAGAATCGTACAGTATTTCATATAATACCACTCTTAAGATCCGTGATCGTATCACATGTCAGTTTCTTCATCCATTCACTCATCAATGGACACGTGTCACTTAAATGTTTTGACTAATGTGAATATTACTGCTGTGAACATGGACACGTAAATGAGTCCTTGCTTTCAGTTCTTTGAAGGATATACCCACAACTGGGACTGCTGGGTCATATGGCAGTTCTGTTTCCGTAGGAGCTACACCAATTTGTTTTACACAAGGCTCTAAGTATTCCACAAGCTCATCATCACTTGTCACTTTCTGTCAAATGCCTATCTGCTAACTTACTGGTTCTTTGTCATCTTTTAGACAATAAAAATCACAGCTGTCACATTGTTGGTTGGTCAAGGGGTTTCCAGCACGAAGCACTAAGTTAGATTATGTGTCACTTTTTGTAGTAACGATTATAAAAGTCCTATTTTTATTTATGTATGCATGCGTGTGGGTGTGTAGTGACAGTGACACACACCTTTAATCCCACTACTTGGGAGGCAGAGGCAGGCAAATCTCTGGCAGTCCAAAGCCAGACTGATCTGCATAGTGAGTTCCAGGATGGCCAGAGCTACAGAGTGAGACCTTGTTTCAAAAACTAAACAAACAAACAAACAAGAACTTCCTGAGGATATCACTTAAGTTTTGTTTTGTAATATTTAATGTATTCAGTGTGTGTGTGTGTGTGTGTGTGCGCGCGCGCGCGCGTGTGCATGCATGTGTGTATGTGGATGTGTGTAGAAGTGAGAGAACTTGGCCGGGCGGTGGTGGCGCATGCCTTTAATCCCAGCACTCGGGAGGCAGAGGCAGGTGGATCTCTGTGAGTTCAAGACCAAGCCTGTTCTACAGAGTGAGTTCCAGGACAGGCTCCAAAACAATACAGAGAAACCCTTGACCTGCTGAGCTGTTTCACCAGCTTAATCCCGAGTTTTCAAAAAACAAAAGCAAAACAAAACAAAAAACCAAGAAAACATTTTTTACAGGAAGTGTGTTGAGTAGACTCTTTCTCATGATCACTGTCTCAATAGTATAGCCGGGGAAAGATCCAGAGAGGCCCCAGACTCCTGGAGAAGTGATTGTTTTTCTTTAAATATCAGTAGTATTTGGCAATATTTATGCAGGAAAGTGACGCACAGAATGGAAAATCAATTCAATGTTCACTCAGCATGTGAGAAGAAAAACTCATTTGGACAACAAGTAGGAAAAGAGTCCTGGGAGGCTCTTGTTACATAATTCCACAAGCACCCACTGCTTCGGAGTTAATTGACAGGTGACAGTAACTGCCAATGCTTTGGCATCATCAGACCTTTGGAGATCATGCCTTCATGTGTGACTTTTGTAGCGTCTTTAATGAATATTGGCAGTGCGAGTGCACTTGTGATCTTTCTGAAATGCTCAAGGAAGATATTATCACTGCCGTAGTTTTGTGTATTTGGGGGTCTTACAAATGATTATTAAACTTGAAATTCAAATCATGGGTTTGGCTCTGGTTGTTGTCAGCTAAAAAAATGTTATAACCCTGGGAAAAAGTTAAGAAGCAACCAATCATAGACTGCTTTGATTTCTAAGTTCATATGGGATAATCATGCAGAAGAGAAGTCTTCAGATTTATAGATTAAAAACACAATAAATCATGTGTACTATTGAAAATATTTGTCATATTCCATATGGAAAAATGTCTTTCTACTATATTTTAACTTGATATGTTTGAGTCAGAGAAAAGAGGTAATCAATACAAGTTACAATTCAAGTAATACTAGGTTGTTTCAAGTGTGCCTATACTACTAAATTATATGTAATTTTTCTTCCTTTTTTTTTTGAGCCAAACCATAAAAAAGCATGACATACAGCAATACACAGCAAGGATGAACAGGAATTTGTGAGGATGTCATGTTACTGATGCCTTATAGATTAGACTCAAATGGTGCAATTCTTCATTACCACATCTGCTAGTAAAGTTAATTGAGAATGCCCTAACTTTAATCTTGTCACTTTACCATGTGCAAGATGCTGCTCCTCGAAGCATCAGCACTAAGCCAGCACAATCTAATTAGTACCATTTGATCCATTCCTCAGTTTTCAAATCTGTTCCCGTACACTACATTACTGGCTTTCTAAATATAGAATTTCAAGAACATTAGAACTGAAAGGATATTATAAATCAGCTACATGCACCCTCTCAGTTTACAGATATAGAAGTTGAGCTCTAGCAAGGGCAAGCAGATTGCTCATGCCAGATTATTGTTTATTTATTTTATCGTTGGCCCCAATCAACCAATGTCATCAAGTAGGAGTTAACGTGAATGAGTGAGTCATCACCACTGTTCTTAGGTAAAGTTCACCTGGGAGAAATGGTAAAATCCACAGTCAAACTGCTACTGTGGACCCCACTAGCAGCGTGGACTAGACACTATCAGAGAGAGACAGCAGCCACCAGCTCTACCCAGGGAGACTGCCAAGGCTTCACAGGAGTTTTTGAGTGGGGCATTAAAGAATGTGAATGCAGAGAAGAGCAAAAAGCAACACAGGTAGAACAGACATCACAGGCAAAGCCGTGAACCCATAAGCATATATGACGGCACTGAGGAACACATGTGACAGCATTACATGCAAGTGTGTAGGAGACAGGAGTCAAGCAGGAAAGGCTCGGTACAAAACTGCAGAAAATTGGTCTTTGAAAGTCTTTCTTGGGGAGGGGAGGAGGACTGGAGAGATGACTCAGTGGTTAAGAGCACTGGCTGTTCTTCCAGAGGATCTGGGTTCAACTCCCAGCAACCACATGACAGCTTACAGCTGTCTGTAACTCTAGTTCCAAGGGATCTGATTTCCCCATACATACTTTCATGCAAAACACCAATGCATATAAAATAAAAATAAACCATTAAAAAAAAAAGTCTTGCATGGAGCTGGGTGGTGTCGGCACAGGCCTTTAATCTCAGTACTCAGGAGGCAGGCAGATTTCTGAGTCCAAGGCCAGCCTGGTCTACAGAGCAAGTTCCAGGACATCTAAGGGATACACAGAGAAACCCTGTTGAAAAACAAAACAAAACAAAAAAATCTTGCATGGTTAAATTGGTAGAATTATTTAATTGTCATACTAATTGTGATTTCCCCCACCCCTCACCCCCTCTATCCCCCACCCCCAGAAAACAGGGCTCTATGGAAGGCTTATGAGCAGAGCTGGCATAAGCCATGGTTTGTGACGAGAGATGAAAATTTGCATTCTAGGCCAGTCGTTGGTGGCGCACGCCTTTAATCCCAGCACTTGGGAGGCAGAGGCAGGCGGATCTCAGTGAGTTTGAGACCAGCCTGATCTACGAGAGCTCGATCCAGGACAGTCTCCAAAGCTACACTGGGAAACCCTGTCTAACACCCCCCCCCAAAAAAAAAAGAAAGAAAGAAAATTTAGACGGGATGACGAGAACCTAAAGTGGAAGAAAGACAGCAGCAGTGAGAGAAGAGCTCATCAAAGCAGCAGAAACTAAAGTCACAAGAGAGCCCGTTACATAGCCACTGTCATGGTGAGGATTAAAACACTAACCTCCCAAGTTATGGAAAGGATGTGGAGAACATAAAATGGAACAATTTTGTTAAATAGCTCAGTAAGGTTTTCAAATATACACTTACTGTGCAACGCAGCCATTCTAATCCTATTTACCCCAGAAAAAGAAAACTGTGTCCCTGCTTTTGTTTGAAATTACTTGTCCCCTCTGAAGCTCGTGCTGAAATTGAACCCTCACAGTGACATAGTAAGGGAGTAAGAAAGTCGACCTGGTTGTGTTTAGAAGTGGGGCTTTGGGGGTAGTTGTCCTGGCTGCTCTTGCAGAGGCTCCCAGCACCACAAGGGGCCTCACAACAGCTAGGAACTCCAGTCTCAGGGGATCCAGCGCCCTCTTCTGGCCTCTGAGAGTCTCTGTGTGCATTTGGTGTTCGTATGTTCCGGCACACGCACATACACACGAAAAAAATTTTTTTTAAAAATTATGACATTACCCAGAACTCATCTGTGTCATTATTTAAACTTCTCTCTGCTATTTCCCTTAAGAGTGATACATGGGAAGCGGCAGAACTTGGTAAGAGAAACACAATTAGAGCTGTTCTGTTTCTTCTTCCGGAAAGGATCCTGCTTTTAAAAGTTTCATTTATTTTTAAGACAGGCTCCTACCGTGTACCTCTGGCTGGCCTAGAACTCCCAATGTAGACCAGGCTGTCTTCAAACTCAGCGGTCCACTCCTGCCTCCTGAGTGTGAGCCCTCCAGCCCCCCCTTGAGGTTCTTTGCTCCCTCCATGAACGCTATTCTAAAAGGCTCTCAAGCCGAGTACATGACCCAAGACTGGTGAGGTAAAAAGTACTTTATCCCGCTGTGCAGTGTTAGGATCAGCCTGCCCGTGACCCAGGCACGTCAACTGATCTTTTCTTAGGTTTCTCACCCCGGGTTCACTGGGGGGAAGCCCAGGCCTTCTCTGGTGACCAAGGAAGAGGTGAGCCAGGATCTGCTGGCAGCTGGGGTTACAGCTTTGCTAATCTGAGAGAAGTTAATACAAAAAAAAAAAAAAAAAAAAAGCCCCAACCATGTGGGACTAGTCATCTCTGTGTCTCCTGAGGTCTCGTCACCAGAGGAAGAATCCTTTCATTCTAGCCAACCTTCTCCACTGAAGCTTTTTTTCAAATGAGTGATTCATATACGTTTCTTATTGCCTGCCAAAATCACAGTCCAGCAGCAGAGTTGGGGCCCCTCTGGGGAAGAACCAGGGTGTCTCCAGAAGCCAGACTCGGATGGATACCCCATGCAATCGATTCCCAGGACTCCTCGTAGTCACTGTGCCCAGGTGTTTGTGTTTCTTTTTCCCTCCTGGCAGTCCCCATTCCTCCTTCTTTCCCACCTACATGCTGATTTCTGGTGAGATCCGAACATCCTAGGCTCTCAGTCCCCTTGACACAGCCTTCTTGGATCTCATGTAATCCAATGTCAGTGCTGTTACTCCACTGGACTGCAGCCTGGTAGGCATGGAAGCCAAGACCTGAACTATTGCTCGGAGATCTCCAGGAATACTGTGTCCTTTCCTTCCTTCTTCCTATGTCTCAGTGAACTGGATTCCTTGAACTCTTCTGAGGGATGACATCAGTGTCTTTCAGATGGGAAAAAAAGCATGGCTCTGTGCCTATTCATGCTTGTCTCCTTAGCCGTGACGCACAAGCAACAGTCCTACGGAGAGCGTGGCCAAGTGGGGCTGAGTAGCAGCTGCTCCAGGGCTCATGACTCCAGAGTTCATTAGGCAGGTGATGGAAAGCACCTTCCCGACAGGCTCTGCTACCAACCCAAGAGTCTGGCCTGAATGGTGTCCCCTAGAAAGTTGAGCTTGAGCTTTTCAGTAGCTTGTGAGCCAGCTGTGAACAGTTTGAAACATTCAAACCAAACTGTGTTAAACATCCCTGGGCAACAAAAGGAAGGTAAGCAGACAAGGGAAGGAGAAGCTAGGTTTCCAGCACCTACTTGCGCAGAGCTCCCAGAACCAGTCTTGGGGGACATAACTTCCCAGAACCAGTCTTGGGGGACATAACTTGGTGCCTTAGGAGCCTGTCCTCACATCATCCTTTTCGTCCTCCCTCGCCTTCGACGTTTTCCTGTCTCCTGGGGGGAAACCCTAAAGTATACCAGACAAGCAGTTAGGAGGAGTTCTGGTATGCCAAAACTTAGGCTCTGGGAAGCCACCAGAGCACTGACTGATGAGAGATCCTGCATTAAAATCTTGTGGCTGCAATCATTTCCCCCTTGGTGCAGCAGCCACTGCTCTACTCTGAGACATATGAGAAGTGCTTGAGGAATTTGTAACGTGGGCTGGGCGGTGGTGGCACACGCCTTTAATCCCAGCACTTGGGAGGCAGAGACAGGCAGATCTCTGTGAGTTGGATACCAGCCTGGTCTACAAGAGCTAGTTACAGGACAAACTCCAAAGCCACAGAGAAACCCTGTCTCAAAAAAACAAAAAACAAACAAAAATTTGTAACATAACAAATTACCCCATAAATTTAGTGACCTTAAAACAGTAATCCTGGGATGGGGTGTAACTCAGGGGCAGAATGCATTAGCATGTGTGAGGCCCTAGGTTCAATACCTAAGAAAAACAAACACAAATTATTTATTATTTATCATTCTGTGGATTAGTTGGGCAGTTATTTTGGACTAGGTCAGCTCAGCAGGTGTTGGTTAGTTTAGAATTGCTTTTCGTGGTGTTCGGGCTGGCGGGTTATTGGTTCAGGGGCTCAGCTTGGCTGACCCATTCTCCTCTATACAGCCAGGCAGAGCGGCTCAGGTGTCTTCACATGGCCATCTCAGTTTTCCAAGGAGCAGTAAGAAAGGGCAGATCCCAGTGCGTAAATCCTCCACAAAAACTTGCTTCTGTGACATTTGCTATTGTACCATTGGCCCAAATAAACCACATGGGAAAAGTTTAGCAGCAGTGTGACAGTGACCAAAGGGATGAATACCGGGAGGGACGTCACCGTGACCAGTTAGGATGGAGAGAAGGGTACGAGAAGGAGGCTGATCCACATACTGTTGGCGCTGGGGTTCCAGTTGCCCCAGACTTCTACCCTGCTGAAGAGAGCAGGATGCTGGCACAAGCTCAGCTTCCAAAAGCACCAGGCATCTGTGGAAGCACCTCTGGCTATATTTGGGCCTGTGGAAACATTGCTCTCAGAGGTTTCTACTTTCGGCCCTTTGCAAACCCCATCACCAAAGAAAGCCTCTCCCTTCCTTTCCATTCCTCACAGAACTTTGTCCTTGTTTAGCTATTTCCACTCTCCCCACCTGGAGGCTCCATCCCCTCTCTAACCCGGGGCTTTGTGCAGCTTGGGTTTGGTGCCCACCAGTCTGTGATTCCACCCGGTGACCTCCAGGAATAAAGTCGTCTCCCTGATCTCAGAGTGAGGACATGATTGGTACCAACCAGCTGGAGGATTCCTCCCTCTCGACTCAGGATGACCAACCACTACCAACTCAAGCTGGGCCACTCAGATTCCTGTCTTGCTTTGGGGTCACAGTACTGTATATTCATCGAAACTGGGACGATATACAGTGGAAAGAATGAGTCAAAACAAAGACATCTGTAAGCAAAGCTAAGGGATGGAGATTGTGGTGACAGCGTTTGAGCCCCCAGAACTCAGTGGCCTGAAGGGAACACCTGAATGTACATAGTTACTAAACTGCTTTTGGGAGCTGACTCCGTCATTGATCCCAGAATCTCAACAACAACAACGAAAACAGACAGACAACCAACACATAAAAACAAAAAAACCCCTCCCTGAATCTTCCATAGATCAAAGCTGAAAAGTTCTTTTGATGAGGGAAATATCAACAGTGGAAGGGGTTTAGGTAGCCCTGGTGCCGGCGCCTCCCTGTACTGCTGCCCACTCTCTTAGGAGGAGCCCCTCATCAGAAGATGGCTAAGTGCCTTGAGTCTGACGGCTCCATGGCGAGCAGATAGGGTCCAATCTAGAAATCAAATTGTTCCTTCTCAGTGTCTTTTACACATTTACAATCACCACCATCTCATCTGCTCCCATTCCTTGTTCTTGGCTCACCCTCTTCCGGTCTAGGGCAGTTGTTCTGGAAAGCTCTACTGAGTCACACCTGACATAAACTATGAACTTAGCCAATGACATCAGCTTTCAAAATTAAACACAGTCTAGTGCTTAGGATACCAGAGGAGGATGAAGAATCACAGGCCAGCATCCTTAGGAATTGCTTCTTAACTTAATTTGGGCATTGTGCATCGGAAAAAGAATGCCAAGTCAGACTTGCTATTAGAAGGAGGCCCGAGGATATAAATAACTCAAGGCAAGTTAAGAACCACTATCTCATTAGTAATAGGAGAGAAAACAGAGTGAAAAACTGGAAGGAAAAGACCAGACTGTGAACTTTTGAAGGGAAATATTGTTTGCAAGTGAGAGACACTGAATAAAATCAAGTACAATGAGATACTCAGTGAAGGCAACATTATAAAAAGCACACAAAACAGAAAGCATTTACAGAAAGCAAATTATGAGCCGGGCAGTGGTGGCACATGCTTTTAATCCCAGAAAGAAAAAACAAGTATTATGAGTTGTTTGACAGAGATAAAATGGCACCCGAGTAACACACGAAAACTTGAACAGGAAGCTGGGCTCTATTCAGGGATTTTTCTGAAATATAATCGTATTCATCTATGATAAAGTTTAAACGAGTATTTAAACCCCAAGTGTTTCACAAGAATGCCAATGAAGGAATCCATGGCAAACGACCAAAGCTAAAGACAGCACAGGGTCACTGTAGGGCTATGTATTCCCTCCCTACTTCATGTGATACAAGTCAGAACTTTAAGAAAGACATAGACGACTTTTAAAAATGTATATGGAGACTGGAGAGATGGCTGGGTGGTTCAGAGTGAGGGCCGCTCTTGCAGAGAACCCAAATTCTATTCCCGGAACTGAGATCCAGTTTCAGGGGGACCTGACATGCCTGTAGGAATCTATATACGGGTACAGTCCTGGCATTCATGTGGAGATTCATTGAACTCAGTCCTCGCCACCTGAAGTACAAGGTAGGTCCTGGTGATAGATGTCTGCCTAGGAGGGGTTTGCTAAAAGCTTAGGACATGGGAATGGATTTTAATTTGGGAGCATGGTATAATGGTGCTAGATACATTTCCTAAGTAGTAGCCCGGCTCTTTATCTCTTTTTTCTTTCCTACTTTGGGAAACTGAACCCAGGACCTTGAGCATGGCTGCTTTACTGAGCTGCACCCCAGCTCCCTCCCTTCCTCCCCCATCCCATTCCATTCCACTGACTCTGTTTCTCTTCCTTTTTCTATTTTGATATTGTATCTCATACAGGCCAAGTCACCTTGAACTTGTTCCTGTAGCTGTAGCTGAAGATGAAGATGTGTTCCTCCTGCCTCCACTTCGATAGTGATGGGATTACAGGCATGAGCTCCTTTTTTTTTTTTTTAATCAGAGGAAGTAAAATGAAATAGAAGAGAGCTACTGTCTACTGTGGGCTGTGGAACTAGTCTTTCTCAGCTACTAGTTACAAATTCTTCTCACATATGAAGCATGTCTATGTCCAATCCCATTAAAGGAGTATTTGTACAGAGGATAGAAATGAGGCTAAAATTCTTCCCTCTGGGGCGTTTTCTTTCTTTTTTCCTCTTTCTTTTTCTTCTGCAGTGCTAAGCAGTCAGGCCCGGTGTCATGCGCATGCTTACCTGCAGCAGCTTTCATTTTACTGCTGTTGTTTGTTTGGTGCTCAGTTCATTTACAATTACAGTATTCAGCCAGGCAAGGGCTGCTCCACCTCTCCATACATGAGAGTACGGTATCGCTATTTACTTCATCCTGAGCTGGTACCAAAGATTCGTTAAAGCTAACAGCCCAGGCTGGCCTCATCCTGGATTTCTCTGTTACTGCAGATGACATTGAACCCCTGTGTGATGATATTTTGTTTATGACCTAACAAATAAAGCTTGCCTGAGGATCAGAGTACAGAGTTAGCCACACTAGTTAGCCACAGAGACCAGGTAGTGGTGGCACACACCTTTAATCCCAGCACTGGGGGGGCGGGGAGGCAGGTGGATCTCTGTGAGTTTGAGGTCACCCTGGGCGACACGAGATTGAATCTGTCTGAAAGAGAAATAGAGCTCACACAAAGGTGATCCCAGCAGTTGGGATCACACACTTTTAATCCTAGGACTAGGAAGGTGGAGACAGGAGTGATATCGCTGGGCAGAGAGAGGAATATAAGGCGGGAGGAGACAAGGGAGAGATGCAGGCTCTCAGTGTAGGCAGTCAGTCTGAGCATTATTCAGTCAGTCTGAGCATTCAGCCTGAGATCGGAGGAGACAGGATCGCCCCTTCGGCCTGAGGACTTAGTAAAGGTAAAAGGTCTCTCTAGTAGCTGTCTTCACTGCTTCTCTGGTTTCTCACTTTTACCCCCTAACATCTGACTCCCTGCTTTCATTAAGACCAAAGAGATCTTCCTTCCTCTACCTCCTGAGTACTGAGATAACAACCCTGCACAGCCACACCGATTTGAAGGTAATTTTCACACTAGAACTTGGTTAAGTTGTTACGGTATCAACAGGTTTTTTTTGTTTTTGTTTTCAAAGAAAAATAAAATTGGGATTTTTAATGAACCATGAACCTGACCAGAAAGATAGATAAAAAGCTACAAAAGAGGTAGTGTTAAGTAGTGTGAGTTAATTTTGGGGAAACTTGTTCAGGATGTATCCTAGAGATCCCATCTTTCTTCTCTGCTGTGATTAGCCAGGAAATAATCTTTATTAACATTTCTTTTGATCACCTTTTGAGGAAATACTCCAAGGTCAGTTGTCATCTGATCGTAATATCCATGAAAACTCGCCTGGTAGTTCCTCAAGTTTGATTCCAGTAAATAGAAGTCAATTCAGTGTAGGAAAGAATACCATCCCTTTGTTTTTTTTTTTTTTTCCTCAGGCTACTTGCTAGATTTCAGGGTCAGAATTAGATTATGGCCATACTTGTTTGTAACCATTTTCTAAAGTATGGTGCTGGCTTGCTTAGTGTCTAGAAATGGGCCCACATTCATTAATGCAATCATGGCTGAATTTTGTAGAAACGATGCATTGTACTGTCTAGAATATGACCTCTACTAATTAAATAACATAGCTCCACTCTGGCTATGGGAATCTCCTGCCAAGTCTAAGCACTGTCAAGGTAAAAGAAGAGGTGAAGTTAACCAAGTCCATCCCAATTTAGACGGAGAGGGATGAGAAGTGGAGTTAGATGATAAATGGGAAGAATCGCAAACGGAGAGAGGCCAGTCAGTTCTTCTAACGCCTCCTGGTTCAGTTTCTGAACTGAGATTACATGTGGGCAGCTAAGGTGGCTGAAAGAGGAGCAATAAGAATATCTTGGATCCTGCTGGAATGTCATGTTCTACATTATTTTCCCACCATTTTGGGGGTTAGGGGACAAAATTTCACTATAAATTGCCAGAAAATACAGTAGTGCTATATGCATAAGGCATCCGATAAAGTTCATTCCACCACGTTACCTTTTCATCCGCCCCAGGTAACTCCAGGGATGAGGGAGGGAAAGGCCTTCAGCCTTTCCAGTAGCATTAGTCATGCTTCCTCCTCATGTCCATAAAAGGAGGGCAAGCATAAGGATGCTATCAGATGCTATCAGATGCATTTAAATGAGGTGAGAGAGGCTGACTCCATGGCCAGCAGCAGAAGCACACTTTCTTTGATTTCCATCTGTGTGCACAGGGCTTACAGCTGTGGGGGTCAATCTGCCATACCAAATGGGGCAAAAAGTCTCTGAGGAAAAGACGAGATCCTTGCACTCTGTTAGGAGGAAAGTTTGAGGTGGGAAGGTAGCTGTAGTTAGTGGTTGAGTGTAGTAGGGCTTAGCGTGTGTAAGACCCAGGGTTAGATCCCGACACACACAAGCGTATTAATGTAAATGCATTAATCTGTAGATAGAACGGTTGTATATTCACTCATTTACTCTTTTAGTCACCTTTCAAATATCCAGGTCCCTACATGATGGGTCAGGCGTTGTGTCTGATGGGCAGCCCTTATAGAGTTCAAATCATTTCCAAAGACTTCAATGATTCAGTCAAGCCAACTCCAATTTTTAAGTACGGTGTAGGTTTATGAGAAGACACTCTGCTTGACTTCTCTCCTTAGCGAACTCTCATTTATACCACAGGAAGTCAGTGTGATATAGGAGGAGGAACAAAGGGCCAAGAGCTGGACATCCTGGGCTTGAGTGAAGTCCTACTGCAAAGGTACTGCGTGACGACAACCGGCAAGTTCTCACCTCTCTGGCTCTCACAGTTCTCCTCTTAAAATGAGTGAGCAGCTCAAGATTGCCCTCATCTCTAAAATTCTTCCATATAGTTACACAATCCACGGAGTTTCCTTTCGCCCTCTTTCAATGTTAGACCAAATATGAACAAGAAGTAATGTTTTGTCAGAGCTAACAGACTGCCCTTCCACAAAATGACCTTTGGAGGTCAGGCCAGCCAATGCAAGATCTAAATCCAAAGGCAATGGTGTGACCAACTGTAGGCCGGCAGGATGCCATTCAAAAGGATGGAAATGGGTGTAGGCAGCCAGCATTCTTGGCTGGTACATTTTTAATAAACACAGAAAACAAGAATAGCATTTTCCTCTTGGATCACTTCATTTGATACCCATGCCACTGGGGCATTTGCTGTTAGGATTAAGATGATGCCGACATACAATGTATTTAGACCAGGATGGATTAACTTTTACAAATGAGAAGCAAGTTATGGCGTCATTTGTGAGGAATTTTTACTGGTGTTTCTTGTCTCTGACAAGAGCCAGTTTGAGTCATTACAGCAGTATTTCTACCTCTTTGGCTCTGTTAACTTCTACCTGGAAACAAGCTCTGTTGCATTTACTGTATTGGTAATGAATGGATTAGGAGAGCTGGTGTGACTTGTGGTTGAGTATGTTTCCTAATTTCCCACCCGAGATGATTCAATACACATTACTACTCTTTTTTAAAATCAAGAATAAAGGCTTGCCTAGAAAATGTTCTTTAACTTGTTGAATACTTGAGGTGCAAGCACTTTAAACTACAGCAATTTATACAAAGACGGCACACCTCACAGTCGAGATGTTTTCTAATCATGGCATCTTGGCTGTTGCACTAATAATGCTTGGGACTGCTTGATACGTATATTTCTCTGTCTCTTCTTGTCATATGGTAACAAGGACATTTGACTGACAAGGCTGTTTTCTCTTTAGTCCTTGGAGATCCTTGAATAAAATGCTCTGTGATGGCAAGCTGTAATTAGCTATGTGGGTGGAAATTAGTGTTCTTCAAGTACACCATGTTTAGGGCAGAGGCACCGTGCTTTTTACTACCCGAGGCCACCCTGGTCCTGTGCCACAGCTCTAGGTCACTGCTTCTGGCAGTGCTTCCAAAAAGCACATTGTCTTTGTTGAGCTCTGAAACCAGGAGCCTTTTCATAGTTAAAAACAGGTTATACTGTTCTCCAGACAAGTCAGGCATTGACCAAGGGATGACTATAATATGTTTGCTTTTCATTTGAAAGTGCACATATTCCCAGCATTCGTAACTATCTTTTGAATCGCAGCCCGTTTCATAAGCAACATCAAACTTTTGAATGGATTCCTGCAGCACTGGCAGGTCCTCCATTTTGGATGCAATCGGAATCCCGTAGCAGTAAAACCTTTCTCTCCTAGTCCAGTCATCTTGAATACCGCACACACAAGCGGGCTATTTGTCCAGTTTAAATTTTCATTACATCTTCGGATTTTTTTTATATTAACTCCCCCACCCCCTTTGACAAATCCGGGCTTCTCAGACGCCCCCTGCACCATCTGACTCTTAACACATTCGCCGCGTTAGTATTTTCCATCTACCTTTTCAGGGAGGTGAGCTGCAGACTAGGTGAAAGACAGAACATTTAAAATTATCCTGGGTTCCCATCCCTCCCCGCCCCCGGCCGGGATTCCCTTTCAGCTGGTGACGACAGAAAGGGTTCCACGGGCTGCGTCTCCCGCGGCTGCACAGGGTTCCGCGTGCCTCGGGCCACCGCGTTTCCCGACACGGATGCGTTAGCTCGGCGTGTGTGTGTGTGTGTGTGTGTGTGTGTGTGTGTGCGCGCGGCCACCCGCGTACGGGGGCGCGTCGGCCGGGTCCCGCACGCTCGGGGGTCCTCGGGAGCCCGGGGGACGACGATGACCACGTCTTGCGTGTTCGGGACTCCCTTACACCCCGCCCCTCACCGGGGAGGGGGGAGTCGCGCCGCAGCGGGGGCGCGCAGGGGGACCACGACGACGACTGCGGGATGCCTGCCCGCGCGCCCGAGTCCCCTCCGCGATCGCGCCCGGCTAGTCACGCCTCCCCGCGGTCCGCTCCTCGCCCCAGCCTCTGGGCAGCGGGAGGGCCGCGGAAGGAGAGCGAGGTCAAGGGCAGAGCGGGCGCCGAGCCCCCCTCCCCGCCCCCCGGCCGCCGGGGACGCGGAGCGCGGTGGGCGGCCACAAAGGGCGGTCACCGCCGCCTGGGCCGCCGCCCCGCAGCCCCCTCGTGCGCACTGCCCCTCGCCCCGGGAGGGAGGGGAAGGGGGGCGGGCGGCGCGGGAGCGGCGGGGGCGGCGGGAGGAGGGCGGCGCCTGCGTGCTCCTCCGCCGCCCCGCCCCCGGCGCCCCGCGGCGAGCCCGGCTCTCCTCCCGCGGCTGCAGCAGCTGCCGGTTCCTCACGGCCTCGGCGGCGGCAGCGCGCTCGGAGCGGCCTGTGGAGCGGACGGACGGACGGACGGACGGACGGGCGGGCGGACGGGCGCGCGGCCCCGGCGGCTCCTGTCTGAGGCGAAGGAGGAGGCTCGGCGGGGAGGAGGCGGCGACGCAGGCGGAGGAGGCGGCGGCCGCCGGGGACCCACTCGGCGCCTCGGCCCCCGCGCCCCCTCCTCAGCCCGTGGTCGCTCGCGCTCGGCGGGCCGGCGCCTCGCCTCTGCGCGCGGAGATGGTGTAGCCCGGACGCCGAAGCCGGAGCCGCCTCTGCTCGCGCGTCCCCGCGGCGTCCGCCTCCCCGCCTGAGGAGAGACCCTCTGCTCGGCGTCTCCCGCGCCGGGGAAGCCTCGGCGCCGCCGGCACCATGAGGTGAGGGGCGCGCGGGCCGCCAGCCATTGTGCCTGCCGCGGCGCCGCGACCGCTCTGCGCGGACCCGCCTGCCCCCGGCCCGCGGCGCCGGCTCTCCCGGCTCTCCCCCGTTCCCTTTTGTCCCCTCGGGCTTCTCCTCCACCCGGCCGGGCTCTCCGATTTGGGGGAAGGGGTCCCCTCAGATGCTCCTCTTTCACCCGAGATCTCCCGTCCTCAGTGTAATGTGCCTGCGCCCTCCGGCCCTCCCTCCCTCCCCCAGCCTCGGCTGGCGAAACCCAGGAGATGGGGAGGGGCTCGAGAAAGCGTAGCGTGCTTGTTGCCGAGGAACAGGTATTTTCCGTGTAGATGTAAAAATTCCCTGCACTTTTAGTACAAAGCTCTAGTGTTTAATTAAAAAAAAGGGGGTTGGGGGAGGAAAGTTTGAAAGGTCTGAGATCTCTGCGGGGAATGGAGTGCCTCTGGTAAGGGGTGAGCAGAGCAGCTTTGGGGAAAGGTGAAATTTCCCGGTGGTGGGGGAAGGGAGAGGATTACTAGGTTTCCACCGGCGGGGGCCAGGGAGAGGCCGGGAGAAGTTGTTGGAGGGTTGTGAGCCCGGGCGGGGGAGGGTTTTGTTTGGAAAGCCCTTCTCTCCCGTTCTGTGGCAGCCAGCAGACGCCTGTGTTGCATTGCCGCAGTGGCAGCCGCTTCTGCCTTCCCGCTGTAATCAATACAACAGTGATTCCTTTTCAGCCTCAAAGAATGGGGTGATTGATACGATGGAACATATGGTGTGATATTTCCCGTTTTTTGTTTTTTGTTGTTTCTCCAGTTGTGTAGGAGAATAAACCATGATGTGGTGTGTCATCCATTGAGGACCCCCCCCCCCAGCCTTTCTTAAGCTGGTTTTGTGTCCATTACCTCCTGGCTTTGGATTGGTGCAAGACTCAGGAAAGGGACCTGGTCGACTGAAGGCTGATCCATTTTGCGTTATCATCCTCAAAGGCCTTCCTTTTAGGTTAAACAATTGTGGGTGAAGTAAATGACTCCATTTCTTTCTCCCGAGACAGTCTTTCAGTTCGTTTGGATTAGAATCTTCTTTGTGTTAAAGATTAATGGCCAACCGTTGCCAAGACCTTTATAATGTAAGGGCCACGAGATTTCAATGATACAATTACAAATTTCTTCTCTTTGGCATGAACATGTTGTGTCACTGGAATTTTTTCCCCTCCTTTTAAGTAAGTTCCGTTTTAAACTTTAGTTTTTATACCCCCTCCCCCCAAATCAGGGTTGAACACAGTCCTGTTTCACTTTTTTTTGGTGTGTTTTGTTCACTTAAGCTTGCTATGAGTTTTTCCGATTGCAAGTGTCAGATCTTTATTTACGTTAGTCTTAGATTTTTGATTAATGCTTACTGACCCTTTTTTTCCTTGGTGACTTCACATAAGCTATTTCAAATGTTTAAAAAGTGATTATGGCCTACAAACCAGAAACCAAGATTTAGCTTTATAAAATGCAGGGTGAGAAACTTCAGTTATATTTTTGTGCAGTTTTCTCAAGCTACTAGTGGCCTTGAGAATTCAGGGACTGTTAACAATACACGACTGCTCTGTCACGTAATGGTTTCTACTGTTGATTGCTACTTCAATGACTTCATGTTATAGAGCTCTTATAGATCGAATTAGTATTTTTTTCAGACTTGGAATAATTTTCTTACCATAAAAGTATGAAACAGGGTTATTTTAACATTCGATCAAAGTTATCTGGAACATTACGAACAAAATAAGTTTAAGTTTGAAGTATTTGGTAAAACTTAAATACCATACATTCTCTGCCCCGGGTAGATTGTATCTGGACTTACAAGTTCTAGTTTCCAGTAAAATGTAACATATTTTTAAGCTGTTTTCTTGCTGTGTTTCTTACTAGTTACAGAGGTAGAGAAATCACACTGCTGTATAGACAGGGAACAAGGAGCTTGAGCTGTCTACATCAAGTCTTTGTAGGCTGGAGGACCAGCTAGTTTTCCGCTGTGAAAGGCTTTGGGTTGTTTGGGAGGTGGTGTGGAAGGCTGGAGTGTGAGCAGTTGCTTGGATAGCTCTGAGGGTGGATGGCCTGGGGTGAGGGGAAGACTCAAGTGTTAGAAGCAGCTGTGGGGTATTTTGATGCTCAAGAAAGGACTTTTGCTTGTATTTGTTTAATCTCAGTTGCTGTAGGAACTAAATGTCAACTTCTTTCGTGGATTCTTTAAAAGTTATATTGTTTTGGTGTTCAAAAACCATCCAGAAATAGGAATATCCAGTAGGAATTCTATTTGAGTTGGTCAGAACTCTGAAGGAAATAAGTATCTTACTGTATTGAGTATTTGCGGTAAGATCTCTCAGATATTTTAATTTTAGGAGCAGCATGTTATTGTCACATAGTGTAATCTTATACAGAAGGGAGCTAAATACTTTACATTCCTGAAAGTCGTAAGTCACACTCCACATTTAAATGCTGTGTATAGATTTATTAAATTCTGCTTAGAGGTGGATAGTAAAAAAAAAAAGGTTTATTATTTACACAGAACATTGGAAGGAGTTGAGGGGAAAAAAAGCCACAAGCCCCAAAATACCAAACTGTAACTTGTAACAGCCCGAGTTTTTGGTTTTGTTCTTTCATTGGAGTAATGTTTCAAAAGTACAAGATTCTTTGTGATTGAAAAGTGCATGTTTGGGATTTACCTTTTAAACACTGGCTGATGACTCAAAATTTTACCTTTTCTTTTCTTTCTTTTTTTTTTTTGTATTTTTAGCAGAAAGAAGAGCCTGTTAGAGTTAAAATACTTTAGTTCCTTATAGTCTGATTTCTAGGAAGAGTTCAGAAGATTTTGGATTGACAGTTTTGTGTCTATTGTATGATCCAGCCTACTGTACCGCTAGATACTCAGACTTTCTCATGTGAAAAAACGTTATGGGGTTGTGAGGATTTGACCAAAACTTCTTACTGGGTGGCCTTGAGCTAAACATATACCTTCACTGACATATCACTTATACAAGTCAGGGGTCCATATCAGTGTATATGTATAGTTGCATGTAGTTTGTTTGCTTTTTGAGACAGGGTCTCAGGTATTCTGTGCTGGCCTCAGACTCAAATGTATAACTGAGGGATGATGACCTTAATTCTTTCTGAGTTTCCCACCTCCCCCACCAAGATGCTTGTGATGACAGGCACAGCTTTATGCAGTGCCGGGAATTCTCTGCAGAGCTTGCTACAAGCTAGACAAGCATTCTGCCAACTGAATACATCCGTGACCCCAGTATACAGAGAGGAGGTTCTTTACTGAGTTGTGACAATCAACAGAAGGTACTTTGTGAGCTTTCCTTGTTTTGAGGTTAAAATCTTACTTCTTTTAGACTAGTTGCACAAAAATTTGCTTCCCCATTGACCTTATTTAAGGATGTTGAGTAGGTTGCATTTTGCTAATGTGGTCCAGTAGGTAGTGGCTAAAATGCAGATGAGGTCGTTGATGCATCTCTGGGGTTGGTGAGGAAGAATGCCACGCATTCATTAGTAATATTTGCTTGAGATATAGGTCCAGAGGGTAGTGACCAGAATGCTACTCATCAAACTGTTTATGCCCAGATGTATGGTTAGGCGAGGAAACTTTCCCAACTTAATTCATATGTGTATATTTGGCCTTTGAAACTTTTTATGGCTGTATTACCTTAATTCTCAGCAATGATACATTTAATACACGTTTGAGAGAAGTACAGTCGAGGAACAGAAAATTCAGGTTGTCCGAACTGCCTTGCTAATTGAAACTGTTGGTTAAAAAGATAACCCTATTATTTCACAGGATTGTAGTTTCAAGTTATATGTCCATAGAAGGATGAAAATAGACTCCCCTGCCATGGGTCTCCATTTATGCCTGCAGCTGTTGAATATTTCACTCTTCCACAGATACTTACTTTAGAAATAGGAGCCACGTCTTGATGTTTTTTTTTGAATGTCAGTATTATCAGTATAAAGTGAGTAAACCTTGAGTATGAGTGTAGATAAGTAGATAGAATTTACTTAACTTTATATAGTAGTAAGGGTTTTGGGTATCTTGTTAATCCATCTGGAATAAGCAAAATAGTTAGGCAGGCACTCTTTGGCCAGTAAGGAGGAAATTGCATTGTTTTAATATTTTATCCTATATACAACTTTAGATCAGTGATTATTGTATAACTTTCAAAACCCCCAGTTTTGAAAGTAAGGAAGTGTTTGGAAAAAGGAGTCAATTTCATGTGGCTGTGGGCTTGTGACCAGATACTTAAACCCTGTGTTTCCTGTCTCCCCTTTCTATACCTTATACCTTCTTTGAAATGAATGGATAGAATTGAGGGGAAATAAAACTTAAAGATGTTCTGAGTTGAAGTACCACGGGAGATGCCTCTCCAAATACAAACAAGTTTGAGAATTTTGCTTTACGGAAAAACACAAAGAGCCAAGAGTCTTCCCTGTGATAGATACCATCTGAGAAATAGTCCCTAAATTGTCTCTTTTCCCCTCTCACCTTTGGTTCTAAAGGATCTAATACTCTACTCCCAAGCCATACCACCAGCCCAAGGTTCTATATTTTCAAATCTGCGTTACCAGTAAAATACTTGGCAAATACTGTCTCTATCCGAATGTGTTTGATTTTGACTGGTATTCCTTAGAATCTTCTGTTCTAACAGTAATAGTCACAGTTTTGGAGTGCCTTGTAACATTCTAGAACTGTACTGGGTACGGCTCCGGTAGGATGTGGTATAGTATTTGCAGATATAACTACTAATATTATTTAAACAAAAACCGGCATCACTACTACAAGATGGATGTAGAATTTATTTCTTACTCATTACCAAAGCTCAGAAGTAGCCAGAGTCTCAGATTCAGGTTTGTCTTCCCCCGGAGTCCTTTGGACCATATTTCCGTTAACGGAATAGTCTGTTTTAGAGTCTGGTCAGAAGTTTAAGCAGAGTTAGCTTGTGTCCACAGCACCTCTTGCCTTTCTCCTTTTCAGTAGTCGATGATACACATGGCAGAAGACTGTTTTCTCAAAGCTGGAGAGTGGAGGTTTAGGGCCAGTGGGGTGTGTTGAGGGCTCCTGTTTGTGGGGTGCGAGTGGGATTAGGAGGGATGGCTAGAGAGTTTTCTTTCTTACAAGGCCATCAGTCTCACTGGCTTCAGTTCACTTAGTTGTACTTACCTCCTAAAGGCCTTTTCTCCAAATGTAGTTACATGCTGGGTTAGGACAGTATAAACTGGGAGGATACAATTCAGTCCGTATAGCAGAACATACTTGCATGTTGGTGGGGGGAAAGGTAATCTATAACGTTTGTACTAATCATAAATGATGTAGCTAGAAGTAATTTTTTAAAGAAAAGTATGTATGGGGAGCTAATACACCTAAGTCACTAGGATTTTTAGAAGTGTTTTTATATTGGGAAGTTTCCATATTAGAAATTGAGTCCTTTTGATGTGAAACTGTGTCTATGTGTTAAGTAAATGATATGGTGTAAAATGGCATGATATAAAGAATACGGACTTTGAAGTCAACTCTGGATTCACAGTCTAGTTTTGACATTTACTAACTGATTTTTTAAGATGTTTGAACTTTTTATTTAGATTTGAATTTCATCTGTAAAATTGAAATAATTTCTGCTTTTTAGAGTTGTTGGGAAAATTAAATAAGGCTCTGACATAACACTTGGCACACAAAATGAGCTTGATAAGAAGACTAAATCCTCTAGGAAAGTCTAACATCTTTTATGTTAAAAGTTTGAAAAGGGCCAGAGTGGTGACGTATGCCTTTGATCCCAGTACTCAGGAGACAGAGGCCAACTTATCTCTTTGAGTTCAAGGCCACCCTGGTCTATAGAGCAGAGTTCCAGGACAGCTAGGGCTACAAAGAGAAACCCTGTTTTGAAAACATTGATACATTGCACCATGTGGATAGAAACATGATAAGAGAAGGAAGCTAGATCCAAAAGACCATATACTGGATCCTGTTATTATATTAGTGGTTGCCAGGAGTGAGGGAGGAATGGGAAGTTTGGTATGCTTGGTATATGTTATGAGTGTGGTTGTGCCTTTTTTTTTTCTCCTGGTTTTTTGAGACAGGGTTTCACGTTAGCTGTCCTGGAATTCACAGAGATCTGCCTGCCTGCCTCTGCCTCTGCCTCCGCCTCCTGAGTGCTAGGATTAAAGGTGTGTACCACCACCAACCCGCTTGGCTCAGTGCCTTTTTGACACTGTTGAATTGGTACAACTTTGTGTATATATTAGAAGGTGAATTTTGTAGTGTCTTGAGTTATAGGTCAGTGTCTACCCCAGGCCTTAGATTGTTTGTGTTTATTTTTTTACTAGAATAGACTACCAAAAAAGAATCTCATGTGTTTCTTACATTTACATCCCTGACACTTTTGTTCCTTTGATTTAATATTGACTTCTTCATGTTTACTTAAGAGAGACTGGAGACAACACTGGGTTGTCTTTTCTGGTGAGTCAGCTATGCAAATGCTTAGAATGAAACCTTGACATTGGTACCTTTGAGAAGCCTGGGCAAGCTATAGAGTATATAATACTGCTAAATTAATAGTAGTTAGTTCCCTGTTACAAATAAAAATGGCAGGCTGTCCCATTGGTACCTTTGAGAAGCCTGGGCAAGCTATAGAGTATATAATACTGCTAAGTTAATAGTAGTTAGTTCCCTGTTACAAATAAAAATGGCAGGCTGTCCAGATGGCTCAGCAGGTCTAAAGGTGCCTGCCACCCAGCCTGATGACTTGGTTCTAATCCTGCGACCCTCACGGTGGAAGGAAAGAACAGCTTTTGCAGGTCATGTTCTGACCTCATTTTGTGCCTGTGGCACACAACCCACCCCAAAAATAAATTAAAAAAAAATTTAAGTCCTAAAAAAATAAATAACAAAAAAAATGTGATGAAGCACATCTATAGGCTCTTTAGAGAACTGTTTAGTCTAAGTGATGTTTTCCTTGGGTCTGTTTACAGTAATCTCAGATACCAATGAGAGTTTTGTCTTTGGGGAACAAGATAGCCAGGGTGACATTTTTAAACGAACTGAGTACTTTTCCAGTGGAAAAGGCTTGTTGGAATACCTGATCTTGGTAATAATGATGGCATGAATTCAAAATGACTACCCTTTACTGTCCTTTAGAAGCTCTCTATTTTCTATCCTTTTTGTTATCTCTGTCATATTGTCAGTTTGATAGGGGAGAGGCTTTAGAAAAAGAACTCCAGAACATAAGTAAAATGAATAGTCTTTAGATCACCTCTTAAGGGAGTCCAAATTGCTCTAATGATTCAGTGAAGGGCTGGCTCTTCTAGTAAGGTTGTATAGTTACTTTGTGTTGGTTAGGTGTTTGTTTTGATCTGTAATCCTGAGATGTCCCCATATTTTCATCTTATGTTAGGTTGTTATAAACAAAATTGTAACTATTTAACTTTTTTGTTTTGTTTTTCTTTTTCAAGATCGGGTTTTCCCTGTGTATCCCTTGTTTTCCTGGAACTTGATCTGTTGACCAGGCTAGTCTCAAATTTAGAGATCTACCTCCCTCTGTCTCCCTAATGAGGGGATTAAAGGTGTGCACTACCACACCTGGCTTCAGCTTTTTAATGCTTTTAAGATGTATGCATCTATGCATATTAATGTTCATTTAAAATAGTTCTTTATAATCTACTTAATTGTATTATAGAAAGTGAACAAATTACCATTCAAATAAATGGCGACTTTTCTGAATGCTTTTTCCCTTCCATTATAAAAATGGCACATATTTTTTAAAGTATAAAGATGTTAAACACTCAGATCCAAACTAAATAGAATTGTGTATTTGTGTGTGATGCACTTGTGTCTGTACACCAGTGTATATTCACATGTGGAGGTCAGAGGTCAGTTGTAATGGTTTTGTTTTGAGACAGGACCTCTCACTAAACCAGGAATTCATCTGTTTGGCTAGGCTGACTGGCTAATAAGCTTCAGGAATACACTTGTTTCTATTTTCCCAGCAATGCAATTAGTTGGCTTTTAAATGCGTATTGGGGATCCAAATTCAGGTCTTTGTACTTAACATAGAAGACCTTTTAAAGGCTGATAAGTCAGTCATTCTTCCCTTTTAGCTTTTTCGAGACATGGTTTCTCTTTGTAGCTTTGACTGTCCTGGAACTCACTCTGTATCTAACTGGGAGAGATCTGTCTGCCTCTGCCTCCTGGAGCCTGCCTCCCTTGAATTACCAGGTTTTGATACACATTATGTAATTAGTTCCTTAGAGTTCCAGTTTCCTCATATCTGGCCAGCTCATCATAATCATTCTTCTTAATCTTTGTCAGTCTGATAGGAAAAGGTGTGTGTGTGTGTGTGTACACACATGTGTGTGTACACTAATAGTATTGAATATATCTTCATGTGCTTAGGTATCTGTCTTTGAGTATGTGTTCATGTGCTATTTTCTCGACAGGATTACTTTTTCATATGGTTCATATATTTTAAGGATACCAGTTTTTTATAGTGTGTGTCTATTGTACCTATTAACTATTATTCTTTAACAAGCCACCTTGAAATCTAGTATAAGGTGTATTGGTTTGCTGAGTAGTAAGTCTTACTAAATCTAATGTGTTATATGTTATTTCGCATTCACTTAGCTGGTCTCCTAGTTTCATCTCTGCTGTGGTAAATACTCTGCCCACAAACAGTTTATGGGAGAAGAGAGTTATTTCAGTTTATAGGTTACAGTTCCATCATTGAGGGAACTCGGGCAGGAGCTTGAAGCAAAAACCACAGAGAAATGCTGCTTCTTGGCTCCCTTGCCTAGGGAATGACACCACCCATGGTGGGCTGGGCTGTCTGCCATCAGTTAACAGTCTAGATAATCTTCCACAGGCCTCTCAGATGATTAGCATCATCGAGACAGGAAAACAACATCCTTAATTCCAGTGTGCATACATATCCAGTCTCTCCTTGCATCCTATTTGTTTTTAGTTACTTGCCAAGTAAGTCATGTTTTCAAGCCTGGAGTCTATCAGTATGGATGGAGACTACATACAGATCATGAGGTATTACTTATGTGGGGGCCATCATGTAAAATCTGCTATGGATGTCTTTTGAATCTTGGTTTCAGAAATTTTGAAGTTCCCTGTCAAATTTATCAGTAGTCCATCTTTATAGTTTCTCTTTTTGTTTTCATGCTTTCTGTAACCTAAAAGTAGATTCAGAATTGCCTATAATTTCTTCTGTTACGTTTATAGTTTCATTGGTGTTTAATTTAATCATCAGGAATTAATTTTAGAGTAAGTGAAAGGTTCCTGGCTATGAACTATGTAATCAGTAAATAGCATTTATTGAATAACCATCCTTCTGTAGACTTGAAATACCATACTCACTGTGTACTGACTCTCTGTAAGGACTTAATTCTGTCGCTGGCCTCACTGCCAGCTAACTCCTTGCCATTTTGCTCTTGTTCTTCTGTAGTGGCAGTGACTCAGGCATGTGTCAGGTACTCTGCCTGCCACGGTCTGCTTCTCAATATTGAGCCATTCCAACTTCACAGTACCTTTTTTAAAATTATTTATTTTTGTCTTATGTACGATGGTGTTTGCCTGCAGGTATATTTGTATGAGGGCATCAGATCCCTTGGGACTGGAGTTACAGACAGCTGTGAGCTGCCATATGGGTGCTAGGAATTGAACCTCGGTCCTCTGGAAGAGCAGCCAGTGTTCTTTACTGCTGAGCCAAGTCTCCCTCCCTTCACAGCATCTTTTAATTAGAGAAAGGGAAGATGTTCTTTAGTTTTCAGATTTTGATTTGCTTTTCTTTTTCTGTTTTCAAATTAATTTTAGAATAATTTTGTCAAAACTAGTAAAAGTGAAATAACTCCTTGACCCCCAGAACTGTTCTGATTTTAACTAGAATTACATGAAACTGATGGATTAATGTGGTTGGGGAGCATAGTCACCCTTTATAATTCCACCCCCCATTTAGATTTTCTGTCATCTTTAGAATGTACAGAGAAATACTTTTAAGTTTCACATAGTATATAAAAAGTTGTTGTTGTTGTTTTTTTTTTTTTTGAGAGAGGCCTTTGCTGTAAAGTGCAAGGCTGATGTGGAACTTCCAGCGAGGCTGGTCTCAGACGAGCCGTCTTCCTACCTCTGCTTTCCCAGGGCTGGGATTGCAGGAGTGTGTTTTCAGGCCCAGATGACTTTGTTTGGTTTTTGAAGACAGTGTAACAACCTAAGCCTAGGCTGATGAACCTCAAGTTGACCTCGGAGTTGGGATCTTTCTTGCTTTCTACCTCGGCTTTCCCAGGGCTGGGATTGCAGGAGTGTGTTTTCAGGCCCAGATGACTTTGGTTTTTGGAGACAGTGTAACAACCTAAGCCTAGGCTGATGAACCTCAAGTTGACCTCGAAGTTGGGATCTTTCTTGCTTGGCCTTCAGGCTTCTGGGACTGTCAGCATGTGTCTTGTTTAATTTTATATGATTTTTTTCTTTGTATCTATGTTTTAAAGCATAAATCTTATGTTTAGAAAAACATTTCCTTTGCTAATTAATTCCATTGTTAACATTTATAGTATAATTTTTTAAAAGATTTTTAAAAAATGTAGTATCAAAATATTATGGAGAACTTACCACCTGAAAACTTACTGTGTGAATTCTGTTGATATGGCTCGGGCAGCTGAAAGCTAGGGACTGTTATCCCATTTTTGTGGGTGAGGAAATAGAGGTCACCTAACCAGTTCTCAGTGGAACTGCTGTTTTTTCTGCTGAGTGTCTTGGTTTTTACCAGTAAGCCCTTGGGCATCTCTGTAATTGTTAACTTTCACTGGTAATTTGATGTTTGGTGAATAATTAATTTTATCTATTTCATGTATAAGGGCTCTATAATTTCTTCAAATAATTGGTTAAAGAACAAGGCCATGTACAATGAATTAGCCTAGAACGTTTCATAGATAACAGTGCATTGCAGAGATGGGGAGAAATGGCTTTATTTGCACTTAATCTGGAGAAATGAAACAAATTATGAAAACTTTGATATTAAGGTTGCAGCTATGTTACATTGTTAGAATGCAAGAATAATGAATCAAGTGTTGGTTGCTTTAATATTTTTTCATAATTTTCTGACAAAATTGCAAAGTATCAACAAACCAAAGTTTTCGTGCTGTAGTGAACTTTTCTAATATGATGAACCCGTTTTTGCTAAAGACTTAATTGTTTTCCTAAGGATTTTATTTTTGCTTTTTGGTTTTTAGATTGTTTTCTTTTACCTCATCATAATCAGATATTTGTTAGTTGTCTCCAATTAATGAAGCAAGCGTGTCATGTAACCTGAAGTGTTAATTAAACATTAAGAGATTGCTCTGTGGCATACTTGAGAGGCTAAGACAGGAAGATGCTAAGTTTAAGGCCCGGATTCTATAATGGGTTCTAAGCCAGCTTTGTCTGTTCAAAAGAAAACAAAAACCTAAACAAATAAAAAGAGAAAAAATTTTATCTCATATAATTGGAAGTCTAGAGGTAGAGTGCCCTCACTTAGCACACAATGGAGTGCTCCCTGGCTTCTGAGGACCCAGGCTTCTTTTGTCATTTGTGGTGTCCACCTTATCTTTACCATGCATGTAGGTCATAGGATCTCCATGCCTCACTGGGTAAGTCTTGTAGAAAGTGGAACTGTTTTCTTGGTTCCCATTCAAACCCCTTAAGGTAGTGATTCTCAGCCTGTGGATTGTGACCCCCTTGAGGGTTCCACATGTCAGATAGTCATATTATGATTCACAACAGCAGTGAAATTATAGTTATGAAGTAGTGAACTAATTTTATGATTGGGGGTTCATTACAACATGAGGAACTGTATGAAAGGGTCACAACATTAGGAAGGCTGAGAACTTCAAGATAAAAGTTCACTGCTGAAATGACAGGTGAACATACAGCTGAAGCTGTCAGCTGTGTTGGGATATTGATAAGTCTGTATGCCTCTCCTCAGTCACTATCCTTAGTTTCATTTTTGTCAGGAGCATTGCATTAATTTGAAATAGTTTTCATCGACTTCATAAAGGATCGTGTTTTTGAAAGGCTTGTGCTTTTACTCTGTAGATGGTTTGCATTGTGTGGCTCGGAATAGAAGTAGCTGTGACAGAGAGATTGACTGTACAGAGGTGAAATGGTGGCACCTCATAAGAGGCCATGCTGCCTTGGAAGGTATATTTAAAGGGAGCGAGTTTGCTTTTATGAATGGTTAGTTCTTTAGTGATTATTCTTTTAGAGGATTTCGTTTTCCTCTCTGGCAAATTCTGGGAGGCTACTGAATCTCCTTGTTAAGACCCTTTTATTAGTTTGGTCCTCCCTTACATTCTCATACATTGTTCTGAATAATTTATTGTATTGTTCTATTATTCCTAGTCTGTCACCTCTACAGTAGTCATATCTTTCTGACTCAGATTTTATTAACTGAGCCTCATCCTTTGCAGCCCTCCATATCTTCTGTGTTTCTTAGAATTGAAAACTTTTTGTTATTTTGGCCTAAGTCCTACATGATTGTTTCCACTTTGTGATCCCAGAGTTAGTAGAGTAGCCCAATTAGGTAAATCCCAAAATGACTTATAAAGACAGTATGGAAATTACTCATTCCCTTGTATTTGGCTTAGTGAGGGATGGCATATTCTGTTTTCAAGAGCTGTAAAGAAAAATCCTTGATACCATGAGGGTAGGGACTGTTTTACATATTTGTGGTTGATTTCCTTCTAAATAGTTCGAGTCACATGATATTTAAACATCCTGTAGTATTTATACCTCTTAGTTATAGTAGATTGTCAATGTTAAAAGTTTTGAGTTTTGGAGCTGGATTGAGCTTAGCATGTCCTTGATATTTTTAATTGTCGAATCATAGTTATATTACATTTTTAAGTACAGTAGGATGTTTGATACATATTGTCTATGATGTGGAATGATTAAATAAAACCAGTTAGCTTTTGTCTTTCTTGATGTATTTCTGTGATGGTATATTTGAAGTTGACTGTTGTAAAATATATAGTCTTATTGACTAGGGTCAACCTGCTGTGCAGTAGATCTCATGCCACTGTTATTGTGCATTGCCTCAATAAAGTGCATTTTGTTCTGCTTTGAGGCGATTGCCTTTGGATGCCATCTTTTAACATTATATACTCTTATCTTGGGGGAGCAGGTATTGAAGTTTAACAGAATTGTGTCTGAAGGACAGCAAGATGGCTCAGTAGGTAAAGGTGGTTGCTGCCAAATCTTGATGACCTGGGTTCAACCCCCAGAATACATGTGATGAAAGACAAGAGCTGCAAGTTATCCTCTGACCTTCCGATACAAGAGTGTTGTGGTGAGCATGCCCAAACAAGCTTTAAAATAGTAAAGAACTTAGGCTGGGAACACACAAGAGTTGGTGTTGAATGCTGGGGTGTTGCTCAGTAATAAAATATATATTTTACATGTTCAAATCCTGGTTTCAACCCTAGCACCAGAGGGTGTTAGAAAAAGCAGTAAGTTGATTTTAAATTTTGAGTCTGAAGTTTGTGGATAGGCCTAGTATGTTAGGAAGTCAGATAGGATTCCTGTGTTCTTTGTGTTTTCTAGCTTCTGGTCTTTGCTTGGATTTCTTGCTTGTAGATGAACACCTTTACTTTCTGTTTCTCTGGTCATATAATTAATTCTGCCTCTGTTAATGTGACACCCCCATTTGTTTGAGGCAGCCCCCCCTCTATATATATGCATGCATATGCAGCCCTGGTACTTTACATCTAAAGTACCAGTGTTGCCAATGTGTGATTCCGTGCCCAGTGATACATTTTCCTTTTCTAGAAAGTCTAGCCATGTAGGGTTAAGGGCCTCACATTGTATTCCTTCTGTAGTGACCCTGCTTATAAATAAGGTCTTATCCTGAGATTCTTTCTAAGTCCTAGCCTGAGTTTCCTATATGGATCTATATCACAACTTTTATCTCATTCATTGTTCACTTTGGTTAGGCAAGTTGTTTCATGACAGATATAGAAGGAGATTTGTGTATATGCCTTTAAAAATACACAGAAAGTCAAGATAAAACTACCAACTCTAATAAATGCAGAGTTGGAGGGTGTGAGATCACACAAAAAGTTCTTATTTATTTGCATTAGTGTTTTGTTTGTATGTATGTCTGTGTGAGGGTGTCAAGATCTTGGAGTTATAGACAGTTGTGAGCTGCCATGTGGGTGCTGGGAATTGAGCCTGGGTCCTCTGGAACAGCAGTCAGTGCTCTTAACCTGCACCATCTCTCCAGCCCCAGTGGTTGTGTTTCTATACACCCACTATGAACTATTGAAAAAGAGAAGTTAAGAGAAGTGTTTTCATTTGCACTAGTATCTGAAGGAATGAAATACTAAGGAGTAAATTTAATCAAGGAGTAAAATTTGTATCCTAAAATGACCCAAGAAAGGCAAGAAGAAAGCTGGGCAGTGGTGGCGCACGCCTTTAATCCCAGCTCTCGGGAGGCAGAGGCAGGCGGATCTCTGGAGACCAGCATAGTTTATAAGAGCTAGTTCCAGGACAGCCTCCAAAGCCACAGAGGAACCCTGCCTCCAAAAACAAACAAGAAAGGCAAGAAGAGTGGTAAGATGCAGCTGGAAAGATCTTAACAAGTGATACTGAGAAATTATTCCCAGGTCTTCTGAATGAGATTCAGGGCTTTCCCCACAATTTCAGCACCTACACACGCACGCACGCACGCACGCACGCAGGCACACATGCACGGAAAAAAAAAACATGCATGACATCTAGGCTATATGAGACCTCTGAAAGTAGAAGCGATCAAAATTACTAATTGACAGAAGCCTATTAGTTTGTTAGGAGTTATCTGAAGGAAAAAAAAAAAACATGATTTTGAATTTTAGTATTAGTGAAATGTAAAAAATAAAGCTCTTCAAAAACGTGTTTCCGGGCATTGGTGGCGCACGCCTTTAAACCCAACACTTGGGAGGCAGAGGCAGGTGGATCTCTGTGAGTTCAAGGCCAGCCTGATCTACAGAGAGAGTACCAGGACAGCCTCCAAAACAATACAGAGAAAGCCTGTCTCGAAAAACAAAAACAAACAAAAACAACAACAACAACAACAACAACAAAAAAAAACCCAAAAGAATGTGTTTCATTGTTCAGTGCAAGTATTTAGCATTTAAAAATGAATCTTATTTTGAGGTAGGACTTGGGTATGTATGCCCTGCTGCATTCTAACAGACTGTGTCACCAAGCCAGCCTTGAATCTGTGCTGCTTCTGATTCAGCCTCCTAACTGTTGAGACTACAGTCATCCACTACCACTCTTCCCAAGATAATACCTTTTTTTGTTTGTCCATGTATGTGTGTGACATGTTTGAATGCATGGGCAGAGGCTAGAGATGAATATCCGGCATCTTCCTTTATCTCTTTCCACCTTGTATGTTGAGTCAGGCTCTCATTAGAACCTAGCACTCACTGATTTGGTTTCCTGGCTAGCCAGTGTGCTCCACAAATCCCTTATTTTCCTCCCAAGCCTTTGGATTACAGGTGGGTGGTTACCATGCCATCCAGCATTTGTGTGTTTGCACTCAGGATCTCAGTTTACGTTCCCAAACTTGACCAACAAGCACTTTTTCTTACTGAGCCAGCACTTGAAAGATTAATTTTTTTATTCTACAAATCTGCTATGAAATCTCCTTACGTAATCTATAGACCTGATAGTTGAATATTGAGCACATGCCTGTTAGGGGCTTCGCTTTTGGGATAATGTTTACCCATAGTGGTGTAACCTGAGTGGGCTAAACAATTGTATGTGACAGTCTTTAACATTCCTTACCTAGGTGAAGTAAACGTTTGGTAACTCATTGCTGCTGCTGAGCACTGAAAGGCAGGCACCCTCACAGGTGTTCTTGCTGTTCTTTTACGGTGGAGAAACTGAGGCTTAGATGGTGAGGTGATTTGGCTGAAGTCATACCATTGGTAAGTGGCAGCTGAGCTTCAAATCAAAGTCCTTTCTGTTAGACATATGGCCTCTTATTAAATCACACCTTTCAGTGCTGTTTACTTCTCTGATTTGATTTTTGCATCCTTAAGGCTCTACCCAGTGCTGTCTGAATGCAAGGTGGAGCTTGTGAAGGAAGCGGTAGGGAAGATGGCAGATTGGACAAGACTGTATAAAGTTTTAAGGGATGGGTGGTAAAGAAAAATGAATGTGCCATGTACTTCCTATAAATTATTTCTTCTAATTCCTTGTGTGATTACATAGTATGTAGGATGCCCTTGTGTTGGAGCACATAGTGGAAGAACCTTGTTTGAAACCCAGCTTTGTCTTACATATCCAAGCGTACATATTTTTTTTCTTGAAATCACTTGAAAATGTTTTGAAGAACTTTTCTGCTAGATTAATAAATAACTTGAAACTTAGAGCTGGGGGGGTTAATATACAGAATTATTTTAGAGGCTTTTTGAAACCTTACTGAGCTTTGTCTATATTCTAGATACAGTCTTCATTTGTGATACACATGAGTATATCTGGATGTTTTTGTGATGTGTAGATCCATTTAAAAGCTAGTAAATTCAAAGTGCTCCTAAATTTCTCAGCCAACACATTGTTACAACTGTTACATGAATTTAAAGGGTTTCTCATCATTTAAAGTATTGGAAAATACTTTTAAACTTTTTTTCCTATGTTAAATCTGTCACATCAGGGCATTTAAAATTCTCAAAATAGCCGGGTGTTGGTGGTGCATGCCTTTAATCCCAGCACTTGGGAGGCAGAGGCAGGTGATCTCTGAGTTCGAGGCCAGCTTGGTTTACAGAGTGAGTTCCAGGACAGGCTCCAAAGCAATACAGAGAAACCCTGTCAACAAAACAAAACAAAACAAAAACCCTCAAAAACAAAACAAAACTCAAAATAAATACTATGTAACAGTGAAGGTTTTTAAAGATAAGGTAGGAATAACTGCAGTTTTTAACTTTTGTTCCTTAGTGGAGTTTTATCTGAAAAAGTTTTGTGAAGTGATACCAGTGTACTTATATGCACAGTCCATAGAGATAGTTCAGATTCCAAGATTTAAAATGTTCATAGTTCTTCCCAATAACTTAGTCTTTAGAGCAGCAGAAGGTGTCTGTTGCTATTAAGTTATGAAACAGAAGGTGTCTGTGCACACACGAGCACTATTATCTGTTGCTTTAAAAACTGAATGGGCCTGGAGAGATGACTTAGCAGTTAGTGTGCTTGTTGCTCTTGCAGAGGAGAGCCAGGTAACCCAGTACTCAAAAGCAGTTAACAGCTGTCTGTAACTCCGCTTCAGAGACTTTGACTCCCTTGTTTAGCCTCAGTGGGCACGTACCACTCTTGGTGCATGGATATACATGCAAGCAAAACTACCTATGTACACACAATTAAAAAAACAAACAAAAAATCAGAACTACCTTATAAATGTTTGCAAATGAAGGATGGCCCCAAAATGAACTTTTGTAGTTTTTTGCTATGTAAGAGAAATAGAACAGAGAGAAACATTGAGAGTGAATACTTAGAAGTTTAAGTAATTAAGTAATTTAGAATTTGGATTTACTATTTTGTAGTCATTTTGTAGTTTTAGTTATTTATATAATAGATGTATGTTGGTAGCATCAAATATACATATATATATATATGTACATATATATATATATATACATGAACGATACTTTGTTACCTTGATGGAGTTAATTGTGGCTTGGCAAATGGAGAAAGGGAGTCTTGTACTGTTTTCAGATTGCAGAATCTTGTTGCTATGCAACAAGCATTGTCAGTCAGCATTGGGCGTAGTAAATTGGTATTCTCTGCCCCTTTTCACCACACGCTCACTTTGTAAGTGGTCTGGGCTATTTTGCAAGTTTTTATTTTAAAATGGACATTTAAAGATTTTTGTTGCTGTTCATAATTGGTTCTATTTAAGGTTTCTGGAGTTTCTGCATGTAGAAGACACTAAAATGCTTGTGCTGGGAGAGTTTATAGATCTATTTCCAAGTTGTTTCAGGTTAGAACAGTGTATTTTGGTTTTGTTGCTGAAAAGATAGCACCAACTTCCAGAGTGTATTTTTTGCTTGAGAACTCAAGTTAAATATTTTGAACATCAAAATTTTATCATAGTACAACATGTTTTGAATTTACTTTTGGAAAGTAAGAAAAGTATCTTACAATGCTTTTAATTACAAATGATTTTTAAAACAGGAATCTTGAACTTTTATGCACTCTCATGGATTATAATGACTAATTTTCCAGCAAGAGAAATGAAAATACAGTGACAAGTGGGTGATGGATAACAGTGATAACAGGGTTTCCCCTACAGCTGTGGCTGTCCTAGAACTCACTCAGTAGACCAGGCTGGCCTCGAACTCACAGAAATCTGCCTGCCTCTGCCTCCCGAGTGCTGGGATTAAAGATGTGCGCCACCACCGTCCATCAAAATATTAATCTTTAAAATATTGCACACATAGCATAATATAATATAAAGTTCATCCTCTATAGTACACACTTCTGTTCCAGATCAAAAGACCGAGGCATAGAGTAATGTAAAATCAGCAGTTGGTGGAGCCAGCCAGGCTTCCAGCACCAGCAGTCAGGCTCTTGACTATGCTCAACCGCTATGTTATGTTGCCCTCTTTTGGAATTACTTCATGCTATGTCTGGTAAGTGCAATGATATGTACTTTTAATTGCTTTCTGTAGTTTTTTCAAGTCAGGTTAGTATTTACTGCACTTTGCTGTTTACTTTGTAAGTCACTGACATATTTATATTTTTAGATATTTTTACAATTTTTGGTGCTTTCTTTTAAAGCCAAGGTCTCATAATGTAGACCAACCTAAAACACTCTGTAGCCCACTGTCTTTTTAACCTCACAATCCTCCTGTCTCAACCTTACAGGTGTTACGAATTCTAATACGATGCTGTCCAGGGCTCACAGCCAGTTGTAATTGAGTCATCTACTTAGCCTAGTAGTTTCTGAATTCTCTTTCTGGGTGACCTGAAGTTAACTGTAGTATTGCTAATCTAGAGAAGAGAACAATGCGCTTGGGTAAAAGGAGAAAAACTTTACTAAGGCAGTGCTTAAGAGATGAAAATGGACTTTTGTAGATTCTGCTTTCCTCCTGCTTTGTGTTATGTGGACACTATATTTCTAGGGTCACGCCCCCCTCCCCTGTGAGACAAGGTTCCTTTGTGTAGCAGTTTGCCCTTGAATTTGCAGTCCTAGTGCAGCAGCCTCTTGACTGCTGGGATTGCAGGCATGAGCCACCAGGCCCTGCTTTTTTCTGTCTCTATTCCTTAAGGACTTTACCTTTCCCTCTTTGAGTTCCTCCCTGCTTTTTCAGCTGCTAGATTTTTCTGCCTTAAACACAGAATCTTGATCTTCTGGGTTTGTACATCTTCTTGTTGCTCAGCCACATTTACTCTGGAATTTGCTCTTCATCTCTCTTTGCAGTTACACAGTGTTTTAAAGACAACTTTGTTTGTTTTTTCAGTCAGGGTTTTTTTGTGTAGCCCCGCTCTCTTGGAACTCACTTTATACACTAGGCTGACCTCAAACTCACAGATGTGCTTAAAGACAGCTCTTACCTTGTGATTTATGTCGAGTTGATTATGCTGCATGCATTTTCTTTGTTTACTTGGTGTGTTTTCCATTTCTAATGTTTTTGTTTGTTTGTTTGTTTTTCCTGGTTTTTCTGTGGCTTTGTTGGCTGTCCTGGAACTAGCTCTTGTAGACCAGGCTGGTCTCGAACTCTAGAGATCTGCCTGCCTCTGCCTCCCGAGTGCTGAGATTAAAGGCATGCACCACCACTGCCTGGCCCATTGTAATGTTTTTAAGAAACTCAGAATTTTATTACATGAATATTTCACTGTCATTTATCTATTTCCCACTAAGTGGCTATTTACATAGGTTAAAGTGATTTTGTATAAGGAGTAATGCTCTTTTGAACCCAAAGTTTTCTTTTTCCTAATTGTAGACTATGTCCTTAAGATAGAATTCCAGAAATAGTAGTATGTCCCTGAAGAAATAGAAACAGTTTTAAAAGTCCTTGAATCATACTGCCAAAATGCTTTTCTAAAAAGTGTTGTGCCAGTTTTGATGCCAACCAGTAAATACACAGTGTCCACATCTTCACAACCAGCAGCTGCAGAGACTGTTTGGATGGTGACCTTTAAATAGAAGAATCATTAACTGTGGGTTCTGTTGAACCTTTATCCTAAATTGTGCTTAGGTTCTAACTATGGTTGTGGTCAGGCTCCTGAGACGGAAGACCTAGTTTACCAGTCTCAGCTCTTTAAACTATTCAAGTTTTATTATGATGCAGACCTTGCTCTGTTGAGACATCTCTGGGACTCACAAAGTGACCTTCTGGTATTGAACCTCAAGCATTTTGGTAAGTTGAGTGCTGAGGACAGATTGGTATGGTTTCACCTGACATTTACCTCAAAAAATGGGTAGCTCTGGCTCTCCCTCCAGCATCTGAAATTGATTCAATTGCTCCCTTATGGGTGGATAGAGCATTTACCTATGAATGGAAGGATTCATGGGTAAACATTCCTGCCAAAAATTGGTCATAATAGTGACCTAAGTTTTCACTGGTGTATAACAGCATTTCCCTTAACTCGGACCACTTTGACTTACTAACCTTTTCCGTTGTCCTCTCCTTCCCTCATTAGCTGGTGTCTTGGCCTTCCTCCCATATAGCTTCTCTCTCCTCAGTGACATTTGGCTCTCCATCTTCACAGTTTGTGTGCTGCTGATGAACAAAGTTCAGAGTTTTGGTTTGGTTTGACACAGGGTCTCCCTCCATTGCATATGCTGCCTTGAGACTCACAATGCAGCCCCAGTGCGTCTCAGTCTTGACGCAGCCCTCCTGTTGCCACCTCTCAAGTGTTGGGAATCAGTTTTGCTGTGTCTTTATAGAGCAGTATATGCATTTATTTGACTACTGTTGTGTTTTTGCTCTTAGAAAATGTTTTGAAAAAGAGAAGAAATATTGATGACACATATCGAAACTATGTCATCAATAATTTCATTCCTTCCAAAAATAATAAATCCTTCAGTATGTTTGATCTCACTGCTGTGATGAAATACCCTAGACTAGGTAATTAACAGGAACTTGTCACAATTATAGAGACTGGGAAATCCAAGATCAAGAAACTAGCAGATTCATGGTCTGGAAAGAATTTCTGGGATCTAATATTGTGAAAGACATGCATCCATATAGCTTTTTCCCTCTAGCTCTTTTGAGGAACATTTGTCCTATTTATGAGGATGAAGGCTTCATGGTCTAATCACTTCCCAAAGGTCCAACCTTCTAACACTAGCACTTTGGCAATTTGGTAACATAGGACTTTTGGAGGATATGTTCAGCCTCATTGGAACTGGAATGCCAGTAAGATTTGTTGCCAAATGGCGGTTGTGCACGCCTTTAATCCCAGCACTCGGGAGGTAGAGGCAGGCAGATCTCTGAGTTCAAGACCAGCCTAGTCTTACAAGAGCTGGTTCCAGGACAGCCTCTAAAGCCACAGAGAAACCCCGTCTCAAAAAACCAAAAAAGAAAAAAAAAAAAAAAAGAAAAAGAAAGAAACTCTTTTCTCTCCTGGTTGCTATGTTCATGGTATTTTTTGTTTTTGTTTTCTGGGGCAGGGTTTCTCTGTGTAGCCCTGGCTGGCCTGGCACTCAGAGATCTCTCTGCCTCTGTTATCTCACCCTCATCCTCCAGCCTTGGAATTAAAGGCATGAGCCCCTCCTCTCCCTCCACTGTTCATGGTGTTTAATCACAAGAAACCTTAACTAAGACAGGTGAAATTCTGTGATGGAGGAATTTAAGATTGCTATTTTAGTGATTTGTTAGATTGCCCAGGTACATAGTGGTTTTGAGAAATGCTGATTGCAATATTCCTTTACTTTGAAAGAATAAAAGACTGGTTATATGTCATGTGTGGAGTTGTTTTTGTTCTTCTTTAGGGAACAGGATTGTGCTGTGTACCTTAGGCTGGCCTGAAGTGAAACATAGACCAGGTTGGCCTCCACATGGTGATTCTTCTGTCCCAACTAATCAGCATTCATCACCATGTCTGTATCCTAAGATAGATTTATTTATTTGTTTGTTATTTTTTTGAGGCAGGGTTTCTTTGTGTATCCCTGGCTGTCCTGGAGCTCACTCTGTAGACCAGAATGGCTTTGAACTCCCAGAGATCCACCTCTGGATCCTTGCCTGCAGAGTGCTGAAATAAAAGGCATGTTCTACTGACACCCAGCAAGAAAATTTTTTTCTTTTCTTTTTTTTTTTTTTTTTTTTTTTGGTTTTTCGAGACAAGGTTTCTCTGTGGCTTTGGAGGCTGTCCTGGAACTCACTCTGTAGACCAGGCTGGCCTCGAACTCACAGAGATCCGCCTGCCTCTGCCTTCCGAGTGCTGGTATTAAAGGCGTGTGCCACCAACGCCCTGCAATTTTTTCTTTTTTTTTTAAAAAATTATTTACTTTTACGTGCATTGGTGTTTTGCCTGCAGGTATGTCCATGTGAGAGTGTCAGATCTTGGAGTTGTGAGTTGCATGTAGGTGCTGGAATTTGAACTCAGGTCCTCTGGAAGAGCAGTCAATGCCCTTAACTGCTGAGTCATCTCTGCAACCCCCAAGAAAAAAGTTTATTTTTAAATGGAACATTTGTAAGAGTGTATCTTTCAAGATCTCTGTTCCTTTGTTTGTTTATTTAGAATTCTGTATAATGAATACAGTTTTAGGTATTTGAAGAAAACTAGAGTTTGAGATAAGAATTTAAGGAAATTAATTTCCTGCTTTTTTGTATTTATCATATGGTAAGTGATTATTTGTGTTTTGGTTTTTAAAATTAAACATTTGTTCTTTAAGTCAACTAAGGATATCTTAACTCTTCTTCTGGGACTGGAGTGGTGGCTCAGAGGTTAAGAACACAGGTTGGTTGCTCTTTCAGAGGATCTGGGTTCAATTTCAAGCACCCACATGGTGGCTCACAACTCCAGTCCCAGGGGATCTAACACACATATGATGTACAGACTCACATGTAAGCAGAACCCATTCACATAAAATAAAAGATTAAAAAAAAATTTAAAAAATCAGTTTCAGCCGGGCGGTGGTGGCACACGCCTTTAATACCAGCACTTGGGAGGCAGAGGCAGGTGGATCTCTGTGAGTTCGAGGCCTGGCTGGACCGACAGCCTCCAAAACAATAATGAGAAACCCTGTCTCGTAAAATCAAAAGAAAAAAAATCAGTTTCTTGCTCATCTCTTACATGCTGTGTTTCACTTGCGTTTCAAGAATGGATTATGTATAAGAAAGGGATAAGACTTTGCAGTGGTCCACATTTACATTATTGAGTACAGTATTTCACCATCAACTGTTAGGTGAAGGGAGGGCCCATTTAATACTCTCTTAGATTAGGTTAGGTAGGGATTTGTTTAGATTTCCTGCTACATAGAGACCATGTCAGGCTGGCCTGGGAAGAATCAAACCATTGACAGCTATAGAAGTATCAGAATTTTGGAGTATTTCTTGGAAACCTTGGTCTTGGGTCTTCATCCCCTGTGAGGTTCAGATGTTGAGGAAATTAGGCCCTCTTTTTATTGTGTAGGGCAGGGCATACACCCTGACCTCAGTGGAGAACACATGTTATTAAAGGTTTTCAAAGACTGGAAAGGGTCATCTCCACTATGAAGGAGCCTGTGATTTGTTGTTTATTCAGACCTCCAGAAAATAAGAACGCTGTTGGTAATAAGTAACAGTTACTCAATGAGAAAAATGAATGGGAGTCTCCCAAGTGGCATGGGAAAGGGATAGCCTTGTACTAGAGACCTGGTTCTGACCGAATGCTTAAAGGGAGAAACCAGTCATGGTGGTATTCAGAGACTGAATCCTGACATAGTGTGGCCTTTGAGGCAGCCTGGCTTTCAGAGTCGGTTGTTTAGTAGATTAACGCTCAACTTTCTGTATACGCTGTTATAATGAGGGTTAAGTCTTAAGGCAGTACTGATAAGGCTATTGGAATCATTGTTCCCTTGAAGTATGTGTTACACTACTAGGTTAAGTTGTGAAAAATGACTGGTTTTGGCAATTGTAAATTTTAAATGGTTCACAGTACATTTTGGACTTTTTTTCCTTTTAAACTTACACAGTCCTTTCCTTCTTTGTTATGTGTTCGAGTGTGTTATCTGCATTTATGTCTGTGTACCACATTGGTGCCTGGTGTCCACCGAGGCCAAAAGCGGGCATTGATTCCCTTGGAACTGGAGCTACACACAGTTGTGAGCTGCCATGTGAGTGCTGGAATTGAACACAGGTCCTCTAGAAGAACAGTTAGTACTCTTAATGACTGAGCCCTCCCTCAACATCTTCCTTCTCCCCCTATTTTGAGACAAGGTCTTACTATATGATCCTCGAGGCCTGGAACTTACTGGTAGATCAGGCTAGCCACAATCTCTGGAGATCAGACTTCCTCTACCTTCCAAGTGGTGGGATTAGGGGCATATGCCCAGCTCTGAACATTTTTGATGACTAATTTAAAAAAAACACGAGGAATACAAAGCTGACTTGATAGACAGATCCTTAACATTTTAAAAAATTTATTCTGTGTGTGTGTGTGTGTGTGTCATGGTGCAGGTATAGAGGCCATAGGACAACTTTGTTGGAGTTTTTTCTCTCATTTCATTTCCATTTGTGGGATCCAAAGATTGAATTCACTTCACCTGGCTTGGCATCAATGTCTCTTGACTCACTGAACCATTTATCTGGGACTATCAAGAATTTCAAACAGGAATACTTGGGGTTGAATGTTCCCTTTTTCTTTTCTTTTGCACCTTTTTGCTCACTTAGCTGCTTTGGGAATAAGGATTTTTTTTTTCCATCTTGAGAATCTGGTAGACTTTTCTAATTGTCATCGTTCCTTATACAACCACCACATAAAGACTACAGAATAAGTGGAAGAAAGAGGTTAAGGGAGAGCATTGTTTTACAAACCGGTCTTCAAACATTTATCAGACGTGGACTAGGAATATCAAAATAACGTTGCATACGGTAGTGGTAAACATGAAGATAGTTTCTCTGTGTGTGCACACTGAGTTGGATATACAGTGTCTTTATTACTAGCTCTAACAATTTGAGATATTCTGTGGGAGATATGGCATGATATGTGTTGGCTATCTCAGGAGCTTAGGGTGAGTTTGAGGACAGCCTTCTGTCACTATGAGCCTAAACAATAGACCAGTGGTTCCACCAATCTCTTTTAAAAGTGACTCACGGGGGCTTGAGAGATGGCTCAGCAGTTAAGAAAGAGCGCTGGCTTCTCTTCCAGAGGGCCTGGGTTCAATTCCCAGCACCCACATGGCAGCTGTCTGTAACTCCAAGACCTGACACCCTCACCCAGACATACACGCAGGCAAAACACCAGTGCATATAAAAGAAAAATTAATAATAATAACAAAATGACTCATGTTCTTCCTATACTTGCTGGGTAGTAAGTGTAGTTTAGCAGAATCCTTAGGGGAGTTTAGTTTTTATAGGCATTTCTTTAGAAGTAAGTTAAGAGAAAATTTATGGCACAGAAGTAATACCTTTCCATTGTTTTAAGTTGAACATGAAAACTTCACAAGTTGAGTTTTTAGAGAAGCCACTGAGCATTCCTTAGGTATGTCAGGGGAAAGTGGAGTACCAAATTGGCAAGTGGGTGATTAAAAGAAATCCCTGTAGCCGATGCATCTGAATGACTCTCCCTCCTTCCCTCCCTGCCTCCCTCTCTCCCTCCCTTCCACTTTTTTTTTTTAAGAGATGGGCAAGTCATTCATACGAAGAGTTGCTGGTGGGATATTATTTGATAAGTTTTAGGGACATGGGTCCATGGTTCACTTCTTTTTTTATCCCGTTATTAGAAAGGTTGATTGCTAGTGAGGCTGACTGCTTTCCCCTCGGTTGTCATTTTCCCCCAGGGGCGTGTTTGGATGAGAAGAGGCTGCTTTGGCAAGGGCAACAGCTGTTGAACAGTCTGTTTGGGTATTAGGTACAAGTTGGTGTGTGGTTGAAACCTGCCTCCTGGCTGTTGAAATTACGCTTTTGCCTTAAGGATAAATGCTTTGCTGCTCGCTCTGGTTACATTTACTTAGCTCTGGCTGGTAATGCTTCTAACTGATGTTTCTCTGTAAGGAAGTTCTCTTTCAAGAGTGGTTGGCAGCTACTGTGAGCAATTGAAAATGTTACCTGTGCTTTTTCTTAATTTTTCTTGGAATTGAACAATTAATAGTAACAATGTTTGAATTTAAAATTAATATATTTTTGGTAATGGTAGCGATACAAGCCTTCTGACTGTCTTGATGAGAGCGTCAAGTAATACTTACTCAGTATGTGTATAGTAATGCAAACTCTAACAACCTTCAGTAACTTAGAGACTTTCCTTAGTGGGATGGTTGTTCAGCACCCTCAGTTGGAATTGCACACCTGGATCATACATGTGACCAGTTGTGGTGATGCTATGTTGAGTTTAGAGAAGAGACTAAATCAGTTGCAGCGTAATGTCAACTTGGCACTGGATGACTAAAAGCCTTTTGGTCATCTAAGTCAATACCCATTCGAATGCTTTATATCAGGACGTGGCATAGATGCTTTTAATGTGGGTGGGTGTATGCTGGATTCTGTGTATCAGATAATGTATTCAGATTCTGAACCAGGGTCATACAATAAGCCCAAACCTTTTTAGACTTGGCCTTTGTGGTCTTTTGTGGTGTCTAAGTGCTACATTGTCCGCCCTAAAGGTTGAATAAAGTATTAAGGAGGTTTGAGTGAATAAAGTATTAAGGAGGTTTGAGTGAATAATGTATTAAGGAGGTTTGGACATACAGTTGCCTGTGTTAGTTTAGTTTGAGTATCATTTTTGAGTACAACTTCAACTGAGATTTAAAGGTGATACTGCAGCCATCAGTGAACTGGTGAACTTCAGGGTTGTAAGGTGCTAGACTACAGCTTCACTCAGTTGCCTGGCATAAATTGGGAATCTTCAAACGTTAATTTGTAGGTGGGCTCAGTTTTCCAATAACTATAGAAATTTACTCGATGTAAATTTAGATTGCACATGTTGGAAGCTAGCCCCTCCCAAGATATTTAGGTAGACTTTGAAGTTCTGGTTGATAGCTTTTGATTTCCAAATTAGCTTATATTTTCAGAAACAGAATATCTTTTTCTTAACTTTTTTTTTCTTTTAGTGCTAGAGTTTAAACTCAGGCTACTCAGGGTCTTGAACATACTAGGCAAATGCTCTACCACTGAACTACATTATCAGTCCCACTCTTCAGTTTTTATATGCGGTGTAATATATAGCTAGAGATACAGATTAAGTGTCCTGAACCTGAAAAGCTTGGGGTCAGAGGGTTTCATGTTTTAGAGGCTTTTATAATTTGGAGTATTTGCATAGACTTTACCAGTTGAACATCTGAAATTCTTCAAAATTGCAAACTTTTGAACATTACACACACACACACACACACACACACACACACACACACACTCAGATACACTTAAGAGTAGATGGAGTTAGGCTGCTTTTCTAATTACTATACTTGAGACTTATCTGTGAAAGTAAATTATTTACTTAAGGAAATCTCAACTTTAATATATTCCTATGAGTTCTGAAATAATTTTTTATGCAATAATTGTGACTATTTAAAATTTTTATGCTTAGAATTTGTGTGGAGAGCACATAGGATAGTGAGATGAGGTAGTATTAGTGTTGGACTTAGTATTTTATGATGTTAAAAATTTGAAACAGGCTGGGCAGTGGTGGCATACGCTTTTAATCCCAGCACTTGGGAGGCAGGGACAAGAGGATCTCAGTGAGTTCAAGGCCAGCCTGGTCTACAAGTGAAGTTCCAGGGCAGCCGGGACTGTTACCCAGAGAAACCCTATCTTGAAAAACAAAAACAATATATATATTGTTTTAAAGTCTGGTGTTGGTAAGTGCATGCCTTTAGTCCCAGCACTCAGGAGGCAGAGGCAGGTGGATCTCTGAGTTCAAAACCAACCTGGTCTATGTAGTGAGTTCCAGGACAGGCTTCAAAGCAATACAGAGAAACCCTGTCCCGAAAAACCAAATAAATAGATAGAAACGACATTTTAAGTTTCTGAAAATGAAAATGGGTCATTGTGATATTGCAATATAATAAGAACTCACTTGTTGGTGTTCCTACTGCCTGACATATAGTTCTTAAAACTGTTGGATTGTTGAAATGTTCAGTGTATTTTTGCAAAAGACATGGAGCCGTGGGAGTTACCTTGTACTAATCTGAGAACTGGAAGTTTCAATCGCATTTCACACTTGTGGCGAGGAGGGGTTGAAGGTTGCATTGATGAAGGCCTGTGATTTGATGAGTCATTTTGACATAGTGAAGCCTCCATTAAAAACCCAGAAGGCCCAGATTTGAAGGGATTCCCCCGGGGAGCTGTAAAAAAGAACACAAGTGCCCAGAGGATGAAATGCCTCACGTCTGTGAAGTTTTCCCACTCAGGACCCTTCAGACCTAACTCTATGAATTCTTTATTTTTGTGTTCACTGTGCCCTTCATATCAAATGGGTGTGTAAGCATAAGTGCTTTCTGAGTTCTTTGAGTCACACTTAACAAATCAAAACCCAAGAGCATAGGTGGCATCACAGCCCTGGCTTCTGATAGTCATCTGAGGTGCGTGTGTGTAGGACACCCAGTTGGGGTCTGCTTGGAGATTCTAATGCCAGAAGTGGAGAGCTCTCCCGGGGTGCTGGGAATTGAACTTAAGGCCTCTCACATGCCAAGTGGGTGCACTTCTGCCCAGAAGTGTTGTCATGAGTGCTGAGGAAGAGTGGGGCACACTGTCCCTGTTTAAGATAATGCTGTACGTTATCTGTTACTACTCTCCCTCACCGGGAAGGAGTTTCTCAGGGTTTGCTCCTGTGCTGGCTGAGAACAAGGCCTGTGGCTTGCTCTTAGGGACTCTGTGTGCCCCTCCTCCTAGTTACCTATTTAAAAACAGGATGAAAAAAAAACAAGCCATTTGCTTACAAACTATAAATGCTTATTGGCAGTCTAAAAAGCAGAAGGATTTACTAGCTAACTTCACAAGTGTTAGTACTAATAAGCACTGTTGTGTGGCCTGGGAATGTGGAGGTAAACAATGAAGCCCTTTATGTTCTTTTTTGCTTGCCTGTAACATATCATTCCATTGTGTGGATTACTCTTTCTCAGGTAGAGGAACATTTGTATTGGTTGCAGTTTTATATATTATAAATGCTACTAACAATATTTTTCTTGAACATTTATGTACTGTCTTGAAATTGGAAATTAGTAGCAAAGCCATTTGATGCGTGTTCTGGGAACCAAGTGCAGATTCTGTGTAGGATCAGTAAACCCTCTTCACTGCTGAGCATCTCTCCAGCCCAGCGGGATTATTTCTTCTGTTCTGTTTGTTTGGGCTGCACTGCCTGGTCAGGTATGAGATACGTAGCTCAGGTTAGCCTCCAGTCCATGGCAGTTTTCTTCCCCAGCCTCCTCAGTGCTAGCACACTGAGGCTGTTTTTCCTAATGCACTTCAGTAGGTAGATGTGGCTTAGTGGAAGCAGCATGGAGGTTGTACTCATATATGTAGCTTTAACATTTCACTAATTGCACTTCCTAGATTTTGTCTTCCATTTGTGTAAACTGGAGTGGTAGTACATCATACTTTATTTTAAAAAATCAGTTAATTGAATCAAATGTTCAATTCTTAGCGTGCTTCTTTTCTAAAGTGTGTTATGTTTCCTTTTATTCTTAATTAGTATCACTGTCTCATTTTAAATTATGATAAACCTTCCCACCAAGAGTGGTTGACTGTCTGGCGGTTGCATAAGATTTAACCTAAAAAACGCGCTTACCCAGTCCCTTGTTGGAATTTTCTGTCATCATAAGGAGTTCTGTTTAGTAGCTTAAATTCTGCATAGCCCACTTTACGTGAAACCTACAGAACTGTAACCTGCAGAGTTCCGGAATGTCTGCATTTCAAAGGCTCTTGATGCTTATGTGCCAACAGCTCTGCAGAAAGCGCGGCTTATTTGTTTCAGCTGGAGATGACGTTGCCTTTCCCTGCTCTCACATTGCTGTTTTCCTCCCACAGTAGAAAAGGGCATCTTGTTTTAACTTGCAGTCTTTGCTCAGTGAGCTTCAAGGTTTGTCATAATTATTACCCCTCTCTAAAATCTTTCGTTAATTGTCCAGTTTTGTTTTCAGAGCAGGGATTGAAACCAAGGAATTGACTTTTTTAGTGTGCTTTGTTTAGAAATTGAAAATTCAATTGTATTTTCTATCTGTTAAACTAATGGGAATGAGTCCTCACCCCCCCTGGATTGTTAAAGTTGAAACCATTGTTAAATGACCAAATGCGCTAGGGTTGATTCTTAGCCCCGGATGCTTACATTTGAATCTCCTGTAGGTTAGTTCTTTCACTCAAACAAGCGCTGTAACCTAGGCTTCAGTTTCTTCATCTGCAAATGAGAGCAACAACTAACTTCATTTGACTGTTGCTAGGATTAAACGAAACAGCAGTTGCAAAGTTGCTATAGCGCAGTACTAGATACTCATTGAAGATTAGCTGTCTGTGCTAAGTCATTAACGGTGGAAGTAGAACTCCTGACTCTTTTGTACCCTTTGTTTCTTGCCATTCATGACCTTTTCCTTGGAAACTTCGTGCTATAGAACTTAGTAGTTATTTTATTTTAAGACAGGTACTTATTTCTAGCTAATTGTGATTAGTCTTAAAATGATTTCTTGAATACATCTATTTATTTGCTTTTGATTTTCTAATTGTGTTTAAAAATAGTACAGGCTTTTAATACGTTCCATTTAAGAGGGGCCTCTCCTGTAAATCAGCTTTGGTCTTCAGTAGATTAGTAGCAGCAGCTGCATTTGCTTTATACTTGTTTGTAGCACTCAGTCTCTTCCTCCTCCCCCACCCCATCACTGTGTCTTTATTTTGACGACACTATAGCATGGGACAACCTACCAGGGGGCTCACACAACTAGCAGGCCATGACTTTCTACCAGAGCTTCTCAACTAGGAGTGGGACCTTGTGAACCCCTTTCTCCCCATTCTTGGTGGAGTATTGACTATATTGATCTTATGCAGGTTTTGTATAGGTAAACCACAGCCGTTGAGAGCTCATGAGATAGTCTTAGATAGGAACTAAAAGCATTATCTATTTTACCATATAATTTAAAAGAAAGATAGTTTGAGTTCAGTTTTAAAATTAGATTATAATATCTTTCCTGATTCATTGCCATGGTTTATAGCCTTTGTGATACAGTACAACCAAGTGTCTGAATGAACAGGGACACCACTTTTATGTCTGTTTTAAACTTTATCTGGAATATGTTTAAAGTACTAGGTTATGGTATTTAAGCCCCTCACCACACCCCCTTGAGATACACATTTAAGAGATTAACAAGTAACTTGATTCCTCTTGTTTTCCTGTTGTATAGATTTCTCTCAAGCCCTGTGGGAAATTCAGCTCTATAGCTGACATAATCCTATTGTGTGTAAAATGTTTAACCCATTCATCATCTGATTAATGATGAGTAAAGCATGCTCATAGCCATCACCTAATCTTTTCTCTTGGGGCTTAAACAACCTAAATTGGGTCTACTTTAAAATCTTGACTGTTTACTAATTGAAAATATTTGTGTGTGTGTGTGTGTGTGTGTGTGTGTGTGAGAGAGAGAGAGAGAGAGAGAGAGAGAGAGAGAGAGAGGAGATATTTAGCTGAATAAAAGGCTTTTTTCAGTTTATTTTATATGTTCCACTGTTTTATATCAACAATTGTACAGTATAAACATTATTTATTGCTCTAAGTCACTCAGATGGCTCTTTAATAGTGTCTACCATACAGTTTCCTACCTACTTAATTACTTCTTTTTGTACTGTCTTCATTTTGCAGCTTTATCTTTGCTTGATCATTGTTACTCAGAAAGTCATTGGCTTTTCTACTTACCGGAAAAAAACAAAACAAAAATCACTGTGTAGCACATTCCTGAATTTCTGCATCTGTGGAGGTTTAGGCAAGAGGGTTGCTGTAAACTTGAGGTCTGCCTGGGCTTCATAGTGAGACCTAGTCTCAGAAAGCAAAACAAAAGAAACAAAACCACAGCAAGAAGAGTATGAATTTAATGCCTTGAATAATACTATGGTGTTTTGATTAGAATGGCCCCTGTAGTTTCATATATTTGCGTATGTAGTCACCAGAGATTGGTGCTATTTGAAAGGATTAGAAGGATTAGGAGTCGTGATCTTGTTGGAGTAGATGTGGCCTTGTTGGAGGAAGTGTGTCACTGGGGGTTGAGCTTTGAGTTTTCAAAAACCCACACCAGGCCCAGGTTCTCTGTGTCTGCCTGCATGCCAACATGCTCCCCACCATGACAGTTGATGGACTAAACCTCTGAAACTGTAAGTAAGACTCCAGTTAAGTGCTTTCTTTCTTAAGAGTTGCTTGGTCATGTTGTCTCTTCACAGCAACAGAACAGTGACTGAGGGGGAAAAAAATTAAATAAAAATGCCAGAATTCTGGCTTTTATATATGCCTCCAAGTTTGCTTTAAGTTTCTGAGTTTAGTAGACAATGTTATTGTTACTTTGTTCATAATGCATAGTACCCATTAGAGTACTCAGAAATAGTTTATATTATATAGTTGAATAAGATGGATCCCTTGAAATCAGCTATGTCAAAATATATTGGACAATGTTTTCACTTTTTTATTTTAGGTGGTCTTATTGTGTAGCCCAGGGCTAGCCCCAGATTCCTAGTTCTTCTGCCTTAGCCTTTCTAGCTCTGGAATTACAAGGGTGTATTATCATGCCTGCCTCTTTTTAAAAATCTACTGCATTTCTGCAATCTCTTAATCTTTAGGATTCTAAGTGAACAGGGTTTTTATTTTGATTATTGAAACCAATAGCTCTATGTGTGTTAAATTTGCAAAGTCTTATATAGAATAGTTTTAGTTTTAATCATATGAATGGTGGTTGACATAATTCAAACATTTTATGATACTTTATTTATGCGTTCTTGGGGTGCAGTGTGCATGCCATGGTTCACATGTATAGAAGTCAGAAGACAACTTTTTGGAGTTATTTTCTCCTTTTAACTTACTGGGTTCTTGAAATAGAAATCATACCATCAAGCTTGCATAGCAAGTGCTTTTACTTGCTAAACCACTTAGCCACCTCACTGGCCCACTAGTGATGCTCTGTAAGTGTTATCTTTGAAAGTAAACAGGACCCGTAGCCTGGAGGTAGCCAGAGCATACTTTCCTTTGGTTTTTCTAGGCTGGGTTTCTCTGTGTAGCCCTAACTATGCTGAAACTCACTCTGTAGACCAGGCTGGCCTTGATTCTCCTGCTTCTGCCTCCCAAGTGCTAGAATTAAAGGTGTGAACCACCACACCTGGGCACCAGAATATACCTTTAATGAATGCTTCTCTGTACATTTGAAGCCATGATAGAATAAACAAACATAGCTATTTCTTTACATTCTATTTCTTTACATTTCAAACTGAACTCAATACATGTGCTAAATTTAAAGATGAACAGAACTGGGAGAAAGGGAAAAGCTAGGTACATTTGCAGACCCCTGTCTCACACACACACACACACACACACACACACACACACACACACACACACACACACACACACACAGAGTCAAGGGGATCTGATACCCTCTTCTGACTTCTACAGACATTGCACACACATGGAGCATATACATACATTCAGGCAAAACACTTCTATGGATAAAATAAATCTTAATTGAAAAACAAAAATCACCAGTATTTATTAAAACACTAAGTCACTCCCCTTCTTTTTGGTCTTTTTTTATCTTCATAAATCTTTCTGAAGTTTTATCTAAGTTATTACTGTTCTCTAAGAAGCAGCTTTTGTTTTTTTATTAACCCTCTACTTGTTCTTTGGTGTACATTTCTGTTCTTTATTATTTCTTTCTGTGATGTTGGGGAAGTCTTATGTCAATAAAGCACTGTTGGGCCAATAGGAATCTAGATAGGTGGGACTAGGAGTCCAGGAGGACTCTGGGAAGGAGAAACAAGAGAGTCAAGATGTAACAACATGGGGTAGGAAGCCCAGAACTATTCTCCGGTAAGAGAAATACTTAGATTAACAATTATGGGGTAATTACTTAAGTCAGAGCTAGCCAGTAAGAAACAAGCAAGGCCAACAGCTTCATAATTAATATAGCCTCCTGTATGTTTATTTGGGACTGATGCGGCTCTAGAACCAGGCTAGCGGGAAGGCTTCTCTCAAGGAAAAAGCTTCCCTTTACATCTTTCCTTTGTGTTTGTCTTTCCTTTTTAAATTTTGTTTTATTTATTTTTAAAATTTTTGCTTTAACCAATCCTATTTTGTGATTCTTTAGTTTTTATTGAGATGAGATCGCTCTATGTATGTAGCTCCAGATGTCCTGGAGTTTTCTACATAGACTGTCCTTGAACTCATAGAGATCTACCTGCCTCTGCTTCCCCAAGAGTTCGGTTAAAGGCATGCGTCACTTCACCCAACTTTTTTTGTGATTCTTAAAGCTGTATGATATCTCTTAACATAGATTACTAAATGTTTCTTAATTTTTATTAGTTTTCGTTTTAAACAAAGAGTAACGTAATTCTAAGGGTTGTGTAATTATATTTTCTTGTTTACAAATTTTAGAATTAAAATTTGCTCTATTGTATTTCCTATACCAAAATAAAATCTGTTAGAGACCCTAAGGAATTTGTGAGGTTTAACATATGGTTTTGATAACACAGATAGATCTTTGGGGTATGCTAGAAATGTGTTCCTAACTTTTATCTATGTGTGCGTGTGTCTGTCTCCTCCTTTTTTGGTTTTTCTTCTTTGAGACAGAGCCTCGCTCTACATACCTGACTAGCTTGGAACTCTCAGAGTTAGGAGATTCAAAGTGTTGTTCATATTCTCTCTCTCTTTTTAAGGTAAGAAAGTGTTTCATTCTGTATCCCTAGCTGTCTTTGAAATTACCATGTAGTTTAGGCTAGCATTGAGTCCTCTTGCCTCAGCCTCTTAAGTATTGAAATTTCGGATATGAGCCTCCTTGCCTGGCTAGATCTCTGTTTTTGAGTCTTTAATATTATTGATCAGGACATGATACTTTTGCTTTTAATTTATATGCTTGAGCTATCAATTTTGAGCAGATTATATTTAGAGGTAATTGTTTTTTTTGACAATTGTGTTAGTCATATATATTATGGCTTTTTTTTTAGAGTGATTGTGTTTGTGATGAGTAGATTATGTTCTCATTTTTATCGGTGTGTGATGTCTTTGTTATGGTCTTAATTTACTGTTTTTGAAACATTGTACATCTTTAGGGATATTTATAAATAAGATTATAGAGAAATTGATAGATCTTCACAGTCGTAAATTCGTCTTTACTAACACACACCTTCCCACCCCCCTTTTTGTGCTGGAAGTTCTCTTGCACCCAGGCTGGTCTCAAACTCTCTGTGTAGCTGAGGATGACCTTGAACTTATTATCTTGCTGCCTATTTCCTGTGCTTTGAGATTATAGGTGTGTGTTACCATGCTCAGTTGATTGAACCTGGTGCTCCTGGATGCTAGGCAAACACTACCAGTTGAACTATATTTGTATCCCTGCTTTAGAAAGCAAACAAAATTAGGCTCATGTGTTCTTACAAGTGTAAACAACATGAATCCTCCTCTACATACCCACACTATAGTTACCTTACTTTGGAAATTTTGTAAATATTCGTAATTTTTTGTTTTTGTTGCATAATTTGAGTGCTGTTTGAATATAGCTAAACTGGGGGGTGGTGCATGTTTTGGAGCTAGTCATATACATTTACATACACACCTTGTAAGTTTTGCTGTGACTTTCCTGGTCCAGTAAGATGCCTTGTGCATTTCAGGGACCATTTTCTTTAGAGGTCATTAGCTTAAAGACCAGAGAAGGCCAAACTCAACATGAGCCTGATTGCTGAGCAAATGCCAGGTTCAGCTGATAGAAGAGTCAGTCATGTGAGTTTGCCCAGCAGATATTTGGGTGGGTGGGTATCTGGACATTGGGCTTTTATGAGGTATGCATTGTGTTTAGCATCGCTGTTTATCTCAGTAGGTGAGCTCTCAAGGACAGTGTTAAAGGATATGAACTTTTTCAGCTTTAGTGGCTAATGTGGTCAGCCAAGAAAAGACTTGTGAGCTTCAGAGTCCTTTTCAACAACAGAAGTTGAGAGGGTACAAAATTAAGTCAAGATAGCCAGGAACTCTACTTTCTAAACTTTTACACAAAAGTAACCTCCGCAGTAGTAAGGAAGAAGTAAGACTGTTTGAAGTTCGTGCAAAGCTCAGTAGTCAAATGGGAAGTTAGTGTGCATGCAAGGGTGGGGCCTTAGGTTGTCCCCAGCACCAGGATAAAGCCAAACTAAACCCTTACGTTATGGGTATTGCAGGAAAAGGGACACTTCTGAATAAAAATACAGCCTATAAACATTTCACTTTTTATGAATTGGATTACTCATCATTTTGAGTTTTGCCTTCTGCTAAATGACTCTGTTAACATGAATTGAATTGACTGTATTCTGTTCAGTCATATTTCTGAATGTTAGATGAAACTCATTTAATGTTTTAAACTATATTTTTAGGCATACTATAAAGATTACACAGCTGTTGCTTAGAGATGCATGTGAATTGCTTCGAGCATTTGGATTATGATTTGGATACTATGCCAGCTGATAGCTGCTACAAATGGGAAGCCAGAATGAAAATAAAATTCTTAAAGGGCGTGAACATGATACTTCAACACTTTCTGGATAGTGCCTGCCTTGTTTTAGGCATCAAACTGTAATGGCCAAGTGCAGCTAGGAGAGTGGTTTTCGATTGTTGGAATGTTGGGAGCATTGAGTGTGTTCCCCTCCTTTTGTTGGGAATCAGAATAAGTGTGACCAGCTACTCATGTCAAGATACATTTCATTAATTCAACTCAATTTCCACACTTCATTTGATAAAACTTTTATCACTCAGTTGAAATATTTAGTTTGATCCTTTGTGGCATGCCTAATTGTGCAAAGATTGAGTGCTCCCAAGCAGCAAGTAAATCTCAGGCACTGTTACATGGTGAATTTTCTATTCTCCTGCCTCCTTCCCTCAGTTGAGTCAATTCTACATGCCTATTAGATACATGGATCTATTTTTATTTTATGTTTTGTACACACACACACACACACACACACACACACACACACACACACACGCCACATGCATGCCTAGTGCCTGCAAAGGGCAGAAAAAGGCATTGAATTTCCTGGAAATGGAGTTAGGCAGTTGTGAGCCACCATGTGGGTCCTGGGAACTGAACCCAGGTCTTCTAGGTTATTCATAGCTCTTAACTGCTGAGTCATTTCTCCAGCCACTAGATATTTAGTTTTAAAGCCTCATTGATTGTGCTTTTAGTAGAGTCTTTCTGTGTATATGTTGTCCTCTTGGTTAATAAACCACTGTTAGCCAATAGGGAAGCAAGATAGGTGGGGCTAGGAGTTGAGGATTCTAAGAAATGTAGTCAAGAGTAGAGAATCACCATGTGATCCCGGTAAGAGAGGATACATGATGCTCATCCTCTGTAAGATAATACCTTATAAAAATATGTATTAGTAATTATGGGTTAATAAGTCAGAGCTAGCCAATAAGAAATCATAGCAAACGGCCAACAGCTTCATATTTAATATAGTGTCTCGTGTGTTATTTGGGGGCAGAGAAAGCAGCAGGACCCAGGCAGCTGGCGGGAAAGAATACACGTTACATAGAATACTCTATATTCTGTGCCTGTGGCAAAGGTTCTGTGTAAATAGAATTTACCACTGACATTTAATTATAAAGTTGCTTATTTTTGTTCCATTTATTTTGTGCTGCTATAATAGAATATTTGATGTTGGGTAATTTACAAAGAACAGCTGAAGGTTGAGAAGACAAGAATCAAGTGACCCACACTTATCTAGTGGAGGCCTTGCTGTGTCATCTTGTAGCACAAGAGCAAAGTTATTAGAGAGGGTAGTGCTCTCTCTCTCTCTCTCTCTCTCTCTCTCTCTCTCTCTCTCTCTCTCTCTCTCTCTCTCTCTCTCTCCCCCTTCCACACACACACACACCCTCTCGCTGCTTTGTGTAGTTTTAGTTATCCTGGAACTCCCTCTGTAGACCAGGCTGGCCTCAAACTCACAGAGATCTATCTGCCTGTCTTTTGCCTCCCATGTGCTAGAATTAAAAGGAGTAGATTTACTACAGTTACAGCTTAATATAATCTTTTTTAAGTCAAAAATTTTCCTTTAATTCACAAACATTAACATTGGTTTTGTCATGTATATCACATTTATGGGATAGAAACAAGTTCTGTAACCCAGTCTGGCCTTGAACATCCTAGATAATTACTTTCACACCACAGGAACCTCAAAATTCTAGACATCAATAAGGTCTAAAAATATATATATTTACCAGACTGAGAACAGCTAGGCTGAAGTGCTTTTCCAGCACTGACAAGGTTCTGGGTTGAGTTGCAAGACCCCAAAGTTAACCTTCAGCAGGTAGCTGTGCAGATCCTCTTCTGTCCTCAATGAACCGGTTACTTGTAGCCACTGATCAGTTCTGCAGGGAACGACATTCTTCAGTTAGTAAAACTCTAAAGCAATTCCCCAAACACGAAGACTCCCAGATTTCGTGATTTAGGACTGTTTCCTGCATGGTTTGTCTCCTCAGTCACGGTCCACGGAATTCTGAGAAGTTGTAGGAATATGCAGGCAGACTGGTAGCCCAGCTTCATCTCCAACATTGTGGAAAGGGACTGTATGTCATGGGGCAGAGCCCTATGCTCCCTTTCTTAATATAATCTTAAAATAATTGCACAAATCCGTTTATGAGGGCAGCGCTTTTATGACTCTTCAAGGCCCTACCTCTAACAGTTCTGTTTGGGATTAAAATGACTCCGGGGAGCACTGTAAAACTAGCAATTTCTTTGGAAGGTAGTCCTAAATTTGAAAGACTTACAATAGTGGTCATCTGTTTTCTTGTTGGGCCTTATGATCCATTTGCTTGCTTGACATCCAGCAGGTGTCTGAGTATGCTTTAGGTGTTAATTGTGCAGGTGGAGGTGATGCACTTCTGTACTAGGTGCTCTGTGTCTAGCATATGATTGCAGTGAGACTGATGCTGTGATAGTATCCCTGGCACTGGGAGGCCGTATTTGAGGCATGCACTGTGGGTAAGGACAGTCTACGAAGATGCTTGGATGTGAACTGGAAGATGCAATGGAACAGTACGGTTAAGAAACACAGCAAAATGAGGCATTATTTAGAAAAGTAAACACTAACTTAGAAGTTAGCAAGCTTGAGGAGAGGAGAGGCATGTTACTTAGTGCATAAGATAGAGTTTAGTATAGTTTTTTAAAGGTGGATTGATTTAGTTTTATATTGTGTGTGCCTGGTACCTTGGAACACCAGAAGAAGGTTTTGAATTCCTTGGAACTGAAATAACAGATGTTGTGAGCCACCATATGGATGCTAGGAACCAAGCTCAAGTCCTTCAAGAGCAGCAAGTGCTCCTAACTGCTGAGCCATCACTCCAGCCCCCATAGGTTGTTTTAATGATATTTCATTCAAATCCCAGAAACAGCTTTGTGCCTTTCACTTCCACTATGAATAAAAAGTACCTACACATGTTTGTCACTTCACAACTAAAATCTAAGAACAGTTTGCCCTTAAACTTTGAATCTAACAACATACCAAAGAAGCAGTGTAACTGACTTTTACAGGAAAAAGACTGTTGGGTAGGCAGTACGTCTCTATAACTCTCAAGAGACTGCAGCAGGTGCATGGCTGTGAGTTTGAGACCAGTCTGGGGTACATAGTAAGTTTTGGGTTGGTTTGAGCTACAGTGTGAAGTGTGTGTGTGTGTGTGTGTGTGTGTGTGTGTGTGTGTGTGTGTGTGTGTGTGTGAGAGAGAGAGAGAGAGAGAGAGAGACAGAGACAGAGACAGAGACAGAGACAGAGACAGAGAGAGGAGAGAGAATGAGAATCTCTGAGTTTCTAGCTTTAATATAGCTTTACTGCATACTCTCTTTCAGCTTCTCCAAAAAGACCAAAAAGAGAAATTTTGTATTTTATGACATAAGAGTACAGGGTAGTATATTTTTGAAGCACATCAGTTTGATCACTTTTACTACATTCCAGCAGTCAGTCTCTTGAAAGCAACCCCTCTTAATAAACCCTTTTGTTGACATCACTAGAAAAGCCCAGTATTAAGGCCTTTTAAAAAGTTAATTAGAAAAAATGTACTAATGAACATTTTATCCTATTTGAATGTTTTATAGCAGCACAAGGCATGAAACTGCCAAACCTCAAGAATGTTGTACAGCTTATATTTGTCTGAAAATTTTAGACTATAGCTAGTGATTGTCTTCAATTATCCTGCACTGTCATTACTTCCAAATGCTGCCAGTGTGTATACAGAACATTACAGGCTGGTGATTGCTAAGTCATACTTCATTTTCTTTGTTTCTGTTGTCAGGGACAGACCCATGAGTAGTGTATTAGCATTCTATACTTTGTTACCATCCTTGGCATTTAAACTTCCTCTAGTCATTCTTGTAAGTTCTTTGTGATGCTTTTGTGTTTGCATACTAGGGTACTTGTCACCTGCCTCAGGATTAACTGTAGACAAATGTGGGTTATCCACATGAAATGCCAGTTTTACTGAAAGCTTTTTAGGGAAGCCTTTATACATATCTGAGAAGCTTGTTTGGGATCAGCTTCTTAGGGCTCTCAGACTTGCTTGATGTATGTGCTGTCCCATTTTTCTAATCTTCAAATAATCTTTTCTGGAATTTAGGTTGTATGGTAACCATCATAGCCAATCTAGTTCTTACCACTAAAATATGTTGAACCTCATTTGAAGGGCCAAGTTCCTCTTCTTAATGGAGAAACTGTATATAAAAAAAGGTGAGAAGCATGTTTTCCCAGCTGTAGTAGATAAATTGCTTTTCAGGACAGAATTGCCCAATTTATAGTGTAGTTCTGAGCAGAAGCTGGCAGCTGGTAAATGTAAAGATACTTGCCAGACTATAAATATCTGGTGTGGAATCATCAATGTCCAAGAACTACTCTTGGAAAATTAAGAGTTTCCTAGGAATAATAGGAAAACCAGGCTTTCTTCCAGTAGTTGTACTTAAAAATGGGACATTTGAGTTTTGATTTAGTTGGACTAGGTATCCAATGCTACTAAATATTATGTATACTTGTACCTTATTCACATTAATGACTAACAGAAGGCAGTTTTGAAGACTTCATAGTCAACAAACCAAAAAGCCCAGAATCTTGCTATAGATGGATGGATGGATGGATGGATGGATGGATGGATGGATGGATGGATTGATGGATGCTTCTTTCTCAGTCTCCTTGCCAGGGTAACATGCATTTCCCACTACACTGGCTCCACCATCTCTATGATGTTATAATCATTGAAACCAGAAGTTAGTATTGCATTCTGGTGTTATGGAGATGTGCTAAGCAACAGTTTGCTGGGAAATTTCAAGGCGGTCATGAATTCCCAGATTTAGAAGTAATCACTGTAGCTTATAATAGCCTTCACATAAGATGGATTCTAAAGGGTGGGTAGAAATAAAGAAAGCCTGCTGGTCTGTGGGAGAGTAGGAGTTGAGTTATGTAGGCTTTCTCCACACATTAGAATGGAAGAGGATTGTGGTACTTCAAAGGGTGCCATGGATCTCGAAGGTTATTTGGCAGTTGAGCAAATGTTAGAGTGTACTCCAGTTGGCAGTGTGAGTACTGTGGTTTTAAAACTCTTTGTTAGTTAGTTTCTCGATTCACCGAAATGCTGTTTCTGCTAATAATGGTCAGTGTGTGCACAAGCGTTTGTGGCCAGCGCATGACAAGTCTTTGAAGGGCTTTATGTACATAGTTTCATTCTCACAATAACTGCATGTGTAACTTTAGAAGTGAGCAAATTGAAGCTTTTAAAGGCTTTATAAATCATTTAATACAACCAGAAAATAAGAGTTGGCATTGAAATTCCCTTAGGCTTAAATTCATATTCTTTGCCCACATTTAATATTTTCCTTAGTGTTTTGGGTTGAGATGAGCTACTGAAGTGAATATCATGATCAGCCTTCTGCTGAAGGTTTTCATGTGAACAGTCTATATAAAAATCTACAGAAACAAAATTAAACCTATATTTAAAAACCTGGAGTGGTGCCCATGTCTGTATCCTCATTACTTGGGCATCTGAAACAGTAGGATTGTGAGTCAATACATAACAAAACTTTAAAGCAAGCAAACACACAATTCACCTTTAAAATTCAGTGACATGCATGGACAGCAATTGTTTTATTTCCAAATTTTCTTTTTTCAATTATAAAATCAATGCATTAATTGTAGAAACTACTGGGATTGTAGATCCCAAAATTAAAGCCATTCATTATTCTGGCTTCTACAGATACCACTAAAACTGATATATAGTATTGGTAATATATACACACAGATGTACACATCACACATATATATTTCCATGTATCATTTATATGTGTTTATATGTATACATTTATGAATAGGGTCCTTTTTTTAAAGGCAGAATTTTATTTAGCTGGGGCTGGCCTTAAATTCACTGTAGCTGAACACGATCTTAATCTCCTGGTGCTCCTACCTCCTAAGTGCTAGCATTACAGATGTGAGCCACTGTACTCAGCTAATGTACATTATTTTATAATCTGATTTTTTAAACAATACTTTTTGTTTAAATTTATTATGCATGTACACCTGCACACCAGGAAAGGGCACCAGATCTCATTACAGATGGTTGTAAACCACCATGTGGTTTCTGGGAATTGAACTCAGGACCTCCAGAAGAGCAGCCAGTGCTCTCAACCTCTGAGCCATCTCTCCAGCCCCTTAGCAATACTTTTATAATTTCTGTGGACTCTGTTTTATTTCACCATACAATACACATCTGTTTTTATCAGCCTGCTGTTACATTTGTTTCTGAATCTTGTCACTGTTGCAAACAATGCTTACACTATTGCATACTTAGGTTATAGCTGAATCTCCATACATTATAGCCATTATTCAAAAGTTATATAGTTAAACAGTTATATTGATTAGCAGTTATTTGCATCAGATAAACTCTAGTGTTGGTTAATAAGCCATATTGCAACTCCACGTAAGGAGTTTTTCATTTCATGTGTAAAGACGTTTAACCTGCATGCGTGTCTGTGCACTTTGTGCATACAGTGCTCCTGGAGGCCAGAAGAGGTATTAGGTCCCCTGGAACTGGAGTTACAGATGACTGTGCACTGCAGTGTGTGGGGAAATCAAAAACGGTAAGGAGCAAGTGCTCTTAAGTACTGACCACCTCTTCTCGTCCTGTAAGTCCACCAGTGTTATTATATTATTAGTGCATAGTAGCAAAAGCATTGCTTCTTTGTGTGGATGGGGTTCTTAATTGGCCTAAACAGTAAAAACCTGGAGTCAGATACGGAGGGAACTGCTGAGAGATCAGAGAAAAGAAGGCGCAAGCCAAGGCCACCTTTACCTCATTAGTGTCTCAGAGGAAAGTTCTTGTTTCTTCCCACTTTTTAAAACTTTTTTTAAAATTTAAATTTGTTTCTTCCCACTTATATCCTGTCTCCACCCAGCCACCTCACTTTCCTGTCTGTCTGTACAGAACTCCAGAACTCTGTGGTTAGCAACTCTGATCTTTAGACAAGCTTTATTTGTACAAGCAAAATATCACCACATCTTTATCTCATTTGATCTCAGTGACTTTTACCTTAAAGGTAAAAGAAGCCTAGGAGGCAAATGATGCAGACTCTGTTCCTGTTGAATCTTTGCAGCCAAAGGTTGCTCATGCCAACCCCTGGGGTAAACTAAAATGCCAGAGAAGCCGCTCTCAGTCAGTGAGAGACAGAGTTAGTGGGCAAGTACACCCAGTTTCCTCTCTCCCCCAGGATGCCTGGCTCCGCTCTGTACTTGCACAGCATTTGAATGTAACTGTTCATTTGCTCATTGACAGCACTTTTTGTTGGTTTCCCCCATTTGCCTGAGTCCCCTGCTGCTGAGTTCCTTCCAAATAAACCAACCACCAGTGCTCAAATCCACGTGTCAGCGTTTCTTCTCATTCTTCCTAGTGCTGCAACCCTCATGTTGTGGGGGGGCCCCCCAATCATAAACTTATTTTTGTTGCTACTTTGGGGAAGTGGAGGAAGGAGGGGCAGGCAGAGTGAGTTCCAGGACTATACAAAGAAACTCTGTCTTGAAAAACAAATAAACAAAAAAAAACCCCAAACAAACCTGCAAGTGTGTATTTGAACAAGAACTGTGAGATATATTCAGACTGCATTCGGAAGTATTCTGTGGTTATAATTTGTTTTGAAATTTAGCATGTAGAATCGAGTTAGCCATACTTCTTAGAGCAGGAAATACTTTTACCATTTGTAAGTGTGTATCTGTTAAGAGAAGCTTTCCTTGAGAAGGAGCCGTTCCACCAGCCTGGTTCCAGAGCCGCTTTCCCGCCAGCCTGGTTCCAGATCCGCATCAGTCCCAAATAAACACACAGGAGGCTATATTAATTACGAAGCTGTTGGCCTTGCTTGTTTCTAACTGGCTAGCTCTGACTTAAGTAATTACCCAATAATTGTTAATCTAAGTATGTTTCTTACCGGAGAATAGTTCCAGGCTTCCTACCCCCATGGCGTTACATGTTGACTCTCTGTGTTTCTCCTTCCCAGAGTTCTCCTGGACTCCTAGTCCCTCCTGTCTTGGTTCCCTATAGGCCCAACAGTACTTTATTGACAAATGCACAGGACTTCCCCCAACATGTATCCTTTGTTTTTATTTAAAGCATTTTTTTTTCTCCAGCACCCTTCCTCCTCCCCTCCTCCTTTTTCTTCCTGTGTCCTTTCTAATATGTCCCTAAAGTTTCTCTGGGCAGTTGTACCCAGGAGTGGGTCAGAATGACTCATCAGTCACATGGAATGCCTATGCATATCTACCCATTCAGTGTGGTTCCATTGTCTCAGATCCTCATCAACCTTTAGTCTCTGTCTGCTTAAGTCATAGTTTTTAAGATATTTTACAGTCTTTTATAATTGAAACTTTGTTTTTATTTTATTGCTAAATAGTTACTCAAGTTCCTTGGAAAAGGTTCTATACTCTTTACACCTAAGCTCTGGTGCTTTTAAACATACACACCTTCAATCATAGAACTACTGAATGTTGATGATAAAAATCTCAAATCTTGTTGAATTTTCAGGGAGGGGGGCCTACAACCATTTAGTTTATATTAATGATTATGTATGTATGTATGTATGAATGAATTATAGTAGTCTTAGTTAGGGTTTTCATTGCTGTGAAGAGACACCCAGACCACGGCAACTCTTATAAATGGGGTGGCTCATTTGCAGTTTCAGAGATTCAGTCCATTATTGGCGTGGTGGGGAGCATGGTGACGTGCAGGCAGGCATGGTGTTGGAGAGGTAGCTGAGAATCCTACATCTTATGCTTCAAAATTAGTTGTACAAACACAGGGTAAGTAGCTGTCTTACTTTTGAGCACAGGAAGAAAGAAATGTAGACTAGAAATAGTGTTTGACACAGTTGTTAGTTGAAACCTTGACTATGGACTGTTTTTAAGCCTTAACGGTATCTTTGGGCTTTAGTGGGAAGCATTTAGTCAGCACACTATCTTCCCCATCAATTAAAACTTAACTATTACTATTGTGTTTGTATGTGAACAGGTGTGCTTGTCGTGGTTAATGGACAACTTTCTGGAGTTGGATTTTTTCCTTTGATATAGGTTCAAGGAGTCAGGCTCCATTCCCCAGGCTCAAATGACAAGTACCTTCACCACTGAGTCTTTCTGTTCCTCAATTTCGAATTCTTACTTTAGTGAATACAAGAAATAAAGCATGTTAGTCCTTGGTCTTTCGTTTTATGCGAATGAAGATAATACAATTTGCCATTTTATATTGGATCTCCAATGAAATTTCTTGATGCCCAACATCTTGTTATGAAGAAAATTGGTGCTGCCAGGAGCAGATGTGTCTCATTGTCATGAAAAACCCTAAGTTAACAAAACATTTTAAATGCCATATTCTACAGATCTTTTTAGTGTTTGAAATTATCTATAATATGCCTATTTAACCTTAGAAACATACCTAATGTGACTACAAGTTTAGTTATAGATTAACTACTAACTTCATTTCTTATTTATACATGGTATTTTTAAATAAACCGCATAAGCACAATACATCAAACGAGAGTGGCAACAGATACACGATGTAACAAAATTAACTTTAAATTTGTATTAATATGCTATGCTCCATACTAATGCATAATATCTGAGATTAGTAGTTGTCTTTTTTTATCCTATATTCCCCTAAATATAACAAACATCCATGACCTGCCAAATAACCAAAAGCCTCCTACAACCCACCTCTTGGGAATGTGGGTGTTATTTTCTCTAGATTGTGTCCTGTTGTCTGTGGACGAAGTATCTTTAGGGGTCCCTGAGAAAATCTGAGATAATGGCCAAGTTGGGAAAACGAGCAGTAACCTTTATTGATATACCACTGTCCAGTTTCAGTAGCTCTCCCTTATCTAGATCCCTATCAACCTCGAACAAATCCTCAGCCTCTTGTTTCCTATGGAAACAAAACTCCGAGGCATTTTTTATTTCCATTTGTAAAATACTTTTTTTTTTTTTTACTTTTTAAATTTAAGATAGTCCTAAAGAATCTAGGTTGGTTCAGTTTTGCAGTCCTGTTCACAATCCCACATCTCCCAGCAGCTGCTATTTGCTTATCAGCGTTCAAAAAATTCAAAATCAACACAATAGCACACAGAATCCAGACTTCCTGTGTATTTCCCATCTTATGTGTTTTTTTCTTATATGTTACTTTTACTCCCTTTAAGAGTATTTTTATTAGTTTTCAACTCATTCTTGATTTCTATAACTGCCCATACCACCTTCCCCTTTTTTTCTTTCTTAAGCCTCTGCAGTACACACTGGAACCCTTTGCGAGTTTTTTTTTTGTTGTTGTTGTTGTTTTGTTTTAATGTCTGAGCCTTTTTTACTGTGTATCTTTTAGCCTTTTTTGACTGCCGGAGCAAACTTTAGACTGTTTAGCTACACCTGGATCCTCCACATGGCTGTGTTGGCTGACTGCCCAGCCTAGAACTCAAAGCTCGGTGGGAGGTTCATGACTGAGAGCTGCATTAAACCTTTCTAGCTATGGAATCCCTTAAGGCACCTGCAGTAGGTAGGTAGGTACCTGCCTTGCTGCAAGAGGCTTTTACTTAGTGCTGTTTCTTAGTGCTGCTGGCTGAACAGCAGTGCTTCTTAAAGGAGCGTGTCCTTTTTCTTTCTCTCTTTTTTTCCCCCAGCTTTCTTAGGTCCTACATGGACATTTGGGCCCACATTGTTATGCCAAAATGTTGTTGTTGGTTTATTTTTATTTTAACTCTTGGCATTTTGCTCTTTTGGAGGCCCTCCTTCCCCTTGCCAGATTTCTCCTCCTATTTATTATTCTCTGTGCCTGCCAGCCCTGCCTATCCTTTCTCCTGCCTCTCTATTTGATGATCAGCTCTTTATTAGACCATCAACTGTTTTAGGTAGGCAAAAAATCACAGCTTCACAGAGTTAAACAAGTACAGCATAAACAAAAGCAATACATCTCTGCATCATAAAACAATGTTCCAGAGCATAAACAAATATAACACACCTTAAAATAATATTTTATAACGCAAATGTTTTATTGTTTTGGGGAGATGGTAACATAGCATTTTTAATATTAAAAAATTTGCAAACAGCCAACATCACACGCCAAAATTTATCAGATGTTAAGTCTGTACATCTTAATGAACCTCCTTTCTACATATTAAGTATGAGGAAAGACTAGTGGTTAAGGGATTTTTCAACCTGAAAGGTGGCCCAACAGATTTACCAAAGTATTTTCAAAAATGCATTATTTTGCTTTAGATGAGCTGGCACTTTTTCTCGACTGTCAATCAGTTGTTGACACCTAATTGCATTTGCATTTTGTGTATGAACTTAGATACTATGGGATAAATAGCTCAGTAGTGACATTGATATTTTACCTCTTAAGAATAAATGATACTGCTTTTGTGAAAGTGATGAATGATACATCTTGCCTTTCTACATATTTGAAGTGTCTACATCCCAGATGGTTTTCTTGCTTTGAAAAAAAAAATTGTTTGCTTCCCTTATTTGTGTCTGCTGTTTGTCAGTGACATTCACAGTGTTTTTGCTATTTTCTTCAGTGAACCATGACAGAAGAACCTGCTATTAGTAAGCAGAATTTCCCCCATCTTTACCAAGTTTTTTTTTTAATGGAATAGCAAAGGAGAAATCCTATTTAATATTTCAATAAATTTTTGTCGTAAAAGAAGCCTTATGTAATCTTCTGATTTGTATTTGATTAATGGAAATAATCTTGGTATCTTTAAAATGTTATTTATTTACTAGTTTATTATTATTATTATTACTATTTGGCTTAAGCAGAAATTTACTTCCTCAAAGTTCTAGAGACAGGAAGTCCATGATCAAAGTGAGGATTGGAATGGTGTCCTCTGAGGCTTCCGCTCATGTGCTTGTGGTGGCTGTCCTCTCACTGCCTCTTAATATGGCCCTCTGTATGTGTGGTGCTTCTTGTCCTTTGGGTGTTTGCCTCCTTACTGTGTAAAAAGCATATTGGACCGGGTGGTGGTGGCGCACGTCTCTAATCCAAGCACTCAGGAGGCAGAGCCAGGCACGTGGCTTTAATTGTAGTACTGGGAGGCAGAGGCTGCCTAAGACTGGTGGGTGTCTGTGAGTTTGAGGTCCAGTATGGTCTATATAGTGAGATCCAGCACAACCAGAGACCCTGTCTTGGAAACATCCCTCCTCCCTAAACATTGAAGGATCCCATTTTTAAGTTGAATTTTGAGTCTGTAGAAGAGGCAGTCAGATACAGGGTTGGGATCCTGACAGTCATTTTTTATCTGAAGACAAGTCATCAAATGCGTAAGTGTCTTGACTGCTGCCCACCAGCTAATTGTGGCTTTGGCCCTGAAATTCCCACGATCGGCTAGCCAGTGATCTCCATTACAGAGAGCTGTGGTGGTGTGGTGCGTGTTCTTCCTTATTTGAAATGCAAGTTTAGGCTCTCGGCTGTCCTGCCACTTTCTGAACCTGCAGTTAATTTTAAAGCTACAGTTCATAACAGTGACTTTTCAGTCTCTGCAAAGGCCCAAAGGTCACTTCCACTTCCACAGTACAAACCAACCATGGGTTTGGAAACCTGCAAACTTGAAGGGAAAAGTGACTTGAGGAACCAGGAGCAGAGTCGAGTCAATTGAGAAGAACTTTGTCTGGTGGGAGGTACTCCATGAGGAAGGGCAGGGACTGCAAAGGGGACTGTCAGCCCCTCTTCTGTTTTTACTGCTGTAAAAAATTGACAAAAATTTCATCTCATATCTAATTGACGTTTATGTATATGCTCCTGAGTGAGCTCCTGAGCAGTAGGAGTTAAAAGTAGGTTTTGTAAAGTGGGAACAAATAACAATAATGGGGGGGGGGCATGGGCTCATTGTCATCAGTTAGCTTTTTTGTGAGGGTTAAAGCTGAGGGAACTTGGAATTTATGGATTACCCCAACTCTGTTGGACCTCTTTTTTGGGGGGGGGGGCAAAGAATCAACTGCTCTGTTGAAGATCTGTCTATTTAAAGCTTCAATTTGCTGTGTGGCAGTTAGCATTAATGACTCCATTTTGGTGTGACCTGGTCTTTTGGCACTTATCGAAGAAGCTCACATCAAAACAGTGCCCTCTTTTTTTTTTTTTTTTTTTAAGCAGGATCATTACTACATGCTAGTTATGTCCATTGTTTTTAACCTTTGTGTTATAATATTCTTGCTTCTATTCTTACTGTACGTCACTTTCCACAGTCTTTAGTTCATGGTAGCTAGAGTCATGTTTTTGAAATGTAAGTCATGCTCTACTTTAAGCCACCAGTATTTTACCGTCATTTTACCTTTTCCTACGGCACAAATTCTACCTCGACAGAGAATCTCACTAGGAGAATGCAAAAGGAAGCAATTAATGATGGCTTTGGGAACCCTGGGAAGAGTTAACAAAAGGGAAAGTATTTGATTCAGGTTTTGATAAGTCAGATTTTGTTAGATGTGATTATTTGCTGAATGGTGTTTCAGGAGTACCTACTGTGTGTGAGGCACTGGGATATTTATACTTTAACAAATGATTAGTAGATGATGTCTTTGAAAGGGAATTGCTGCTTGTAAAAGACTGCTTTACTGCATTATTACTAAATAGTATATACAAGAATAAGTTCTTTTTTCCCTAAATATAAACATTTGTTTACTGGTGCCTATTTTTGACGCATATTCTCTACCATTATATATAATCTACTTGTTCAGGAATATATAATGCGTTTCTTTACACCTTGTGTGTGGGGGGGGTGGTAAACCGGCAGTCCTTAGCTTTTTAATGTTGTCTTTCATTGGAAAAATACCAACGTTAACATTAGGAACATGAAGTATAATCAACTACATTGCGTCACAAGAATTTGGGTTTTGTTTATGGGTAATTTAGTATCTAATCTTCACAAAACTACAGTTTAGTAGTTTACTTATTTAATCTTTTTCATAATTGTTTTACGGATTCAGAAATGTGAAGATTTTGACAAGTTTTTATTTTGAGGCTTGTCATGGGTACATATAAAGATGCAATGTTCTGTTCTTGGACATATACCAGCAATACTTTCTGTGGCTGAGAACAGCCATAATTAGATAAGAGTTTTCCCTTATAACCACACTGGCTTTGAATTTTGGCTCTTCCTGCTGTCAGCCTCCTGGGTGTTGGGATCACAGGTATATATACTGCTGTACCTCACAGAGACATCTTATTTTAAAGTATATCTTTGATGATTCCACTGGACTAAAGTAAAACAGATAAAATACATGAGCAATATAATGTCTAGAAAACTAAAGTTATTACATTTGATCATTTTAACTTCTGGTGTTTTGCCTATGTATATGTGTGTACCACATATGTGCCTGGTACCTACAGAAGCCAGATTTCCTGGGACTGGATTTACAGACGGTTGTGAGCCACCATGTGGGTTCTGGGAATTGAATCGGGGTCCTCTCGAAGAGAAGCTGTACTCTTTACTGTAGAGCCATTTCTCCATCTCTTTTTATTCCTGGAGTTTTTTTTTTTTAAATCCTCATTTTAACAACTTATGGTCTTCTCTCTACAGTTTATCTACTCAAGTTGCTAATAGACCAAAATATTAACATCCTGCTCCTTATTGATTTATTCACCCAATCTGTTTTAAATTTGTAGGTCCATGAAATAAATAACTTGGTTACTATTGCTTAATTTGTGTCTCCCATCTATGGCCAGAGTTGGTAGATGAATGCTATGAGCCTTTGTGAGAAGTCTTCTGTCTTCCGTGTCCATGAGACTGCCAGAGTTATACGCGTGTACTGTTGCATCTAATCAAGTCATCAAACTTTAATGGCCTCCAGGAATCCCGTTTATTTATTTACTTAATGGAGTCTTGTTTTATAATCTAACTGGCCTTAAATTCAGAGATCCGTCTACCTATGCCTCTCAAGTGCCAGGAATAAAGACTTGTGTGTGCCTGGCCAGTACTAATTTTTGAACACTGAAACATGTAGCTTTGCATTAATTCACAGGATTGTTTATCTTTTTCATTTCATTTCATAGTAAATTTGTTTCTGTACTTGTAAACTGTAGGAAGCGTTGCTTATTTCAATCATCTTTGCTATACTTAGATTGAAATTGTCAGTATTTTTTCTCCTCTGACTAATGACTTTTCAACCTCTGTACTGAAAACTACCTTTAAATAATGCTCTTTAAAAAACAAAACAATTTAGACTTTAGTCATTGGCTTGTTTGTAGCCTCAGAAAATGCCTAGGCAGCATAAAAATGAGATAACACCAAAAGACTTACTATACAGTATCTGTTTATATCTTAGGTTTTGTAGACTTTCCCTAATGGAAAACTAAAACATTTATAACTAATTTCTCTGAAGCAAATCATAATTCAGTGAAGTGATTTCTTTAGGTCTCCCATGATCTTTTCATCAAGGCGCATGCATGTAGGCCTCCTCCTGAAATGCTCTGTTCATTGTTCCTCTTGGATGGATGGAGAATAGTATGAAGGTGCTAGGTAGAAACCACACAGTATATTGTCTTGAGATCTATTGAGGCAGAAATTGGTAGACTGAACAAGTACTGTTGCTACAGATGGGATGGGGACCACATGAACTACTTAGCATCTTAGGGAATGAAAGGAGTCAATCATGTTGTTAGCCATTGATTATTAGTTTTATTTCCTTGTTTGGAAGAACAGATACTCCTTTGACTGAATTTGTTAGAGACTTTTAAGTGATCCTAATGTGATTAAAACTGATTTTGTCCACAAGGAGAAAATAAACCTCAGACAGATCACCATCATATAGTTAAACAAATGGTGGTTAATGTATAGTTGTATAGATTTGTTCAATTTGATAACAAATGAGATACATTTAGAATAAAATACTTCTGGTGTTCTTTATATTTTTATGGATCCCAAACTCCATCCTTACTATCCTTTGCCACTGTTTGTTGTTAACTGACTGCCTGTGGCTTACCTGGCATATCTTAAATGTCTCATTTGAATTTTGTTTTTACAGTGAACAAAGTATCTGTCAGGCACGAGCTGCTGTGATGGTTTATGACGATGCCAATAAGAAGTGGGTGCCAGCTGGTGGCTCAACTGGGTTCAGCAGAGTGCATATATATCACCATACAGGCAACAACACATTCAGAGTGGTGGGCAGGAAGATCCAAGACCATCAGGTAAGGGGCTGCTAAAACCCTGTATAATTTGTGCTTGCGAATGCTTGCATGTGGATGAGAGCAGGCATGCATATGTGAGAGCTCCCGTGGAGATTAGAGCACAGCTCCTGGGAGTCTGTTTCTCTTGCCACTTTGTAGGATCTGGAGATTGAATGAACGTCCATCAAGCCTCACTGAGCAGGAGCTGCTTTGTATGTTTTTGTCTTCACTAAATTGTCTTACTTGAACATCCAAATGACCAGCTTTTATAATCTAAATTCAGAATAAGCGAAGATGAAGTACAATATAAAGAGCACATTGTATGCTCATGGAACTCATTTATTTACTTATTTTATGAGGCTAGAGAAAAGATTTAAATGCATAAATGATTTCAGAAAGTATTGTTAAATTCATAAGTAATTTTTTTTAAGTGGTAGGCATTAGTAGTGCTGGAATAATTGGGCTTTTCTTTCCAGTTAATGTCTAAGATCACAGCTGAGCTTTTGGTGATTCCCTGTTCCAAATTTTCAAGAAAGTAACTTGTTGTGTGATTACTTAATGTCTTGGTCCCTATCAGATCCAGGTCAGGGCTGTAGGCAGAGGGAAAGGTAGATCAGGCCTTACTGGTGTTCACTGTATACTAGCAGCAGGAACTTTAATGAGTTGTAGATTTACTTAGTACCTTTGGAAAAGTATTTTCCAAAGATGTAATCTAAACTCATGTTTAAAACCATCCTGCTACAAAGTGCAGAGAAAATACAGCTAATTCTATCTGGTGCCCTGTTCTTATTAAAAGAAAGTTAGAGCCATAATTTTCTAATAAGACGTAATGTAAACAGATGCTGCAGTAACCGTCAATTTGAAGTTGGTTTTTGTAAAGTGTTAGTAGTATGGGATTTATATTCATCATACATGTATGCGTGAAGCAAATGGGCATTGAAACTTGTACTTCTGCACAAAATTGGGACTCAGAGAGGCTACATCTCATAAAAAGAGGACAAGGAAAAGCCCTGTTCTTTTTGTCTGAAAAGATTTAGGAGTTTCCCTAGGAAATAGAAACTGCAGTGTGTTCCCTACATAAGTGATTGACGGGCGTGGATTGCAGTGAAAGTCTTAGGGCACCTGATTAAAAATGCAGTGCTTCTCTGATGAGAAAGTTTCATGGTTCTGGGGTAGTCTACAGAAATTAGTTCACCTCTTATCTTTGTTGCATGTCCCCTTCTTCCTCCCTAGCCTCTCTTGTCTTCTGTGTTCCAGTTTCCTCACTGTGTTACACAGCCTCTAGACTCCTCAGCTTCTCTACTCAAAACTCCACTCATTGCTGCCTGTTCAGCTGTGCTTTCTCTTCTCATCTGTTCTCCAGCAGAGTGGTCGCTTAGGTTAAACCAGTGGTTCTAAACCTTCCTAACACAGCAACCCTTTAATATGGTTACTCATGTTGTGGTGACCCCCCCCCCCCAACCATACAGTTATTTTCATTGTTACTTCCTAATTGTAATATTGCTACTGTTATGAATCATATATAAATACCTAATATGCAGGATATCTGATATTCGACCCTTGTGAAAGAGTCATTTGACCCCCAACGGGGTCATGGTTCACAGGTGGAGAAACACTGGGTTAGAACCATGTTAATACTGCCTATGATGTTGCTGTGGAGAACAAGATAAAAACTAGCTGGGTGGTGGTGGCGCACGCCTTTAATCCCAGTGATTGGGAGGAAGAGACAGGCAGATCTGAGTTTGATACCAGCCTGGTCTACAGAGTGAGTTTCAGACAGCCAGGACTACACAAGAGAAGGGAAACCTCTTTAAAAACAACAAGAAACTTTAAAAATTGTTGGACATTTTTCTCCTGTGTATGGATGTTTTGCCTACATGTATGTCTGAATCACATGTCGAGGCCAGAAAATAGTGGACTCCTTTAATACCAACACTTAGAAGACAGAAAGCAGGCAGGTCTCTGTGAGTTCCAGGTCAGCAAGGGCTATATAGTGAGATCCTGTCTTCCAAACAAACAAACAAAAACAAAAATAGGAATCATTTTTTTCAATCATCTAACCTTTGAGGAAGGAGAGCATTGTAACTGATCTTTAGAAATAAGAAATGTAGCATGGTGTGGTGGTGCCTGCCTTGAATCCCAGAATTTGGGAGGCAAGTGATCTCTGTAAGTTCAAGACCAGCCTGGTCTACATAGCAAATTATAGGACAGCCAGGGCTTCATAACAGAGGGACCTTGTGACCGAAAAACCGAAAACAAAAACAAAAAAGTATATTATAGTTTCACTTAGTGAATGACTAATCATGAAAGCATACTATATGCCCAAACTGTGTTAATGTCCCAATCATCTTGAGTCCACATAAGTGGTATCCTGGCCACAACTCTTTTAAATTTCTTTGTTGGCTTTTTAAAAAGTTTTTATTTATGTGTATTAGTGTGAAGGTGTCATCCCCTGGAAGTGCAATTACAGACAGCTGTGAGCTGCCATGTGGGTGCTGGGTATTGAACCCATGTCTTCTGGAAGAGCAATCCTGTTCTTAATCATGGAGCTACCTTTCTAGCACAAATACTTACACTCTTATGACCTGCTGGAGTATTGACCTTGTCTGTGAAGTCAGCTTGTGACTCGTTTCCCTGTCTTCTCAACAAACTTGTTTCTTTTATGTCTTTGCTGTAATTTATTACAGCTTGAACATTTCATGGTGCATCTTTACCTAACAAACTTAATATTCATACTCTTCAAAAGATAGCATCAGACAAAAGATACTTGGTATTAACCGTATCTTTTGAATATTGTTGTATGTCTAACCAGGAGATGAAGGTAAGAAAAATAAAATAAAATATACAGGGATTAAAAAGGAAGATATGAAAAAGTTGTAGGTAACATGATTATGTATTTGGAGGGAAGAAACCTGAACAAAAATGTTACAATTAATAAATCTTAGATTGGTAATAGGTTAGAATCAGGAAACAAGTTTAATAAATGCTCTATGTATGTTGCATTTAAAGTAGTTTTTATCTGAGTTAGAAAAAGACTTTAATTGATATTGTTTAGTGATTTTCGGATGCTGTGATAAAATATGCTGACTATAGTAGCCTAAGTCAGAAGGAATGGCAGTCTGGCGGTTCACAGTGCCTCGCCAACTAGGGAGCACAGAGTGAAGAGGAGGTGAAGGCAGACTGTAGATCTTCAAGGCTTGCCTCCAGTGACCACTTCCTCTGGAAATGCTAAGCCTCCTGGGAGTTCTACAGCTTTTGCAAACAGTGGCACCAGCTAGGGACCAAGTGTTCAACCATGAACACTTGGAGAGCATTTTAAAACCAAGTAACAATATTTTATTAAATACCTAAATACCTGACATTTATGATAGGTGCTCAAGATACCAGTACAGAGAACCATTGAGTGTTAATGCCAGCCTAAATAAGGAATACATGATACTCATGAAATCACTCTGACATGATGATCAGATTGTTCTGTTAGCTTCAGTACAATCTTTTGTTTGTTTGTTTGTTTCCAAGACAGGGTTTCTTGGTTTGGCCCTCGCTGTCCTGGACCTCATTCTGTATATCAGGCTGGTCTGGAATTCAGAAATCCACTTTCCTCTGCCTCTTTTGAGTGCTAGGTTTTAAGGCATGTGCCACCCCTGCCCTGTTTTTTTTCTTCAGTGCAATCTTAAATTTAGAGATTGACAATGAGAGTGTAAATGATAGCGTTATGCAAAGAACCAAAAATAGCTAAAGTAGTAATGAGGAACAGAGTAGAAGAACAAAGTTGAGTGACTGAGACCTAGCAGAAAGCTTCAGTAGTTAAAACACTTAGAGTTGGACAAATACTTGATACATTTACCAGTGGGACAAAACACAATTTATGATAAAAAGGGAGCCTGTGTATGTATAACTTAGTGGGTCAAGGTACCTGCTATGTAGTCTGGCAACCTAAGTTTTATCCCAAGATGCTACATAAAGATGGGAAGAGAACCAGTGCACAAAGTTGTCATTTGCTGTCTACATGTGTGCCATGACATGCGTGCCTTCTCCCGAACCCACTATACAAACGCAATATAATAAGTTAAATTTTTTCCAGAACTTGAAGAAAAAATACTAAACCTCATTAGTGAGCAGAGTAGTGTAATATACACTAGAACACAAAGAGACACAAGAATTGCTATAATGACTAACACCGGTAGTAATGTTGCATAGTGTATGGAGTCATACAAATTTTCATATACTGCTCTGGAAGAGTGCATGGTAAGATAAACTTAGAAAGCTATGTGGAGTTTTCTACTAAAATTAAATGCACATATGACCTATGCTAATGCCTCTCAATGGGTGCATTTCTGGGCATTAAAAATGCTAGTACAGAAATGGGCAGATTGATATAAAGGAATATTGCATAAAACAATGAAAATTAACAAACCACGCTTTCACTTACAAGTGGATGACTCTCAGATGTGAATGTGAGGAAAGAGGACAGGTTCATCTCTACACATGGATTCTTCTTCTTCTTCCTTTCTTTTTCTTCTTCCTTTCTTTTTCTTCTTCCTTCCTTCCTTCCTTCCTTCCTTCCTTCCTTCCTTCCTCCCTCCCTCCCTCCCTCCCTCCCTCCTTCCTTCCTCCCTCCCTCCCTCCCTCCCTCCCTCCCTCCTTCCTTCCTTCCTTCGAGACAGGATTTCTCTGTGGCTTTGGAGGCTGTCCTGGAACTAGCTCTTGTAGACCAGGCTGGTCTCGAACTCACAGAGACCTACCTGCCTCTGCCTCCCAAGTGCTGGGGATTAAAGGTGTGTGCCACTACTGCCTGGCTGAACATGGATTCTGTAACTCTGTTTTTCTCAAATCCTCAGGATGGGGGTAGTCAAGAGGTCCCTTACAGTTAATGTTCCAGTTTTGTATTTGTAATTTCCTAACAACCCTGTTAATGTTTTATTTAATGACTTGCATTGCTTTTCTTTTGTTGATTTAATATTTTAATGCAGGCCTTTTGTAACCTGAAGATACCTTAAGGTCCATCAGACTCATTTCTGTAGACTTGCTTTTACCTAGGTAATTGTTCCAACTAGTTTTGACAGAAAGTCTGCTAGGAACAAGTTTAAATAAATAGGGCACAGTCAGGGTTTGTGTTGACTTAAATTATTTTCCCAATTATCCGCCTGACTTTATTGAATTATTGTCTTTTAGGTTGTGATAAATTGTGCCATTCCTAAAGGGCTGAAGTACAATCAAGCTACACAGACTTTCCACCAATGGCGGGATGCTAGACAGGTGTATGGTCTCAACTTTGGCAGCAAAGAGGATGCCAATGTCTTCGCAAGTGCCATGATGCATGCCTTAGAAGTGTTAAATTCACAGGAAGCAGGTAAAGTGTCTGTGCTTTCCCTGTATTCTTAACTGAAATGCTATGTATATGTTAAAGCAAACCTTTTTGTCAACTTTTAAGTCATATATATATTTAAAGTAATTCCTAAGTTATTTTCTACAAAAATGTGAACTCTTCTTTACATTAGAAGTGTAGACTTGAAGCATATTCCTGTGAGTTTCGTTATTTCTTAGAATTCATTTGAAATTATTTAGATTTGTTCATCCTGTCCTAAAATGTAATTTTTAGTACTGGAGCACGAGAGCCATCAGAGATAAAAGGTCTCTCTATGTTGCTGAAGCTAGCCTCAGATTGTTCATGTCAGGCAATCCTCCTGCCTTCTGATTCCCAGGTAGCTGGTATTTCAGTTATGCCATTATGCCTGGTGTTATTTGCTTTTTATGAAAAAATACATTGGTTTCTAAAATATACTTTTTAAGCCACTGCTGATCCTAAGGATTTAAAATTAGAGTAAGATCTCCTAATTGATAAGAGGTTGGCTGTATGTAACACAGCGGTTCTCAACCTTCCTAATTCTTTGGCCCTTTCATACAGTTCCTCATTTTGTAATTGACACCCAAACATAAAGTTACTTTTGTTGCTACTTCCTAACAAACTTGACTACCCTTGTGAATAATAATACTGGTAACTGTGTTTTCCAATGTGAAAGCATCATTTGACTCCCAAAGGGGTCATGACCCGCTGGTTAGGAACCACTGTGCTAAAGGTTGTTTGGAAATTTAAGGAATGAGTTCCTCTGGTTGAAGTCATAGTTGTATTCTTAAACTACATGTTGCTTAGAAGAATAGAAATAATTCACTTTAAAAAGCTCAAGTATTTGAAATCTTATGTGAGAGATAAACCAAATTTATTTTGGCTTAATGCAATGTGTTTTATAATCATAAAATGTTAAATATGAAAAAAATACAAATTACTTGTATGTTTGGTAGTTATTTTAATGACATAAATGTTATGAGTAGAATTAATGAGGAGTATTATAGCCAGATGAAATATTGATAGTTTTTTATTGATACAGAATTCTAAAAATCCACTGTTACTTATGTTACTCTGAAAACAAATAATTGAAGCATAAAAAGGAGTAAGACATCTAACTCCTTTCTTTGGAGGAACTCACATATGACCTATACTAATGCCACTCATTGGATCTATTTTGAGACACTAAACTACTGGAACTTACTCTGGTTTGTCTCTTAGTACAAAACCAAGATAGTGAAGTCTGGTCTCATGTAGATCATTTCTGTTCATCGATAACCTGTTTTTGTGGACACCAATACTTTATTAGCATGTATTGTAGAAATAGGTTTATACTGTAGTGATTGGAAAAGGAGTTAGAGCCATGACTCATCTTAAATAGGTCAGTTATGTAATTTGAAGAGTGTATGTACCAGCTTCTGTCTTCCTGTGTTTGGAACCAACTGCCATTTTCATTTCTCAGTCTTCAAAAAGGAGGTCTAGTTAAAAACTAAATGTCACTTACATTTAAATTATTGTTGATGTTGGTTTTCGTTTTAATCGTATTTTGAAAATACTATTCTTATCAGTGAGTGATACTAGTTTGTTTTCAAAATGCAAATGGCGAGTACTGGTTTTGTTCTGACCCTGAGTTTTGGACATTGAGTCTTAATGTGGAGAGGCTCAAATTATAATCTCTTACAAAGCAATAGACATTAAGAAATACTGTTTTGAATTATGTTAAGTTTTGCCAATAGGAAAATCAGTGGTTTCATTTGCTGTAGAAGCGTTGTTGGTGTGTACAGTATATAGGTTATTGTTAAGGATAAGTTTGGTAATAGATTGTTTCTTCTCTTTCACAGTTTCAGTTGTGGTTGTATAAACTGGTTGGAATTATCTCTGTCATGGACCTAGTTACTAGCAGTGAAGCTTTTGGTTCTATCTTGTTCATTCTCAGAGAAAACAAACACTGATGTGTAGGTAGCATGATTTATTTATTTATTTATTTAGGAAATTACTTTTTATTATAAATACCAGTTTGTGAATTTTGATGGTGTTAATTATCTCTGAAGTGGAAGCATGGGAAGAAATGAACGTTAAATGTTAAGAATCTGGAGTGTCACCTTTAATCCCATCACTTGGGAGGCAGAGGCAGGGCGGATCTCTGTGAGTTCAAGGTCAGCCAGGGCTACAGAGAGCCCCTGTCTCAAGGCATATGGAGTGTTCTTCCTTGGAAAGGGATGCGATTTCTTGTGCAGATTGTCACAGCAAGATAGGTCCTTTACCTAGTATTGTGTTGGCCCCCCTCCCACTCTCCTAAACAAAAGTACCAAACAATACTGCATGACAGCCTGCTTTTAGCATTCCTTGCCAAAGCTGTCTACTTTGGGTTCACAGCCAAAACAAAGAAAAAAAGAAAGAAAATCATGTGTTGAGATCATCTGTTGAAATCATCTGCTATCCTTCTGCTAACCCAAGCTGTTGGAAAGCTTGACTTCAGGCTCCCAAAACAATTGACCAGAATCAAAAGAACAAACTTAACCTTGAATGCAGAGCAGTTTTACACATCAATCTGCCTGTTCCTTAATTTTTTTTGTCTTTTAAAATTTTTATTGGTATATATTATTTGTACAAAATAATGAATTGGATTATGTTATATATATACATAATGTATTTTGATCATATTAATCTCCATTTTTTTATACTGGCCCCCCCTCTCTCCCCTCCTCTCCCTTCTCCCTCTCTCCCTGGTGCTGGGAATTGAACTGAGCCCAAGGCCTTGTACATGCTAGGCAAGCACACTACCACTGAGCTACATCCTCAGCCTGTTTTACTACTTTATTATAAAGCCATATTCCGCATTCACCGTTACTGCTTATATATGTATGGGTGCTACACAAGAATCAGACATTACTGTTATCTGTTAATCCTTCTCAGTGATTCTCAGACTTTAAGATCATGGATGTCTTTGTTCAGTCAGAATTTTTTTCTGAAGCTCAGTACAAATAGACCAAAAGTCGGGGGAGGAAGGGTGCTTCTGATTAATGCGGGGCAGGGCTCTCAGTCACTGAGGTATTACATAGCTTTCCAGAGCATTATATATCAATACTGTCTGTCTGTCTCTCTTTTGGGTTTTTGTGGCAGGGTTTCTCTGTGTAGCCATGGCTGTCCTGGAATGTCTCTGTAGACCCAGGTTGGCCTTGAACTCACAGAGATCTGACTGCCTTTGCCTCTGGAGTGCTGCCACCTGGCCACAGAGCTCTCTTTTAGCCAGAACCAATGATTCTACATTTCTCCCTTTTGCTGCCATCCTTCAAAACCCTTTAAATCTTCAATTTGTTTTTAATTAAGAAAAGAAATGCAGGCTGGAGAGATGGCTCAGAGGTTAAGAGTACTGACTGCTCTTCCAGAGGTCCTGAGTTCAATTCCCAGCAACCACATGGTGGCTCACAACCATCTACAATTCAATCTGGTACCCTATTCTGGTATGTAGGTAGAACACTGTATATGTAATAAAGAAATAAAAAAAAAAAAGAAAAGAAATGCATTCTAACCTTCACAAGCTATACTCATACACTCATATATACGTTTAACAGTATATAGGTAGGTGGCAGGAATGTTTTCCTTTATTTTGTTTTTAACATGGTATGCAATTATCTAATATTCTGGAAAGTACAGGAGGTGCTAAATACAGTGAGTTATATTTGGAATTAAAAGAAAAATCACATGTTCTATCATTTTTTTTCAAGGAGCTGAATTAGTGCTCTTGCCTTTACCAAATGCTACAGTATAACTTTTCACCAATGGAAATTGTCTCCGTTTAAATATATTATACAGACCAACTTTTTAAAAAATTTCTCTATTTACTTATCAAGTATATTTACACGCTTCTGTAGATAATAGCAATGGATTATATAAGTTACAATGTCAGTCTTGTTGATGGTTGACTGAGGTAAATTTGTATAACCTTGTTGCCTTTTATAAATGGTTTAAATCATTTGGAAGTAGGAAATGTGTCTTTAAACCCATTTTTATAAAAGAAAATGTTCAACCATGATTAAACATAGCGTACCAAAAGAAAAACCTCAAAATATGTTACCACTAACTAAAAGACTGGGTTTGTTTTGTTTTTTAACTGTTGTGAATGAGAACATAGCCAGAGATAACCTTGTGGTTGCCGTTTTCCTCATATTTATAATAAATGTTGAGATTCTAATAATTTTCAACATAAGCCTTTACATTACTTCCATTGTAAGCATTGGCATTATTCTCAGCATTATGTAATATCTTTATGATATACTTGGAATCTCAGACTATTTCCAGAAATTCTTGAGGTTTTCCATTTTTCTTATTTGAATCAGAACCTGTGTAACCTTGGCTGTCCTAGAACTTTATGTGCAAATCATGCTGGCCCTGAACTCACAGATATCCTCCTGCTCCTTCCTTGCAAGTGCTGGGATTAAAGTCATGCTGCATTATACCAGGCCCTAAAATACTTTGTTCCTAGTGATAGTTTTACTTTCTAGTCTCCTGGGTTGCTGATATGAATAAAAGCAACACTAAGGGTATAATCTCAAAATTGTGCTGTGCCAATAGCCATCGAGAAGAGCACCAATATGGTAAAGCCCACCCCTTCCTTCTTGGATTTTACACCCAGTCTAGAGCCATCTAGAAAAGTCAGGAACATTCTAGGGTCAGAGCCTCCTCAGTGCGAGAATATTCTAAGTGGGCTTGTCATTGGGAAGTATGTGACAGCTGGCAAACCGATATGTTGTGGTTGGAGCCCGAGAACTTAGGTGGTCTGGGGCATAAACCCTAACAGGTGAGACTAGAGAGGTTAGCAGGGGCCCGGTGGTGTCGTGAGGGTCAGCCTGTCATTTCCATTACGGTAGCTTGTGCTGCAGGACAAAGGAGGTGGGTGGTGACCATGGATGAACATCTGCTGCAATGATATGGGTAAGAGAGGTGTGGAAGGAGCGCTGAAGAGGAGACCACCAGCTTTTATTGGGTGAGCACTCTTTCCACCATGCCACTGTTTTAGCTTCTGCTACGTCTTCACTTGAGTGCTAACTTACTGTGTTTCTGATCTTAATCTGGGATAAACTCTACTGGTGATTTTTTTTAATATATAAAAACCCTGTGCGTTTAGTGATATTACTGTTTCAGAAGTAGGATTTGGGTTTAAGTTTAAGGCCAGTAGACTGGCCATAGGACCTTCAGCCAGACAGTGGCATTTGTTCCTCGATCTTATTTTCAAATCCAGCCTCCTCTCGCTGTGACATAGGAAGGAGTAAATGATGTCTCCAGATGATATCCAGGCATGTCGCTTGGAGCACTGGTGAAGTTGGTGACCCAGAGGTTGACAGAATGGGAAGAGGCTTTAGACAGATGAGTATTAGGTGGATAACAGAGTTAGTTCTGCCATACTATATTTAGGGAACTTTATTAACACAGCTCTAATAAAATCATATACATTTGGGCCTGGAGAGGATTCCCATGCTAATCTTGGATGGTGCTTTTGCTTTGTGTTGTTAGGTCTCCTGAAGTAGTCTTACTATGGAGGTAATGTTTGCTCCCTGGGATGGATGGCATGTCACATCCTGCTGCAGTTGCATGTTCTGTCTCCCCACTTACACATCTGCCATTTTTACAACAGTGCTGGGTTAGTGTCTAGTGTCCTTCCCAGTCTCCAGGTAGTACATGTGTGTGGAGTTGGACCTTTGCCTTTAGAAAGGGATATACATATGAAGGAGATGGCTTCATTTTATAGTGACTGAGTTGTTTATTTGGTCTTTACAAGACAGGGTTTCTCTGTAGCTGTGAAACCTGTTGTGGAACTAACTCTGTAGACCAGGCTGGTCTCAAACTCGGAGATCTGCCTGCCTCTGTAGGGCTGGGATTAAAGGTGTGCGCCATCATTGCTTGGTGATTTTTGTTTTTCTTTTTACTACATTTTTCTGCCTTTCAATTCAAAACCTCTAAAGTGTTTTCTTTTAAAAAGGCATCTGAAAAAAAAACAAACAGCCAGTTTAGAGTGAGAAAGAAATTAGAAAAAATTCACTTGCATTTTTGTCTTACGTTCCTTTGTAAAGTTTTAAGACCTTCAATGTAACTTAATGGAAAAGCTTGACTATGGAATTGAGTTTCTAGTTTTGTCCCATCTCCAGTGGGGGCTGAGCAGGTTACACCCTGTAAAGAGGGTTCCTCATTTACTTATCGTGAGAATGGTTAATCAGTGTGGCATGATTAACCATTAGATGACCTGGGGGGGGGGGGGGCGGCATTGGCATTCTTAAAGTATAAAATGTTCGTTTTTTATGCTAATTAAATAAAATTTCAGGTAGAATAACTTACTTTGAGAATTAAAAGTGCAGAAACAGATCTCTTAGAAAAGCCCTCCTGTGGCCAGGCATGGTGGTGCATGCTTTTAAGCCCTGTAAACTCAGGAGGCAGAGGCAGGTGGATCTCTGTGAATTCAAAGTCAACCTTGTCTACAGAGTGTGAGGTCCAGGACAGCCAAGGCTATGTATGCAGAGAAACCTTGTCTCGAAAAGCCGTGTCTCCCCCCCCCCCCCACACACACACAAAAGAAAGAAAAGTCTGATTCGTTTACCTTCTGAGGGCAGCACTCCAATTGCTTCCCTCAAGGCTGTCCCTCACTGATAAGAAGCCTGCAACAAATCCATAGTGGGAGACAGACCACAGGGTATAAAAATGTAAGTCTGTGTTGTTTGAGTCACACATACACATTTGTTTATTTATCTCATTATATAACTATTTTAGATGCAACTATTTTAGCTTTTATCATCTAAATAAATTCTTGCACATTAAACTTGAAATAATTTAATATTAAAAATCATAGTGGAGCCAGGTGATAGTGATGCACACCTTTAATCCCAGCACTTGGAAGGCAGAGGCAGATGGACCTATGAGTTTGAGGCCAGCCTGGGCTACAGATCTTTTTCCAGGACAGCCAGGGCTACACAGAGAAACCCTGAGACAAGGGACTGCTGCTACTAACAGAGTTTCTGTATTCTCTGCTTCTGGTTTACACCGTCTAGCAAGGAATAATTGAAAGCTGTCTATTGGATAGGAATCGATTATTCTGTTTTTCTATATTTCCAGAAACCTTTGTTTCTATCATTTTTCCCTCGGTTCTGTTCATTTTATTTTACCTTTCTTCCCCACAAAAAGAATCACAAGAGACTGGCATATAGGAGTGGGACTTGGCAGATCAAAAGAGGGTAGATACTATTTCTCTACTGACTGACCGATCTATTTATTTATTTATTTGTTTATTGCCACCACCCACCCACTTCCTCTAGTAGTGAAAGGGACAGTGTAAGTGTGGTAGCCTTTTTCATACTCAATTAAAAAATTGTATTTTAGGTGTGAAACTACCATCTCTTCAGGGTAATAATCATTGATGTTTTTGTAGCTCTGCCTTTTAAAATTTTAAGTTCTTTGCTTTCGGTGCACTTGGTACATTTATGACTTTACTTTGGTGGGTTTTGTTTTCAAGATAGAGTTTCTCTGTACAGCCCTGGCTGTCCTGGCATTCACTTTGTAGATCAGATTGGTCACGAACTCAAGAGATCTGTCTGCCTGCCTCTGCCTCCCAAGTTCTGTGATTAAAGACATGTGTCGCCACAGCCAGCTGACTTTATCCTCCTCCCCTGGCTATATTATATGAATTTTTTATGTATGTAAATTGTAATAAACCATACCATCGTAATAATTTTACATAATTATTACATATTATATAAGTTCATGTCTCTGAACATCAATACTTGGGAAAGTTATTTTAGGTTGATTATAACTTGTCTAATTGTTTTAGGACTTATTATATCCTGTAACAGTTCATATACAATGTATCTTGGGCATATTCAACCCCCTTTCCCTCTTCATAACACCCTCACCATACTGTCCTGTCATCAGTCCCTCTCCAGCCTTCGTGTCTGTTTTTAAATCATTGAACCTGTTAATGCTTCCTGCTGGAATGTTGTCTGATCTGGTTGCCTTGACCTTGTGCAGGCAGGCATAGCTGCGGTGAGTTGTAAATGCTGTAGCCGTGTCAGGTCTCTTTAAAAAGCTAGTCTAATCTGGTTTGCTGCCCTGCAGCCTGCCTCACATCTAGTTTGTCTGCAACTTTGATAACGGCTGCTGCAGGGATCATCTCATTATCTGGATACTTTTCCTCCTCGGGCACAATAATTTGCACACATTTGTTTCACCTGTATTTGTGATTTTTACTGGTTTTTGTCCATGAATTAGAGAAGCATTTTACTGGATGTCATTCAATCAGTCTGGTGTCTAAAGGACACAAAGGACAAGCAGACTTGAACTGGATAACCCCTGTCTTCTGCACTGATATAAGAAACGACTGGGAACCACTGCTACCTTGATGTGATTGCAGCACAGAATGGCAGCCAAATCTCCCACAGATTGTACCTTTTAATTTTGAAAAAATTTTTTTCACACGTCCATATAGGTGTGGCAGCACCAGCTTGCCCGTGTCCACATACACATTAGTATGTTGCCTCTCACTTAACACCGTGCATTTCTGTTTTCATAGAAACATCTAACCAACATTTTAAATAAAAGTCTCAATGAAAAGAATTTTTATAGTCACATTTAGATACTAGAATAATAAAGGAACAATGAAGTAATTGAAAGTTATTATTCTTACGGCTTTTACTTGTATAGAGAAGGTAATAATTGGTTAGAAATATCTGCAAGGCAGTGTAAATACTGCACAAAGATGCTTGGGAAGTAGGTTTGGGAAATAAATTTAGCAAATATAGCGTGCTACTTGTGTAAAGTTACTAAAAATGGTTCTGAGGTAGACTTGCTATTTCTGTGAGTGTAATTTCTAAGATGATTCACAAGAAAAAACAGATTAGTTGGGTTTTCTGAAAAATTTTCAGGTCTTTTTTGTTGTTGTTGTTGTTTTGTTTTTGCTTTTTTTGGAGACAAGGTCTGTCTCAGTGTTTCTATTGCTGGATAAAACCATAACTAAAGCAACTTGGGGAGGAAAGGGTTTATTTGGCTTACATTTCATACCTCTGTTCATCATTGAAGGAAGTCAGGACAGGAACTCAAAAGAGGGCAGAAGCTGATGCAGAGGCCATGGAGGGCTGCTTCTTCCTGGCATGCTCAGCTTGCTTTCTTGTAGAAACCAGGACCAGGACCAGGGATGGCATCACCCACAACAGGCTGGGCGTTCCCCCATCAATCACTAATTAAGAAAATGATCTACAGCTGGGCAGTGGTGGCGCATGCCTTTAAACTCAGCACTTGGGAGGCAGAGGCAAGTGGATCTCAGTAAGTTCGAGGCCAGCCTGGTCTACAAAGGGAGTTTCAGGACAGCCAGGACAGTTATACAAGAAGACCTGTATCAAAACAACAACAACAAAATGCTCTGCAGCTGGATATTGCGGAGGCATTTTTTCTCAATTGAGGTTCTCTCCTTTCGTAACTCTAGTTTGTGTCACGTAGGCATAAAGCCAGCCGGCAAAGCCCTGGTTGTTTTGGAACTCACTAGGATCCACCTGCTTTTGACTCCTGAGTTCTGGGATTAGAGGTGTGTGCCACCTGGCTAGAGTATTTTGTTATTCCAATGCCATTTATATAAGAAGAAATAAATTTTTACTAAGGGATTTGTTGTAGAAACATTTTCCTAATTGTTCATTCTCAAACCTTGGATTCATGCACCCCTAGTTTGAAAGTATGGACTAGATAAGTGACAAACACCCACCAGTGGGTCTTCAGTCTTCTGCAGACTGTACTGGCACTATGACACTGTCACTAGGAAGAAGGCAGGGTGGGCTTTTGCACACTTGACAAGTTTCATAGATAACCCTGGAGCAGCTTCTCATGACCCACAGACACATAAACACACCCACATCCCAGCTCTTACTTGAGTACCATGAGACTTGTGGTGCACGTCTTTCTCTTCCATACTTTTCTTATTGCATTTAAATGATTAATTTCTGGGCTATATAAAATAAATCAAGCAAAGCCAGAGCTAACCATAGTACAAATATAGTAGCACTTACTTGCACATAAAAATTAAATCATCAAAGTTTCTCTTTTATATCATGCCATAAAACACAGATTTTTTTCTTTTCAAATGGAACTTATAGAAAATATATCTTCCAAGGATATTTAGTACAGTAGTACAGTATTTACATAAATAGATGTTGAGTCTCCATAGTTTCATTCTTAGGAAACCAGAATTGTTGTACTGCTGTTAATGGAAATGTTGGAAAATCTGCTTGAATTAAATCTCTTCCATCTTGAGAAGATATTTTGTTCTTGGTTTGAACAGTATGGTTTTATTTTTGAGTTTCACATCCCTTGCAAGAGAAGGATTAACTTGCTTCAACCTGGTTTTCTTTGGGGGGGGGTTACGAGACAGGGTTTCTCTATTGTTTTGGAGGCTGTTGGTCTAACCCGGCCTCGAACTCACAGAGATCTGCCTGCCTCTACCTCCCGAGTGCTGGGATTAAAGGCGTGCACCACCACTGCCTGGACAATCTGGCTTTCTTAACTCTTGGAAATACAATCAACAGAGCCTTTTTCTTGCTTTTAGTTAGATTTTTTTCTATTTATGACATCTTTATAATCCATTAAAAGCTTCAAATTTAGTTTTTTATAGAAAGCTTATATAATTATTAAGTTAAGTTATATAGGAATCTGTAGTTTTCTTTCTTTGGTTTTGTTTTTGAGACAGTCTTGCTTGTCTTAGAACTCACTATGTAGACCAGGCCAGCCTCTACCTCACAAAGATCTGCCTGTCCCCGTCCCTGCCCCTACCCCTGCCTGGATTACAAGCTGGATTAAAAGCATGAACCTTCACAGCTAGTGAGTCTGTACTTTCCTATGCACAAAAAGATTATTTTAGGAAGGACTTTCCTAGATTTTTGTTTAAATATTTCTGATTTTTGCATATTTCTCTTACTCCTTTATTGTGAAATTACATAGAGATTTCATTAATTCTTATGTTTATTCTTTTTCCTCTGTCTGGATTATTTAAGTGTAGATACATAGCACAGCTAATATGTAGTTAGTATACCTTTTTGTTTTTTGTTTTTGTTGTTGTTGGTTTTTTTTTTTTTTTTTTTTTTTTTTTCAAGACAGGGTTTCTCTGTGGCTTTGGAGGCTTTCCTGGAACTCACTCTTGTAGACCAGACTGGTCTCAAACTCACAGAGATCCGCCTGCCTCTGCCTCCTAAGTGCTGGGACTAAAGGTATGCACCACCAGCGCCCGGCTACCTTCTTGTTTAAAAGCGGAAAAAAATTTGTAATTTTTTTTGCTTGTATCAATTATCTACATACCAAAGTGTATAATAGTTGCTAGCAGTAGGAAGATAAATATGGCTTTTAGGTCTCAAACCCAGGACAAATGAGTAACTGAGGTGCCTATATAACCTATCAAAGCAGACCTGACTGCCAGATTCCTCCAACACCGTTCAGTCAGGCCTTACCCGTTAGAGAGAATGGCTGGCATAACCCTTCCCTCTCCTAAACTTCTCCAGTCCAGGAGTTGGGCTGCCCTTCCCTATGTAATCCAGCTGTGTGGTTACCTTCCCTGTACTCTCCTGGCTCTCCCCTTTCCCTCCACCCTCGGTCCTTGCACTTCTCAGGGTCATGTTCCCTCTGGACTCTCCCAGATGTCCTTGCCTCTGCCTTGCTCTCCCTTTATCTAGAGTAAACCTCCTCCATGGCCTTCCTTCATCGTTTCTTTTTTTCATTGAATGATGTATATGTTATCTTTGAGCATCTTCAAGTCTAGTGAGGCAGAAAGTTTATGCTGAGCAGACAGTGTAAATAATTGCATGATATATTAGTTAACCTTTAGGTCCTGCCATGGATATTAGGTTTTCATAGGGGCTTATTGATAAATAATAAATGTATTCTCCTGCCTTATATCTTGTGTTTTTGAGGATGAACAGTCGAAGGCTAAATTTAATGAGGAAGTTATCAGTGAAGAAAGTAAAATGATGGAGAGATTGAATATCAGAAGTATTTAAAATAATTGGCTAGGTTTATTTATTGTACAGCTTTATTAAACTGAAATGATTAACATTTACAGATTTTTTTAAAAAATATATTTTATGCTCATTGGTGTTTTGCCTGTATGTATGCTTTTGTGAATGTGTTGACTCCCCTGTAACTGGAGTTATAGACAGTTGTGAGCTGCCTTGTCCGTGCTGAGAATTGAACCCAGGTCGTCTGGAAGAACAGCCAGTGCTCTTAACCACTGAACCATCTCTCCATCCCCTTGTTTATGGGTTTTTAAGAGCAGGAACATGGCACTCCTGATTTAAATTTCTCTCAATATTTATGATGACAACAAATGATGGTGTGTTTTTTGGGTTATATGTTTGTTTATTTGTTTTGTTTTTTAATATAGTAGTGTTTCACCTAAACAACAAACTGTCTTTGTTTGAAATGGAATGGCAGGAAAAACAATGTGAGCAGGGCATTCTTTTGCCTTTTTAGGCTTAGTCTGACCATGTAGCCAACTCTAAATCTTTTTGCCTCAGACCCGGCGTGCTGGCATCTTAGATCTTCCACAAGTATCCTGTTTCTCACTTCTGAGTTGGATTTATAGGTGGGCCAACAAATCCACCTGACACACTGATTCTGAGGATCCAATCTTCACTCACATTTGTGAGGAAGGTGCTTTTAACCACTGACCCATCTCCTGAGCCCTAATAGATCATATTTTTAAAAGCACAGTAAAACAAAGGCACATTGTTACTGTTACACTTGAGTGATATCCGGTTTTCAACATGTGTGTTTGGGTGTGGATGTGCTTACAAGCATGGCAATCTGCAACATGTGAAGGTCAGAGGACCCTGAGGGGTTGGTTCTTTCCTTCAGACAGGCCTATTTGGTTGGGTGACAGGCACCCTTACCCCTGAGCTATCTTGTTAGTCCTATGTGAAGAATTTTTAAGTTTCATCTCAAATAATACATGTTTAAACCTTGTATTTAATTCTATGTAATAAGTCTCACAGTGGAAAGTGTACAGTATATTTTAAACTCATTAAAACTATTATGGTAAAATTTTGTGTAATTTTGAATGTCAGAACCCAATTTCAAACTCTTGTTATTTAGTTATTTGCTATCCTTTGTTATTTTAGATAGAGACTTTTTAGTAAGCAACTTATTTGAAATATAGTGAATTATTGTACAGATAGAAAGAAGGGCACAGGCAGTATAGGGTTCCCATAGAAAATGAGCCAGCTGACCTGTGTAATTAGGACAGTCCTAATTTTTGATGTGCTGTCCTGAGTGTGTGTGTGTGTGTGTGTGTGTGTGTGTAGAGGTTTTATTTATTTATGTGTATGTACATGTGTGTTGTTGCCCACTGAGGCCCAAAGATGTCAGATCCTTTGGAGCTGAACTTGTAGGCAGTTGTGAACTTCCTGAGTGGGTGCTAGGAACCAACCATGGAGCCTTCTCTCTAACCCCATATTCAGAGTTTTGACTTAAGGAATATCTTTGGAATCCCTCTCTCAAAAAATTTTTTTTGTTTCAATTCTTGCTGAAAAGTAGCCTAATTGATATTGCTTTAACACACACACACACACACTTTATTTGGTGCCAGCATAGTGTATGCATTATAAAATTATAAAACAGGAATAGAAAAATAAAAAGGATGGGGAAAGGGAGCAGAGGTGTTACTGTTTTCTTCCTTCGCTGGGTGTGCACTAAACTTCTCAACACTGAACACTCTTAAGCAGTGGGTCATTGGACAAGAAAAATTTCAGTGAAGAGAAGAGGGGGAAATTAGGAGGCTTCATGGGCAGGTTTTGGAATTGGTTAAGTAATAAGAGAAAAGAGGAAGAGGTGTCAAAGTTCTGTATTTCTGGTTTGTGCAACTGAGTACATAATGCTGATTGAAAGTTACCAGATGCTCTAGTAACAAACTAAACATGTTACCAGTGTAAACCTTTGGCACCTTGAAGTGACTAAGGGCAGGAAACATGAAAGGTGATTGATTGATTGATTGATTGATTGACAGGTCTTGATCTGTGCTTAGGAAGAAGAACCAGTAAAATGAACGAGGAGGCACAGGTTAGCGTTGTCTTAGATAGATTATCAGGATATGACAGGTAAATTATAGGATAGGCCCCTGAGCATCTAGTTGAGTTGGCCCCTAAAGTTTCTTTAGCTAGAAATGGTGTGTAGTTCCTTGGTTAAAAATAAAGGACTAACAAAACATAGTGGGTTGAGGGGCCTGTACTGTGTAGTAAATGATACGCAATATATCTGTTGTTTGCAGTTATTTTTCTTCTCTTTAAAAAAGTAAATGATAGGGCTGGAGAGATGGCTCAGAGGTTAAGAGCACTGAAGGCTCTTGAGGTCCTGAGTTCAATTCACAGCAACCACATGGTGGCTCACAACCATCCGTAATGAGATCTGGTGCCCTCTTCTGGCCTGCAGGCATATATGCAAACAGAATGCTGTATACGTAATAAATAAATAAATCCTTTAAAAAGTAAACAACAAAGTACATTTATTTGAAGTCATAAGTTGAAGGAAGATTACCTTCTGGTAGCAAAGGAGAGGAAGCCACATACGTATGTACATACATACTTACATACATCTCCAGATTAAATAAAAAATGAGAGCTCTAGATGGTGTTGGGTTTTTCAGATGGGGTTATAACTGCACAGTGCTCCATTTTTGACATAGATGATTTTCTTTCATTAAACATGTTCCAAAATAAAATTTGAAATAGTGCTGTAAAAGTGTTTTAAGAATGTAACATTAGTTTAGCAGTAGTAGCATACACCTTTAATCCTAGCATTTGGGAGGCAAAGGCAGATGGATCTCTTGTGAGTTTGAGACCAGTCTGGTCTACAGAGCAAATTTCAAGACACCCAGGGCTGCACAGAGAAACCCTGTCTTGAAATACCAAAAAAAAAAAAAAAAAAAAAAACTTAAAGTGCCCATTACTTTGAATAAACTTATTGTTTATAATTCCATGTCTGAATATTGCCCTGCAATCTGGAACTTGGTTATTGTTTTTAGGACTTTATATTTTTTAAATTAAAATATAAATTACATCATCTTCCCCTTCCCTCCAGCCCCCCTCCATTCCCTCTCATTCATGACCTCTTTATTTTTAGCCTTTTCTTTGCTCCTCTCTCCTCCCCTCTCCTCTTTAATACAGCCCTGGATGTCCTGGAACTCACTCTGTAGACCAGGTTGACCTCCAACTCACAGAGATTCTCCTATCTCTACCTTCTGAGTGCTAAGATTAAAGGCATATGTCACCCCATAAATACATAAATACGGCCGGTTTAGTCTTTTAAGGACTTTTGTATTAATTAATTAATTTGGAATGTAGGTAACTATTGTTGCAGTACCTGCCTCCATTCTATTCTTAGCCTTTGTTTTCACTTCCTCTGGGTCATGCAGAGCTTTATTGAAATGATCAGAAATGTGACTACCATTACTCTAAACACCAACATTGAGCTCTGTCACTCAGTGATCAGATTTCCAGGAAGGGAAATCAAATCCAGACCAGTCTTTAAGCAATCACTATCTCATTTAATCCTTAGAAATACAAAATGCTGAGATGGACAGTGTTCCCTTACATATTACTTTGAGATGGTTAATAGGTAATAATAGAAACCACTAATTTTTTTAAAGCACAAAAACTCTAAAGGTCTGCTGTAGTAGCTATATGTAATAATAAAATGCATGCATGCAATAGAATGATATGAATCAAAGCTGAGAAGCTTGTAATTTTCCATTACAGATTACCTCACTTAAAGTCTTTTTGTTTCCTTGTTTAAAACAATGTCAAATAATAAGGGCAGGGGGGCAAAGCCTGAAGGGTGACTGTTTCACAAATTGCATTAAGAGGCAGATAAGCATTGGCAAGAAGATCAAAGGCCAAAGTAGTTGATAAAGAGGGTTATATTACTTGTGGAAATATCATAAAGATGTTAAATTCTACATTCTTGGTTAATTTTCATTGCTCTAGGTTTGCTTTACTTTGCATTTCACCCTCTTCCCTTAACCTAACTAAGCCTCTGTCGTATGGCTTATTTTAAAAAGGTGTCTTTTCATAGATGAATGCTAGCATTAAAACTGGTAATACTGAGTTTACATGTATAATCTCAGATTTAGTAAAGAACGAGTTAATGGCTTCAACAGTAAGCAGGAAGCTGTTAGCCTTATGCGTATGATGAATGAATAATTTAGTACCTTCGGGAAATGCAAGCTGCAGTAGAATTTAAGAAATCCTATCAGAAAGTAGATCAATGTTTTACTTGTTAGCAGAAATGAAAGTCACCAGAAAGAAGATGCTTAAAGATGGCAAGTGCAGGAACATTACTTAGTAGTTCAGTTGTGAGAGAAATTAGGAGCTCTTGGTTGGAAATAGTCTGCAGTGATAGCTGCGCCTGCATTCTGACAATTGTCAGGTGACTTTCTGCTGAAATGATTGCTCATGGGATGGGGCCGCTTCTTTGCTGTCAGAAACAAGATATTTTCTCTGGTTTTTCATGTGAGTTTTTTAATTGTCCTTGTATGTTTTCCCATTTAATATGCATTAAAGGAACTAAAGGGTAAAACCTGGTAACTAGGCATGTTTACTAATAGAGGATTGGTGGAACATGGGTGAGAAAGATTTTTATAAAGGAGTTTAAATTTAAAATGTAATTATCATAATTTGTCTAAAACATTTATCTCCTTTAGCATAATCTCATTAGCTTGTTGAACTTGTCTTCATGTGCCTGTGGTTATGTTATTACTCTTAAATATTGTGCATGTATCTTTGAGAGATGAGTGGGTGGAAGTACTTAGCAAAGCTGGCATTATCAAATTTATCTTATTGGTGTTTGAAGTATACCTACTGCATCTAATACTTTAAGATTTAATTGGAATATGTTGCCTTGCTAAAATGATTAAATTTTTATTTATGATTATTACCATATTAAGATAAGCCCTTGAATAAAGATTGGTTTGGTTGTGATTTTTACTTAGCAGTAGTTGATTTATTTAAATAATATACTGAAGTACTGTCTTATTCACTTTAATATGCTCTTCCTTAAGCCAACATGTATTTAATCCATTAACTGTTTTCTTAGCTGGTACCCATAAGAAAAGAAAATCTTTTCCTTGTTGAAAAAGGTTTCCTGAGAAATTATTGATGTATCTTTTTGCATGTTATTAATAGTAAGAAAAATTTTTTTCTTCCTCCCAGTTTTGGGTATTGCCTCGATTGGATAAAGCATTCCTCTTTTCAGAAGTTACCACTTTCCCTCTGAGTTTTTCTCCCTAAAAAGAATTTATGAACTTATTTCATTGATTAGTTAAATTTTAATGTAAATCATTTAGGTTAAATGGCTAGTTGTTATGGCCACACAGAATTTTTAGTAATTCATTTTGTCAAATGTATTTTCATATCTAGGGAAAAAATAGTAGTGAAGTGTGTCTCTGTAAACCTTGTTGGTTATTGTTAAGTACAAAGTAATCTCATATCTGTAAGTATGTTTTACAACCTTTTAATGATAGCCTTTGTTTTTTCCAGCTGATATAAGTGAGCAATCTTAATTAAATTAATCTTAAATATTTCCCCTGAATTTTTATTTAATGCAGTTCTCTTAAATGGGAGGGTAGACCTCATGAAATTAATTTCTGCTGGCCATATATCTTAACTTTCTATACTTCATTTTCACCAGCATTTTAAAGAATACAGTCTTAAAATGCAGATTGCATTCTTTGATTGTATGACTCAGGAAATATTTAAGCTGTAAAATTATAAAGTTTTCAGAATGAGGATCTAGATAGGACGTGTGTATAAATACATTTTGAACATTTCAAAGCACCTTTTAGTTAATGTGAAGTTCTTCAGATGGCCCCATTGTCCTTTGAAGCTTCTAACACCGAGGTGTCTGTTGCAGCCCAGAGCAAGGTTACTGCTACCCAGGACAGCACTAATTTGCGATGTATTTTCTGTGGTAAGCAACATTATGTTTACATTACTTTTTCAAGCTGTGGTACATACAACTTGCACATTTCCATAACTTTTGTTTCCTAGGCCATAGTCTGGTTTGTGGTATCTGGGATATAAAGAGGCTTCTGTTTTATGTTGTGATATTTGTTGTGGTTCATGGAGGTGGCTTTGAGTTAGCTTTTGAGTTGGCTTGCTAGTGAGGATTTAGTTAGAAATAGAATCTTAAAAGAGAAGTTTTTTAAGTTATAATTTTCTTTGGGAGCTGACATTCAATTTAAGAGAAAAAGATATATGCATTTTTCATAAGATTTCAGTAATGTAAATGTGCCTTATTTGAAAGGAGCTTTACTTACCTTGAATGAATTCAAGTGAGTGTGCATGTTGTAGAGGCAAATGTAAGCTTACTTTTTAATAGGTTGGTTTCAGGTAGCAGTCTTCTCTACTTAGTAAGTTAGGTTTCTGTGGCTTAGTGAATTTAGGCTTATAGATTGTTTTCTGTTATGCTCACTCTCATAAACATACATGTGTGTACATACATGTATTATTTGCATGGTTAAATTAGATACGTCACTTAGCCACCTCAGGATGGACCTGATCAATCATTTATATAAATATATATATGTATATACATACATATATACAAATTTTGCACAAGGAAATTGCTTATATAGATAAGTATGTAGATACATATCATCATTTGAATTATTTGATTCTGAATCTTCCTGTTTCAAAAAATGTCTTAATTATTTGAATTTTTTTAATTAATTCACATGTGCCTTTTTGACTATATATACCTTGACTAGCTAGATTATTTCGTAAGAGAAAACTGTAAGGTGATGTAGCCAGCATGTGTACTTTTTCCATGTGACTCAGAATTTTTAGTGCATTGTTGATAGGGTTTCTTTACGTTGATATGTTTATTGCTTTAGGCAAGCATACTATGTAAGTGAGGAAAAAGAAAATTCTAATGTGTTTCATGGGCACCTAAGTTACATTGTGATTGCTCTAGCTGATGGTCGCAGCAGTGAGCATCTGTTTTAGGACTGGTTGTTATAAATCTCTTCTGCCCTCTCCAAGGCTTCAGCTTAGCACTGCAGGTTGCTCATAACCGGTGACTTCATTTCTGTTGGTATCTTTCCCTGGGGGTTCTCCTGGCTTCTGTGAGCAATAACTGATACTTGTGTGATGAGGCCTCCCTCCAGCTCATTTTGAAGATGCACTTGATACTGTAACTTTGCGTTTAGAAGCTTGAGAGCCTTGTGTAGAGTGAGAGTTTACCTGTTTTTAAAGAAAAGGAGGTGATTTGACCTAATTAACAAAGGTGAATTCTTAAAACTTATAAAATAACAGGTTAAAACAGATTTCCTTTATAATGACCTCCAATTTGTGTACCATCTGCATTCTAGTTACCAGGTTTAAGTTTGGTTATATTATATATAATAGCACCTACTTGTATTGTGGCCCATGTGGAGCTAGATTTATAAGAATTAAAATGGGGAGAGTAAGTGAAATGTGCTTTAAAACAAAACTTGATATTGAAGACAAGACTGAACCGCCATTCCTGTTGGAGGGAGGGGTTCATAACAGATTCTCATCATTTATAGGTTACTTATCAGCAACAATGCCATGTTGTCTTTGTTAGGAAAAGTAATTCACAAACATTTCTTTGCACCTTCTAGCCTTGGACAAATTAGAAATTAGGACCAACCGTTGTCTGGTTATAAAGTAAACCCTCAGGAAGTTGCCATCCTTCCATGTGGGAGGCCAGAGCAGTGTCACTCATTTCTGCACCTTGGTGGTCCCCCTTCACAAAGATAACTGATAACATCCATACCATGCATGTTAAAATAGTGTCATTTGCCCACTGAGGTGGTTATGAAAGTACCTATTTTATATTTTATGCGAACACAGATACTCATTTAGGAATATGGCCCTTTTGAAATAATACTATACATTCCAGAAAATACAGCCATGGATTGCCTTGCCTAACCATAGTTTGTTTTCTGCTGCTTATGTGATACCTTTGTTACAACTTAACAATTTTATAACCCATTAAAATGTTTGACAAAAAGGAAAATGCAATTGTGTACTTCTAGTTCATAATTTACTTAGAGTTTTATCTAATAACTATAGTATGTTTATAATTAAATTATGTTTAATTGCACATATATTTCAGTATGCTAGTTTTTACAGCTTGGCAATATTGATGAAGAAAAACAAAATAAACAGATTAAATATAGATGTCAAAAAATGCTAAAGGGAGGGATTTTGAGAATGCCTTGATAAATGAATGGCTTATTATCATACAGCTACATAACAAAGAAGCATAAGAGTTATTCTTAGATCAAAATTCCCATTTAAAAAGGATTCCTTGAAGTTTTTCTCATCTTATGCACCAGGAATAAACTAGTGAATTTCCCTATTTAGTTTGTTTTATGAGTCATATCAGGACTGTTAGTTTTTGGTTTTGGGGGTCTTTTTTTATTATTTGTTTTGTTGATAGTATGTAAGTATATATATAGCCCAGGGTGACCCTGAACTCAAAATTCTCCTATGGTTGCCTTCCAAATGCTGAGATTACAAGGCATACACCACCATTCTGGGCCCAGAGTTATTTTTAAAAACGAACAAAAATTGTTTGATAACATGAAGAAGGTTAGAATGAAATTTTAACGTTTCTGACTTGAATTTATAGATTTCAGCTAAAGCATAGATTTAATTCATTAATAGAACCATTGAGATACAATGCCTTCTCTAGATGTGAGCATGACAGTTAGATATTGACTTCCAGCTGTTCCATTATTTATACTGGCTGAAGTTTTAACACTCAGACAATATTAGTAAAAGTAAGTAAGGCATAATTGTCTTTAAAGTTGACCTTGCCAAAACTTTGATTTTATAGTCCTAAAATATGTTTATGTAAATTATACTCCCCCAGTTTTATAGGTTCTTAAACTTATCCTCCTGATTCAGATGTTTCTCTGCCATCTTCTGAAAGGATCTTTTCTCTATGAAACAGTAAACATTAGAGTGTAGCACAGTGTGACAGTTTTTTTCTCAAAAAGCCATTGTGTTAATTTCCCAAACATTGTTTATCAAACAAGTTCTATTTTCATTTATGTAAACATTTATGTCTGTATTTGACTTTGATTTTAAAATGTGTTTTTGTTTTTTCTTAACTACTTGGGGTTGATTTTATATTTCTTTACTGGTTTTCAAAGTAGCAGACTTCAGTCTAATCGAATATATTGCTGCAGCTGTCATCTAATTTGTCATTAGAGGGCAAATTAAATGTTAATCTAAAAACATGTAAAGAGATGAAAAATTTAGTAGGTAAGTTCAGATTATTTTCCTGGTTTTTACTCTTGGGAGGTGCCAATTCTGTGTTAAACACACCCTGATGAGCCTTTGCTTCCAGCTACAGTGCTGGCTGCTGCACTAGGATAAAATAGCTACTTTCATGATGATCTCCACTCACAGATCACTATAACATGTCCTAGTACATACAGCATTTATTTACTTACTTCCCTGTAGTAGTCTCTGCAGAACTCAGAGAATTCCTGCTAGGGGTTTTTGGTGGTACACTAGAAGTCAGAAGTCTACTTCTCAGAGGATGCAGAAAACTGTCATTACTCTTGCTTTTTCTGTTGTGGATTAAGGTGGTTCTAGCTCAACCTTAGGTCAGTCATTATATATTATACTAGGTGTAACATGTCTCTCACTAATTTTTATATCAAGTGACAATAAGATTTCCCATAATTTAGTGACAGTCTAAGATGCTAAAGATGGGTCTACATTATATGTAGATGTGGGAATGGATGGTCAGGTTTCTCATGACAGTTCATGTTGGTGTGAACACAGGGTCTTTCCCTCCCCGTCTTTCTTACCTCAAGTGAAAAGTTGTTAAGATTACCTGTAACATTGAAAATTGAAATGAATAGGTTAATACAGTATGCAGGAGTTTAGCAAATGTTTGTTTCACCAGTATTGGAAATGCTGTTCCACGGAACAGAAATGGCAGCTCAAGTTGGGCAAGTGTGGTAAATGCATTAGCATACTTCAGTCTAGTAATGAGGTTCTCATGCTCTCTCTCTCTCCTGTTTTCTCATTTTCAGTGTTCTATTTAGGTGAGTTTTTTAATTCTGATTTTTCATTTAAGTTCTTCCTCTCCACCTCATGAACAATTACCCCAACAGAATGTCTCATTGTCTTAGAGAATGTCAAGCTCAGGTGCCTATTCAGGTGCTCATTGAACACTTGTTTTCCTCAAGCTCTTCATATATAAATGTTTATTTTTTTCCTTTATTGTTGGTGTTTCCATTTGTTTCGAGTAAGCCTTCTGAAGATGATGACAGTATTATGTTGCAGTCTTTCATTTGCTGTGTGTTATGTAAAGCTTACATTTTATTTTGCTAGACAAAAGAAGATGCATTTTTAATATGTGATGGTTTTATGTTGGTCTCATGGTTTAATTTCCTTCATCTAGCTAGGTAGAATGGTAACATTAATCTGTAATGTTTCCCTCCCTTATAGGGCCAACATTGCCTAGACAAAATTCACAACTACCTGCTCAAGTTCAAAATGGCCCATCACAAGAAGAGTTGGAAATCCAGAGAAGGTAAATCTATACATTTACACTTCCTTCTTTTGCAGCAGACCCAAGGGACACTGACAATACATTGTATCCTTCAGTTCTTTGAAATTGTGATTTCCATTTTATTCCTTGTGTAAAAAGCATACTTGTGATACATCTAAAAATACATCAAATAGACGTATTTGGGTATACATCTCAGGGTATAAAAGTGTCTTTTCCCTTCTATCAGCCTTGTCTGTTTTCAGTATCTGTGTGTGTCCCGCATGCACCTGTATACCAATGCATGTAGAAGCCTTCAATTGCTCTCCATATTCCTTTTTCAAATAGTCTTTCACTGAACTGATGCAAGCTGATTGAGCTAGACCGGATCTCTAGCAAGCTACGGGGATCCTCATCCTCACCTCTGGGACTACAGACATGTACCATGTACTGTTTTTTTTTTTTTTTCCCCATGTGTGCTTAGGATTGCACTAGAGGTAGACTTGATAACAGTTTCATCCCTTTAGCCTTTTAGCTAAAATCAAGTGTATAATACAGCCTTATTCTGAATTAGCCAGAATGGACCACACACGATCACTTAACATTTCGATATGAAGTATGAAATCATTAAGACAGTTTATATGGGATTGGAGAGATTGCTCAAATGGTTAAGAGTAATGGTCATTCTTCTAGCAACCACATGTCATCTGAGAGCTATCTATAACTTCAGTTCTGTCAGGGGTCCAGTGCCCTCTTCTGGCCCCTGCAGGCACTGCACATACACACTCCAGACATACATGCAGACAAAATACCCACTAATATACATAAAATAAAAACAGTGGTGGCACAGGCCTTCAATCCCAGCAACTGGGAGACAGAGGCAGGTGGATCTCTTGAGTTCTCTTGAGTTTAAGGCCAGCTAGGGCTACAAACCCTGTCTTAAAAAAAAAAAAACAAAAATAAATAAGTATAAAAAGAAATATTCAGTGTATATTTTGTACTAAAACATTTCTGTTCAAAATAACCACATTCCTAGTACTTAATAGCCATATATGGAAATCATTCGAGTAAATCTTTTAATGAAAATTTAAATAGTTTGTCTCCAAGATCTTTCGATGGGGGGATTTTGTTTTTGTTTTATTTTGAGACAGGGTTCTTCTGTGTAGCCCAGACTGTCCTAGAATTCACTCTGTAGACCAGACTGGCCCCCAGATTCACATAAATCTACCTGCCTCTGCCCTCTGAGTGCTGGAATTAAGGCGTGTACAACCGCTACGACTGGGCAGATCATTTCCTTTGTTCATATTAGTCAGTACTGAGAGGAAGCCTAACTTAAAGTGTCTTCCCACCCCAGGGACAGTGGCATAGAACTATAATCTTAATACTTAGATGGTAGGGATGGGAGATTCTGAATCAAGGTTAAATTTTTAAATTGTTTATATAATTGTGTTTAAACAAATATACATTCATATGAACATGCTGACTTCATTGTGGGCATCTGTTTGCACTTGAGACCCTGTCTCAAAAAATAGTTTTGTTTTCTATACAGCTTCATGAATGTTGTAGTCTGTTAAAATAAGGAAAGAAATCAAGAATTGTGTAACATTGTTAGAATCTAATTAAAGAAGAATTGAACTTGAAAGAGTAATTCATAATCTGGGAACAGAATCCCTCCCTGGAATCTGGAAGCTCATGGTCTCTCAATAGGTTTGTCTGAAGGGAAGGAGAACTAAGTAAAAAAAAATCTGAGCATTTGACATGTTTAACCGTGTAAAGGGGGTTGTTTACAGTTCTGATTGAGAACTTGAAGTGATAAAGGCTATGTAGGGTTGATGTGAAGATATAGAGGGGGAAATAAGCTTAGGAAAATATTAGTATTTACCACCTGAATAAGCAATTTCCCTGGGGAATAATTATGATGGATGGGTAATGACTGCAATACCACATTAATACTGCTATGACTTCATAGAGAGAGTGTGAGGAGTCAGCGACTATAGTATAGCTTAGGGATAGAGCTCATGGAAGCCCTGGGTTCAATTCCCACTGCCAACCACCCAGATGCTAGGAATTAAATAATTTTTCTAGTAAGAAAACAGTGACAGCTAAATTTGAAAAGTCAGGAAGAAATCTTTCTTATATTTTTGTTTGTGAGCCTAATCTTTAATGGCTGGGCCATGTCTCCAGCCCAAGAAGAAATGTTTCTAAAGAAATTGCTGTGTTTAGAAGCATAAAATAAATGCAAGAATTTGAAAACTTAATTGCTTCTATGGAAAGAAACCAGAAGTGGTGAGCATTAGTAAGATGCATTATAATGGTGTTCAACTTTTAAGCTAGGCATTGCTTTTATATGTTCATTTATTTTGATCAGTATGAAGTTAGTTGGTAAAATAAGTATTTGTTTAAACATTAAACCTTGTTGATCTCATACCCTTATTATACTGTAATATAGTTTTCTACTCATGTGTTTGTCATTCATTTAATCAGTTCCTGGTTTCTACTCATATTATTAATATTTGGCTCCCTTGGCTGTGATGGAAAAATATATTCTAAGAAACATGAGTCAGTCCTATGCTCATATCAACATAGAGGATAATTTAGTTAATATCTATAAATAGCCTGCAAATCATCACTACTCTCTGAAAGTTATAAAAGGGGGATAATAATCCCCACACAGAACTGAGGAAGTGGAGTGATGAAAGTGTACAGCACTCCCATTATCCTTCAGAGGCAAGATGGACCAAGAGCTGATCGGATTTTGTTGTAAGTATTGACTCTTGTCCCAGGAGCTTTGTGGCATCAAAACTCAACTGACTTTAGACCTTCCTTCCTTCCTTCCTTCCTTCCTTCCTTCCTTCCTTCCTTCCTCACTAACAGATTAAATGCCCCCGTTGTACAATAAAAAGTATGTATCTACATTGGGTGTAGTAGTGTATACCTTTAATCCTAGCACTTGGGAGACAGAAGCTGCTGGGTCCGTGTGAGTTCAAAGTCAGCTAGGTTACATAGTGAGACCCTGTCTCAAATTGAAATCTTTTACCCAGCCCACCATTCAAGGCAAAGATGAATAAAATGTGTCTTGACGTTTTATTTATATTTTACATGCTTCACAAGATTGTGTCTTAAGTAGACATGAAGTAAATGCATGTTTGTATGTATATATATTGATTTCATTGTGGGCCAGTTCTTCCAGCATCTTTTTGCATTTGGGATATTCCGTTTTGGAGAAAAATACTTAAGTGGTAGAAGAAAAACTATTTCTTTTATTCAATATGTTTAAAATACTTTCATGGCCATAATAGTACTTGTTTATATTTATTTCTGGAAAAGGTATGTAATTGTTTACTCTGAAACATTCAAAATACTGAAAATGTATATCTAACTCAAAGAAAACTAGCCCATTGGAATTTTCCCACAGCTTGGAATTCAGACAGTTTTGTGCTGTGGTATAATCTGGAAGTGATGCTGCTAAAGGCAGAGAAAGCAATGTGTGTGATCTCTAGGAAGAAGGGCTTCATGCATTTCCAGTATGCAGGCTAGTAGTGATGATCCCAAGGAAGCAGGTTTATAATTTTGGAGATTTGGGCATGTCTCACTTTATAGGTTGAAACATAATCAGATTTGTAAGTCGTTCAATTGAGATAGAATTACTCATGCCACCAAGGATTTGTAAGTCAGGAAATTTGTGCTAGCCACTGTTTCTTCAATTACATATACATAGTCATCATTTCAGTGAGTAGGCCATCAGTATTCATTACTTTCTCAAACATCAGCCTCTTGAAGATGTATCATCTGCATACTTGAGTTATCTATCAGCAAACTTGGAAGCATTCCCTGGCATTGTGCCTTGTTCCTTAGTAGACACTCTTAACGCTACAGACTGTTATAAATATCTTTAGTCAGTACTGCTTCCAGATTCATCACATACATACCTATCTTTCCTGTCAGGACTACCAAAATTTACTTACTCTGTGTTACAACCATTGTGTTGCTTAGAGAAACAGGTATTAGCAGCTTTTTCTTTTTCCTTGACCAGCAGTTAGAACGGGGATGAACTGCAGTCAGAATACCATATAGCTCAGCTGTGGACAGTGTTTATATATTGTTAGTATAACTCTGAATATTGATTTAGCCATGTTATTTTCTTATGGGGTGTGGTTGGTTGTGTTTGTGGAAGGTTTTTGCCATTAGAAAACGGGTATCTAAAGTTAAGACGCAAGAATCAGCTAAAATAGGAAATGAGTGACTAAGTTAAGATTAAGTTAATGCTTGCTTTGTTGTAAACGTGTGTGTGTGTGTATGTGTGATATTATTTTGAGATGAATGAGAAGAGACAGAAGCACAAAATGTAAACATCCTAAAACCTATTTTTTTTTTAAATTAGCAGTGGTCACTTTTCTTTTTTAAAAAAATTATTTTTCCGTGTGTGGGTGTTTTGCCTGAAGGCCACAATAGGGTGTTGGATCCCCTGGAACTGGGGTTCCAGATGATTGTGAAGTACCATGTAGGTGCTGGGAAGTAACCAGTACTCAATCACTGAGCCGTATCCCTAACCTCTAATTAAATTTCTTCATTATAAGCACATTATTGAAAACAATGTCTTTTTGTCTAGTTTTTTTTTAAAGATTTGTTTGTTATGTTTATTAGTGTTCTGCCTATATGCCAGGGTTAATTACTTCCTGCACTAGAGACTGCTTAAACCTTCGAGCTGAGCAGTGCTGTTCATGTGCTCATGTCAGACTAAGGGTTAGGGTAACTTTCCAGTGTGTGTTGTGTCAGAGAAAAGGCAGATTTTGTGTGTGTGTTATAAAAAGGTCAGCCAGATGGTGGGGGCGCACACCTTTAATCCCAACTCTCGGGAGGCAGAGACTGGTGAATCTCAGTGAGTTTAGGCCAGCCTGGTCTACAGAGCAAATTCCAGAACAGCCAGGACTACACAGAGAAACCCTGTCTAGAAAAACAAAACAAACAAAAAACCAAACGGGGGTCTAGATGTATATTCCAAAATTAACTATAGTTATCTATAGGCATAAAATTTCACTGATCTATAGTTTATTTCTTACTTAACTGGGTTTATTTTCAGTTCGGCAAATGTTTATCTAGCTATAGCTATGATCATTGTGTTTTGTGAAATGTAACCTGTGCGCTTAAAATGTTACTTTTTTTTAGTTTTTTTTGTTTGTTTGTTTGTTTGTTTTGTTTTGTTTTGTTTTGTTTTGCTAGACAGGGTTTCTCTGTATTGTTTTGGAGGCTGTCGGTCCAGCCGGGCCTCGAATTCACAGAGATCCACCTGCCTCTGCCTTCCGAGTGCTGGGATTAAAGGCGTGGGCCACCAACACCCGGCCAAAATGTTACATTTTTAAGAAAAGAAAATTACTTCATTGTCTGATTAATACAATTAATTAATATAATGACTTGATCATTAGAGTGGGGGGTTTATTTGCTACTCTCTGTTCTCAGACATTGTGTTGACTGAGCCCATGTGGCTGTTGAGAGGTTAGTTCATTTGTATAAAATATGAGGCATCTGTAAGGAAGCCTTCCTTTGTGTGGAAGTAGTGCCCACAGGTTCTATTTTCATTTATTCAATTTTTAATTTCAGGCAGCTGCAAGAACAGCAGCGGCAGAAGGAGCTGGAGAGGGAAAGGCTGGAGAGAGAAAGAGTGGAGAGAGAGAGGTTGGAGAGAGAACGACTAGAGAGAGAGAGGCTAGAAAGGGAGCGCCTGGAACTAGAGCAGCTGGAGCGCCAGCGGCAGGAAAGGGAGCACATGGAGCGCCTGGAGAGGGAGAGGCTGGAGCGCCTGGAGAGGGAGAGGCAAGACCGCGAGCGCCTGGAGCAGCTGGAGCTGGAGCGGGAGCAAGTGGAGTGGGAGCGAGAACGCAGAGTGTCCAGTGCTGGTAAGAGTCTGCAGACAGCCTCCCGCATCTGAGCTGGGCTCCGTGCAATCGCGAGCTGTGGTATTTCACATGTGCAAGGCTTGGGAATAAGCAGTACCCTTTGGAGTTAGGATAAATACTCAGCAATTACTGCTTTGCTGTTTCTTTTATTGCTTAGAAACTAAAAGGAAGCTCTTGGGGATTTTTATTCTGTCATTTTAATTCTTCTTGCCGCCCTGAAACTCAACTATAAAGTGTGATTGCGTTTTTCTGCAAAGATTTTTTTATAATGATCTAGGAAGATATTTCCCTTGTGCAGTTGTTTCAAACGATCACATACTATATGCATTGTACTACATGCAGCAAGAAGTTAGCTTGGTTGTAGCTATGTTTCTGAAGGAAAAATTAAAGTAGATGGAAATATTCTCTCCTAAAATTAACTGGTTATTTAAACATTTTCTGGTATTGTGAAAAATAACAATCTGATGGACTTTATCAAGTGTCATAGAGGTTTGTGGTATGGTAAAGTCTAAGGTGTTTAGTATTTACCGAAGAATTTTTAATCTTTTTGAGCTACAGTGTGGGTGCAGCATTGGCTAGTTGGTTAAGTTAATTTATTGTTTTTAATTACCTGATTGTCTGGAGTTACAGCTGAGAAGATAGAAATGTCCACAAATAAGCAGAGCTGGCTATTCTTTCCCTTTGTAGTAAACATTTTGCCAGGTTTGAAACAGCTCAGCTTATTCTGCTGTTTGTAATTATTTTGATGCTGTTTTAGTGGACTAAGAAACGTTAAGTCTATTACTATCCTTTTCCTGTGAAGGACAGAGTATTAATCTTGATATTTAAAAGGACTTATTCCATCCTGTTTCGGGTTTCAACATGCTTACACGTTAAACTGTCTCCAGTGGAAGGAGTTATTTGCTAATTCTCTGGTACTAGCTGTAGTCTGCGTTTATGCATTTTGTCTATTGCTGGTCTGTGGCTTCACCAGCTCCCTTTCTCTCTCTCCTTTTTTACCCTGTCTTTGCCGCTGCTTCCCACCTTATGTCCAGCTCCATCTTCAGACAGCTCCCTGTATAGCGCTCCACTTCCTGAGTATGCCAGTTGCCAGCCTCCTCCGGCACCTCCTCCATCATATGCTAAAGTCATCTCAGCTCCAGTGTCAGATGCCACTCCCGAGTACGCTGTAGTGACTGCTTTGCCACCTACTTCCACACCCCCTACACCACCACTGCGACACTCAGCGACACGTTTTGCAACATCTCTAGGTTCAGCCTTCCACCCTGTTCTTCCCCATTACGCTACAGTTCCTCGTCCTCTGAACAAAAACTCTCGACCTTCTTCTCCTGTGAACACACCCTCTTCTCAGCCTCCAGCTGCGAAGTCCTGTGCCTGGTCTACTTCCAATTTCTCGCCCCTCCCTCCGTCTCCTCCGATAATGATTAGTAGCCCCCCTGGCAAAGCTACTGGCCCAAGGCCAGTCCTCCCGGTTTGTGTCTCCTCTCCTGTGCCCCAAATGCCTCCGTCACCAACAGCACCCAATGGGCTGCTGGACTCTGTAACATACCCAGTGTCTCCACCGCCTACCTCAGGGCCAGCAGCGCCGCCGCCTCCGCCGCCGCCGCCACCACCGCCACCACCACCGCCGCCGCTGCCTCCCCTCGCCTCACTCTCACACTGTGGATCACAGGCTTCTCCTCCTCCAGGCACCCCTCTTGCCTCAACTCCCTCATCCAAGCCCAGTGTTCTCCCTTCTCCCTCTGCAGCTGCCCCTGCCTCTGTGGAGACCCCTCTAAATCCTGAGCTGGGAGACTCCTCTGCTTCCGAGCCAGGCTTGCAGGCAGCCTCTCAGCCCGCCGAGACGCCAACCCCACAGGGTAAGGCTTCATTCCCGCTGCAGAGTCACTTCAGAGCAGTGTGTAGCGACAGTGACTGCCTAGAACAGTGGATCAGGGGTCTTGATAACTGAGCATCTCTATGCCACAGTGCTCCCTGGGTTGTTCTTTATTTTATCTTAAAAATTTGAAGGTTTCTTTCTTTCTTTTTATCCTGAGGCCCTAATTGTATACATAGCAATTTAATACAGGAGATATCCATGTTAAACTTAGGTTTTTGGATGAATTGCAGTAAGAATTGTAGAAGATACTTTCTAATATTTAGGGACCCCCTATAGTAATACATTTATTTTGAGCTTCCCCAGGAACTTGACCAGTTCATGCTCCATGCAGTAAATATGAGATCTAAATACAGCCCTGGAGACTTGGAGAGCTGTTCAATAAAAGTCACCCCAGAGTTTACCCAGGGCACTTCTCTCAGACAGATCCCTTGTATGCTTAGCCTCCAATATTGAGCGTATTAGACTTCTAGGGTGGGTGGCCTCTGGACAGCAGTGTGGAGAATATTCATAAAAATAACCTGGTTCTGTAAGAAAACACATGGTGACCCTGCTTTTTGTTGTTGTTTATAAGTATACGATTTAGTAGGAATGCTGAAAACAAATTCATGCTTGTACGAACACTATTATAATTTAGATTTCAACATAACCTTGCCAAAAACTAACTTTTTGATGATACCAGATTTTTCTAAAAGGTGAATCAGAGTAAAATGTGTATAATTGGAGATCTGTGATTGACATCTGATCAAGAGGCACAGGCAGCCTGACACAGTCGACTAGCTCAGAGTTCAATCTGCAGGGTGGAGCAGCTCAGCTTCAGCCCCTCATTTTCCTGTATGCCTGCTCAAGCTTCAGAAGTGACAGCTACTACCCAGTGTACAAACTCAATCCTGTCTTTACAAAAACAAAAATTAGCCCTTTTAAGCCTTAAGTAAATACTCAATCAATTTATTTGATACCAAGTAAATTCTTTACTCTTCATGATTTTTTTACAAGATTTGAATACTTCTTATATTCCCTACATTGAGGGCTAAAAACACCTCTCTATTTAAATTCTTAATTATTTCCCAGTTATTTTGAGATTTTTGCCTCATAGTTAATTCGTTTTTATTTCTTCTGTGATTCTCAATTTAGGCTATGTGTTGAATTTACATGTAGAATCACTTTAAGATACTAAAACCCAGATCCACTTCTCTACAGTTTCCATCTTGTCTGTCTGTGAACAAACACCTTTTTTGTCATCATAGGGAAGTATACCATCTCAGCAGCTAAGGTTTTACATGGATTATCGTGGGCTGTTATCTCAGGCACTTGGGGAGGGTTTCATTGATTCTGTTACTAAAGGTCAAGTATTAGATAGTTTGTATATACACTTTGCCTTTCACGTCTAGTATCTTTTGTTAAAAACTAGTCTAGAGTTTAAACATTATGATAAATTAATCTCTTATGTGCAGTGTCTGAGTCACCTTAGAGTGTCATTCTATAATCTGCCCCTGAAGATACAATGGTTTAGCTCTGTTGTTGATGGCTGTCTTAACTTTCCTTCCTCTCAGGCCTTGTCTTGGGACCACCTGCACCTCCACCACCCCCACCCCTCCCACCAGGCCCTACCCTCTCCTCAGCACTCCCTCCTCCCCCTGGACCTCCTCCACCACCTCCACTGCCATCCACTGGGCCTCCTCCACCGCCTCCCCCACCCCCTCTTCCTAACCAGGTTCCTCCCCCACCTCCTCCACCTCCTGCCCCACCCCTCCCTGCGTCTGGATTTTTCTCTGGATCCATGTCCGAAGACAATCGCCCTTTAACTGGACTTGCAGCTGCAATTGCGGGAGCAAAACTTAGGAAAGTGTCTCGGGTAAATTGCCAAATTCCATAACTTTTAAATGTGTGTCTTACTGTTTCTAAATGTCTAAAATAGTGAAATTATTGCATTATGGTGTTATGAACCCTGCAATTAATGCTATTGATTTAAAACAACATAATTTTAAATTTATGTAAGGGTAGTGCAGCGTTTCTGGGACCCCACCGTCTCTAGATTTGCCAGTTAACACGTGACCACTATTTGCCTCTTGTTTTCTCTGTGTATGTCTCCTTTACCTCACACTGTAATCTAAATGATTTGAGAGTAAGTAAAAAACACCATGCTCTTATTTTTCTATCTCAGTATAGACTTGGAGTGGGGGTAGCTAATGATTTTTATGGCATATTTTTTTCTAGTTCAAGATCATTTGTTAAATTTAATTCCAGTTTCTCTTATTTTAATCTGTGACAGATCTTCGATCTTTATTACCTTTTTAAAAAAACAGTTATTTTTAAAAATTGTCTTTGAGTTTGGTTTATCACATTTCTCCCTCAGTATTGAATTCAGATTATGTATTTGGGATGAGGGAAAAGAAAATACCATCAGGATTATATCTTTCTCAGTGTATCATATGGAAAGTCAATACTGTTCCCCCCCCTTTATTTTCACTTTGATAGAATTCCCATTGATACATGAAATCAATGTTATTCACTCTGTTGGTTCTTCAATTTAAAAAAAGTACCTTTTGAAATCAGTAATGATGAGTTCCTCTGATTTGAATGTTAGTAGACATTATTGTCTACATAGGAAATTATTATGTGTGTGTTCTCATTAAGGTGGAGGATGGCTCTTTCCCAAGTGGAGGGAGTACTGTGGGTGTGAACTTGGCCTCATCCAAAACAGATGCTGGTCGTGGGAATGGACCCCTTCCTCTAGGAGGTAGTGGCTTAATGGAAGAAATGAGTGCCCTGCTGGCCAGGAGGTGAGAGATTTTACTGTAGTGGGTATGACCAGAGTCAAGAACACTTTGACAGTTTTGTCCTCTTCACTCTTAGAACAAAAGTAGACAGACAGGCAAGGAGACAAACAAAGATAGGTACGTGATATAAAAACTTTTAAATCAATTTGCCTTTCCAGGAGAAGAATTGCTGAAAAAGGTTCAACAATAGAAGTAGAACAAAAAGAAGACAGAAGTGTAAGTGAATATAAAATCTCTGTACCTTATGCTGTAAAATTCAAGCCCAGTTTATTAAAAAAAAATACATGTAAAGATTACTTAATCTGAACTCAATTCATTAGAGCTTGTCTGCTTATTTCATTTCTACCTACACAAGTATTAGAAATGGCTTGAGTGTTAGGTATGAAATCATAGTCTCATTTTTGGCAAATTGAGTTGAATCGGGGAGTTTTAGGGAAAATACTAAAGAACTAACCTATAAAGCTGGTTCTGTTCTTACACCACCTTTTTTTTTTTTAAAGATTTATTTATTTATTTATTTTGTATAGTGTTTTGCCTGCATGTATGCTTGTACACCAGATCTCATTACAGATGGTTGTGAGCCACCATGAGGTTGCTAGAGATTGAACTCAGAACCTCTGCAAGAGCAGCCAGTGCTCTTAACCTCTGAGCCATCTCTCCATCCCCTTACACCCACCTTTAAATGAGTGAATGGAGTCTTAACAAGTTTTCTAATATGTTAGGCTTCTCAGTTTCTTTGTGTTATAAAGAATTATTAAATCAACAGTTTGTATATCACCTTAGGAGCCCTTTGTATGTTAGCTGTGTCCCTTAGGAGTGTGCCCTTCGTGTCCTACCCCACATTTCAGCTGGGTGAACTTCCCCCACATGTTCTGTCTGTTGCCTTCAACCCAGCCACACCTCTTTTCCCTGTGCCATCTGGCCTCCTTTCATGGCATTTCTCAAGTCCATCTCCCCTCAGGTGGCTGGCATTGGCTAGTACAGGTTCTCAGAACTTAGCAAAAGAGGAGCTTTGTGAAGACAGTAGGGAGAAGACTGAAAGGCAGAGATAGAAGCAGTGTGAACCAGAATGTGAAGAAAACAAGAGAGATGACAGAAAGAACGGGGGAGGGAAGATTGTAAATCTTGGCAGTACTTATGGTGATATGTTGTTAATTGACTCTGTCTGTGTATTTAGGAAGATTCAGAGCCTATAACTTCTAAGGCCTCTTCAACAAGTACACCTGGTAAGTTCAGGAAAAAGCTCCCTAAATGCTAATACTGTCCAATTAAAAGGTCTCTTTCCTGTGTTGGGACCAAGTGACTGCTTGCTCACCAAATGTACATTTGAAGGCAGTGACTTTTTTCTGAGAAATCAATGCTTTTCTTCCTGGTTGTGTGACCTGTTATAGCCAACATTTTTGCTCGTGCTGACTTGGCAAATACCATTGTGTGTGTGTGTGTGTGTGTGTGTGTTTTCTTTGTGTTACTGACTTGAGGTTATTTATTACAGTGAACTATTTTAAGCAGTTCCCAAAAGAAGAAATGAAATGCACATACTAGGTAGCATTATAGTACATCTTTAAATATTCTCAGTTGGGGAAACAAACTCTCCCTTTCTGTGTAGCCATTGACTACTTGTAGCTCTTTGTTTAGTGATTGGACCACATGGAATTTGCCCTGTCGGTGTTGGTGTGTCAGCTGGTGTTGTCACTGTGCTGCTCTTGTTCAAGCAACCATATGGCTCAGATGTCCTGGGTACAGCCCTGCTATGTCTAGGGGATGCTGTCAGAATCAGGCCTTGTCCTATGACTCTTAGAAGCTTTCCACCCTCTGATCTGTGATTCTCGAGAACTTCAGATACAGGAGTTACATAGCAGATGGGCTGGGCTTGGCACCACACAAGTCAGTCACGTACTCTGCACAGTTGTAGATCCTTGTAGTAATCTCCATCTGCTGGGAGAAAAGGTGATAGCTATGTTTATCTGTTAATATAAAGGCACCATTTAGTATATAGTTAGAAATTAGGAAAATGGCAGTAGTAGGTTTTCATTTTCAGTCATTTTCCCACTTGGAAAAAAATTTTTTGAAGTTGGTTGTTAAATAGACTTGGAGTCATTAGCATCAACTCCATGAATTAGTTTTCTTTTGTCCACCTTGTTTTTTCTAAATGGGACTTGGTGCATTATCGTCATAAAAAATTCAGTTGTTTGTAACCAACATACATGATATCGGGAATTCGTTTAGAAAGGTTTAGAGCTTCTTTTTCATTTGTTTCATTCAGTTCTTAAAGTTGTAGCCAGGCAATGGTGCTGTACACCTTTCATCCCAGCACTCTGGAGGCAGAGGCAGGCATATCTCTGTGAGTTTGAGGCCAGCCTGGTCTACAAATTGAGTTCCAAGACAGCCAGTATGACACAGAGAAACCCTGTCTTGAAAAAAAAATGATTTAAAACACTTAATGAGCCAAAAATGAGTAACAGATTAAAAACTCTTAAGCACAAAAACCCATAAGACTAAATACGCCCGTCAGAGAGGGAATGTCGTATCGAATTACCCGTGCTGTCTTTGGAGCAAATGGTGTTACATTGCATTGTAGAGTGTTTAGCTCAACTGAAACTAGGATATTAATATGTTATGAACAGAGCTATGGTGTTCAATAAAGTTGAGTAAGAAGAAACTAGGAAATGACAAGTTGACTTATCTGTCTAGAGCTTAGTTTTGAGGATATTTAGGAAAGTGTTTGAAACAAATGTTAAAAAAACTGTTAGGAAAAGATAGGTAGTAAGTTGATTAGGCTTTATCTTGCAAATATTTGCGTTGACATGTAAGTCAGCTGGAACTCTTTGAGAGCACTTTGAACTGGCCTTTGTCAGCTTGTCAAAGCTGGGGGAGCTGAGTTAGGGAAACGAATCTGCTGGAACTAGTGCAATCTTCAAAGACTGCCAGCAAGGGGCCAAACCTCTGCCTTGTCTTGAAGCCCACCTGCTGCTTGGAAAAGAGATGCTCTAGCCCTTCTGCTTCCACAGAACTCAACAGCCCATCCTCACAACCAGAAGATAGCTGCTGCTGCTGGTGGTGGTGGTGGCGGCAGCGGCGGTGCACACCTTTAATCCCAGCATTTAACTTGGGAGGCAGAGGCAGGCAGATCTCTGAATTTGAGGCCAGCCTGGTCTTCAGGATAGTTATCCTATAGTCCAGGATGGCCAGGACTTAGCACACAGAAACCATGTCTTGAAAAAACAAAAACAAAAGATTAACAGGATAACGGTAACTAAGCATGATAACTTCTACCTGTACTACGAGCATTTGGCAGACTGAGGCAGGAGAATTGCCACAAGTTTGAGACCAGCCTGGACTATGTATATAGTCTCAGGTTACCTTGAACTACAGTGTGAGACTGTATCTCCGTGAACAAAAAACAAAGCAGATGAACAGAAAGAGATTAATAGGGCTTCTCCTATTGAGAAAGAGCCACGCTCATCTGTTAGGGTAGTGTTTGTACCGCACCTACCAAGTTTTTAGTTGCTGCTTCCACCTGCGTCTTTGGTAACCGAGTCCCAGTGGGTCTCCCCTCCCTCCCTGGTGTGTCTTCCATCCTCTATGACTTGGGTGAGTGTGTGCAATGTAGTTCCTATTCCATCCATCTTGGCTCCATTCTGGGTTTTTGGTGTTCCCTTACTAGCTCTGTGTCACTGACAGAGTGCCTTAGCTATTCCCATAGAAAAGGAAGAATTAAATGATGATGAAGTACAGGAAGGAAGGTCAGTGGCAATTTAAGGTCCTCCCTAGATACCTTGGTAAAAGCAATTCCGAGCCCAAAGCTGGAATTCAAGGAAGTTTACAGTTTGAAGAGCTATAAAGCTTCCTCCTGAGTGAAGATGTGCAGAAGCCGCTCGAGGGACGATATTAGAACATGAAACAATTTCTCATATAAAACTACAGTGTGAGCGTGAATCATAGACAGACTTGATTTGAGCGTGACTCACACTTTCCCTCTGTGACAGTATACTTTTGATTTTTATTAATTCATCTCATCAGATCAATGACACAGCATCAATGAGTCGACCAAATTAGAAAAATCACAATTCGCCTGCCATTGGTGGTGCATGCCTTTAATCCCAGCATTCAGAAGGCAGAGGCAGGCGGATCTCTGTGAGTTCGAGGCCAGCCTGGTCTACAGAGTGAGTTCCAAGACAGCCTCCAAAGCAATACATAGAAATCCTGTCTCGAAAAACCAAAAAAAGGAAAAAAGAAAAAAAAATCACAATTCTAAGCCTGTGTCTATACATTGTCTCCTATGTCCCTAGAACTGACTGATTCTGAAATTTATTTGGAACTGTTTTTTTCCCCCAGAGAGCTGTTTTTTATTTATGTGAAATGTTGAATGAATAGAAACACACCACAGATTGTACTTTTTATTTACTGTTGAACAAAAGGTTTAGTATATTCGAATTTATTGGATTCTAATGTAAACTATGCTAATTAGTTAAGGCATCCTCTTTTTTTTCCCCTTCTCTCTTTTTTATTTAAGTTAGAAACAAGCTTGTTTCACATGTCAATCCCAGCTCCCTCTCCCTCCACTCTTACTCCCGCCCTCCCTACAAAGCATCCTCTTTATCATGCTTATTATCACTATCATTTGGATTGTTTAGATTTTATAATGGAAGGGGTTTTAAGGAAACTTATTCATTTTTTTCTCACTTTTTTCTTTTTATTTCTATTTGATTTTTAAGGCAAGATGTCACTATGTAGTCTTGGCTACTTGGAACTCACTGTGAATACCAGGCTAGCCTCAGACTCAGCTCTTCCTGCCTCTACCTCCTGAAATCATACAAGTTAGAGTCCTTACTGTTCAAAATTTAAATGTTGTATATGTATTACTGCTGTGTACATAGAATGATAGTTCTTTCATGTCTTGTTTTGCAACAATTCTGGAAGGCCCTGAGGTGTTTGTTTAATAACACTTGTTTCTTGTTTTTGAAGAACCAACCAGAAAACCCTGGGAAAGAACAAACACGATGAATGGCAGTAAGTCACCTATCATCTCCAGGTATTGATTTTTTTCTAAGTTTTATATTACATGTATCTAAAAAGAAGTTAATACATTTTTATCTTAGAAAATATTTAGTTGTACAAAGGAAAACATAAAAGCACCTATGACCCTTGTACTGCAAAACCACTGAATTCCTATTTTTGCTACTCCTGATTATCTGATAAGTTCTGCTGGCCCATTTCTTAATCAGATGTATAGATACTTTAGGATAGCGCCATCCCTTTTAACTTGTTTGTTTTTTTTTTAAGGTGCAGCAAATGTTAAAATGCAACTATCACCCAAATAGTCACATGTCTTACATCTTTGCATCAATATTTTTTCTCTTAACAGTTTAAAGAAACTTGCAAGTATATGGTGTTTTAACCTAAATACTTTGACAATCTCCCAAAGAACCCAGGACATCTCCAACATAACCAAAATAGAATTACTACCCCACATTAATTAAACATTGAACAGTAAGGAAAATCTGAAACAGCATTGACCAGTAGTGCCCCAACTAGTCTGTCTACATAGTTTTCAAAATAAAATTTTAGAAGAAACCTTTGTTTTATATTGAAATTCAGCTAAAGATTGTAAAGAATGTAAAAGAACAAAAGTAAAGTACAAATTTACTGTAGCAGTCAAAACTGGGCTGGGCAGGTGCCTTAGTGGTTGCTCTAGCAGACCCAGGTTCAAGTCCTAGCGCCTATGTGATGATAACTAACAACTATCTGTAATTTCAATTCCTGGGGATTCAGGGTTGTTTTCTGGCTTGTGAAGGCACTGAATGTACATGTAGGCAAAACACCCATTTGAATGTAATTCAAAAAATAGATAATTTGGGTGTGGGAGGCACACTTTTTAATCCCAAAGTTCACAAGGCAGAGGCAAGCAGATCTCTGAGATTGAGGCCAACCGCACGCACGCACGCATGCGTGCACACACACACATACACACACACATGGTGGGGTGGGGTAGGGGGGTGGATACTCAGGTTATGGGTGTAGCTCAGTTTTCAGAATGCTTACCTAATATGCACAAAAGCTTAAGCTCTGTGTTCAGCACTGCATGAACTGGACATGGTAGCATATGTCTATAATCCCTGTACTGAGTACAGGGGTTGTGGGTGAGACAGAAAGAAGGTCAGGGTCATCCTCATCTACTTTCTAAATTTGAGGCCAGCCTGGTCTACCTGAAATCCTGTCTCCAAAAACAAAGAAAGGAAAGATAGTGTCCATAAACAGTACTCATTTAGTTCTGTGAGTTAACTGTAGGCAGGAGTGATGTAGTAAAAATACATCAATGAATGATATCTAATAACTACAGTGTTCCTTCGGTTTTCATTAAAAGTCTACTGGTTGTATGGGAGAACATGTTCTTTATGTACCTGTATATAGTTAGTTTTGTATACATCCAGCTACAGATTTTTTTTTTTATAGCCTATTGCTTTGATATTCACTGAATAGGGATATCTTTAGTTGGGTTTTGATCCTTGGTCAGTAAGTAGCTACAACCAACAAAAGCAGCCATTGTGTCATGTAAATGGTATCAAAATACCCTTTTAAATTGGGTAAAAATAAATATTTTAAGGATAATTAGCACCTTTTAGTTTTGTTTTGCTTGCTATAACTAAAAGCCTGTAAATCAGTAGCATCGTGGGAATTATCTTTTGAAGTTCTACTGTATACCCTTTAAATGGTTTTTCCCCTTCATAGACGGGATTCTCCAAGGAAAAATCAGATTGTTTTTGACAACAGGTCCTATGATTCATTACACAGGTATCATCCTGCTGTGACTTTGTGATTTCAGACTTTTCAATAACATGTCCAGGGTAGGGCTGAGCTTTTTCTACCTGGATTGGTAATCACCACAAGGGAGACTTTGGGAAGATTGAGGTTTCTTATTTTAACTGTAGTTTGAACTGCTAATGCTTGATGGTTGGAGTGTCAGATAAATACAAATGATAAACATCAGAAGTGCTAGAATGCAAAGTTGGATCATCTTACAGTGTTGGTCGCTTTAGCATTTTCCTTTAAAGCTGTTTTCTTCATGATTCCGTGACAAGGCTTTTAAAGAATGGAATCGTGGTCCTGTGCTGCTTTTGCTAGGACACAGACAGTATTGTAGCTAGAGATGAAGCTGCTCCCTCCATGTACTGAGTGAGTGTCTAACCATTTGGTACCTAGCATCCTGAGCATATTGTTTCTAGATGAGCCCTAAGATTTTTTTAATAAAAAAAAAGCAAACAAAAAACCCCCAAAACTCCAAACCTCAGAATATTAAACATACATGTCAGTAATAATGTCCTGTGCACAAGTAAGGGTTCAGTCTTCAGCCCTAGCATCTCCACCTCCCAAAGGGAGGGGCAGTGGCAATCATCTGTTTCTCTCTTGATTGAAAAAAGCTAACAGCTTTAAAAAGTCTGTAAATGCTTCTTACCAATTTGTAGAATTAATTTGATAGAATAGAAAATTAAATATTGCAGTATAGTAATTTTATAAGTAGGTCTAGGTAACATTCTAAAATTAAAGAAAAATGTGTATTTAAACATCTAATAAACCCTCAGATGGTTTGTTACCAGTTAATAATAATAAACCCATAATTTAAAAGCAACAGATATAAAGAAGGGCATGGTATTAATATGCCTGTCATCTTGGCACTCGGGATACTGAGGCAGAGCTATGAATTACGGGTATCCTGGACTATATAGTGAGACCTTCTCTCAGATAAATTAACGAGTATATAAACAACTGAAGTATGTGCATTTTATTAGAAATACATTAATAACCGGGCATGATAGTGCATGCCTTTAATCCCAGCACTTGGGAGGCAGAGGCGGGTAAGTCTCTGAGTTCGAGGCCAGCCTGGTCTACAAAGCAACTTCCAGGACAATTAGGACTGTTATACAGAGAAACCCTGTCTTGAAAACAGAGGAAAAGAAAACATTCAGTATGTGCTACCTTTACACATACCTTTAATCCTGGCACCCTGGAGGCAAAGGCAGGAGGTTCTCTGGACCAGCCTGAGCAATGTTTCTCAACTGGTTGTTCATGACCCCTCTGGGGTTCAAAACTTCCTTCCACAGGTGTCAAACATCAGATGTCTTGTATATCATATATTTACATTACGATTCATGATAGAAGCAAAACTACAGTTATTAAGAAGCAGTGAAATTAATTTTATGGCTGAGAATTACTGCAACATTAGGAACTCTATTAAAGGGTCACAGCATTAGGAAGGTTGAGAACCACCGATAATAGTTTCAGGATGTCCAGGCTCTATCGAGAGACCCTGTCTCAAAACAAAACAGAAAATAAATATATCAATGTTACATACATCCATTTTTTTAAAAATGTACATCAGGTCTACTGAACACATGAATTAAGGAATGGATAGAGAGGATATCTTTGTCAGTAAGTAGTTCTGTAATTGGGCTCTACTCATTTTTACTTGCTAAAATTACTTTTATGCCCCTGGCAATCAAAATATTTGGAAGATTTATTTTGTTAACCAGTTTTTCATGAACATTCATATTACAGTCCAACCTTTTTATTTGTTTCTTTGAAGTAGGCTAAATGTTCAGAACAAAAAGTTTTTTAAGAAAATCTACTAGAACACAGAGAAAAACAGTGCCTGAAAACAAAATCCTCTAAGTCACCTACTACTTCCATACTTAGTACCAGGTTAATGTTCCTTTTTTAAAAAGTGGTGATTACTCCTTTCCTTCAGTATGAAAAGTTCTCCCCCTTGAGTTAATTCTCGTGGTGGTGGTGGTGGTGGTGGTGGTGATGGTGGTGGTGGTGGTGGTGGTGGTGGATGATTGCATGTTAGCATGAATTAAATTTTTTTAAAGTTGCATGTTTGCACAGTTGTTTATTAACATTTTAAATTACTTAACAAATGCAGATATGTTTATGTAGTATAGCATATTTCTCAGCTAAGTAGCAGATTGTACCTGTTTGTTGGAATTTAAGAAATAGTCATTATATATCTTAGGAAAAAAATAACTAATTGACCTTCTTAAATGGGAGAGAGAAAGGCAGATTAATCAATGTATTTAATTCTGGAAAGCAGAGTTAAATGACCTGGGTGAATAAAATTGTAGTGTGCCAACCCTCAAGAATATTTCCTATACCTGACTATGCACAGAACACTGGATATTTTGCTGTGGGTCTTTAGAATTCTCTAGGGTCTTCAACAAAGAAAGATGTGTCTTCTTCATGAGAGGAGAAGCAGTTCTTTATATAAATCCTCAGTACTTTACTAAATAAAGTTTCTGGAAGCTACTGTTTAAGCAGATACCCAATAAGTTAAAATTGGGTTTCTTGTTTATGTTTCATAATAAGCTTTTTAAGCAATAATATGTTTTGATATTAAAGCAAATTAAGTATTTTATCTCCATGAACAATAATGCCTTTGGATTTGAAATGTTAGATCTTAAGAATTATGAAATATAACTTTATAGCAAGTTACATGTGTTGGGTCTTCATTCAGATAATTAACACTGGTACTCTGCAAAATTGAAAATCGTTATTCACTAATGGTATGTAGAATGGTTACTGTTCTAAACCAGAAAATGAAGACATGAACTACTGAAGCTCCAGGTGTCCTCCGAGGAGTTTCTCTTATTTGCAGGATTGGAGAGGAAGCCATGGCTGATTTATTTTGTATTGGAACTTACGTTTGAAATATGCCTAACCCATAACATTTATTTTACTGTGTACAAATTTTAATAAAAGCTAAAGTTTTGAAAGTGTAGTTGTAATTGATAGGTTCTGTCTTAGAATTTCCCAGTTTTTATTTTTCTTTTTTCCTTTTCTAAACTAAGTAAATTTATGGACTTTTTGGGAAGATAGCACCAATTGGGTGTGGGAGTGTGCTTCTCACCTAATAGTCATTTTTCAGCATTTTTGTTTAAATGCTTAATAAAGGAAGCAAATAGACAAATTTGGCTTACTAAATTATTTTTTCCTACAGAGTCTCAGAACTTACAAACTGACCTATGTTAAAATATATTGAAAATATTAGAGCTTTCCCTTTATTCATTTGCTTGATATTTAATACATAATATAAAGTTTCAGAAACACCAAACATGACTGCATGATGCAGGCCTTGGAAATTTCAGCTCATCACTTTGTCGTGTCCATGGTCAGCATGCCATGTGTTACCTGGTCCAGGGGAGTGCCATCTCCTGTTCCCTTACAGGAGCTTCTCCCTATTGTCACCCTTTTCTACTTTTTTAAATAGATGATTAAATTGAGAAAAGCAAAAGACATTTTCTGCTTCCTGTTCTAATCAGTCCTACAGTTTTGGCAATTAACTTTTTAGCAAAATGTGTTTAGGAAATGAATTTGAATTTGGCATCAGGGTGGCAAATTTACAGCTACTTACAGACTTATTAGATGTTATAAATACAATTTCTCTGTCTTGGAAATTTCTTTTGTGCAGACCCAAATCTACACCTTCATCACAGCCCAGTGCCAATGGAGTCCAGACAGAAGGACTCGACTATGACAGACTGAAGCAGGTGGGTACTCAGTATAGATTCCTTTAATCTTCCTTTTTTAAAGGGAGCAGGAGACCTTCCACACATGGATCCTGAGAGTATGCTAAGAGATCACACAGTTACAAATATTTTAGACAAGCTAAAGTGGCCATATTCATCCCTTTAAGCATCTCCATTCCTTTCTGGTTCAGCAAGCTCCCCTTAAGTCCCAGCAGCAGTGAAGGGGACATGGTGTGGTAATGTAATATAAAGCTTAGATGTGGGGACAAGGCTTGCAATTACAGCAACAGTGGGCTTCCACCTTTCCCTTACCATATTGGCAAAAATAGACGGAACAAATTTGACAAAAATGTATGGGAAATGGACATTCTTTGCATACTTAGGATTCCTAAGAAGCAGTTTGTCAAAAACAAATCTCCAACTTTTTTTGGTTTTACGAGACAGGGTTTCTCTGTATTGTTTTTGAGGCTGTCGATCCAGCCTGGCCTCGAACTCACAGAGATCCACCTGCCTCCACCTCCCGAGTGCTGGGATTAAAGGCGTGCGCCACCACCGCCCGGCACCAAATCTCCAACTTTTGACTCTAGCAGTTTTATTTGAAGTGGTTTGTGAAAATTGATTAGTGCAAAAATAAAGGAATTTTAATAAGTTGGTAGTCATCAACCTCATTTGTGTATGAAAAGCTTTTTCTTTAATGAACTTTAAGAGACAATTTAAATTTTTCCTGAAGTGTACAGTATAACACATAATTTAAAAGGAACTGATTCCTTTCAAAAATAGCTGTTGTTTTTCTCCTATGAAAATTGTGGCTCTTTTGCATTGTTCTTTTAACTTTGTATCTACAATTCTCCATGGAGGCACAGAGCATCGTTTAAATACAGACAGACAGACAGACAGACAGACAGACAGACAGACACACATAAAATGACAGCCACATGAAAAATGAGTAGGTGATGCTAGAGACATGGTTCACTAGTTAGGAACACGAGACCCAGTTCTGAATACCCACATGTTCTCTTAAAATCATACGGTTTCAAAGGAGCTGATGCTCTCTTTTGGCCTGCTTGGACATCGGGCACATGTAGTACACATATACATATATGCAGGCAAAATACTCAGACATGGAAAGTAAAAGAAATAAATCTGTTTAAAATAATTTAAACATTTAACCTAAGTGTATTAAAAATGAATTCAGTATATTACAATGTTTTGACATGTTTATGGATTCATTTTGTTAATTTTCATTTAATGAATTATTTCCTCTCTCAGAGGCTAGAAAGAGGCGGCGGGGTAATCAGCTCCCTGAGACCCAACATTACAAAGGGTTGTGAGCAGCCATGTGATCTGAACCAAACCTGGGTCCTATGCAAGAGCTCGTCCCCGCATCACTTTCCTAGTATTTAGTTTGAGATCTGGAACACGGTTAACACTTGCGTCCGTCTCTTTTCAGACTGCCTCCATTGTAAGAGCTCAGCAGCTGTGTGCGGCTGCTGTCCCCTCTCTTAGGTACTTGAAGTAGAACTTGGCAGCTGGGAGGAGTCCTAAGAAATTGCCATACTTGAGATGTGGTGACAAGCCAGGTGTTGGTGGCGCATGCCTTTAATCCCAGCATTTGGGAGGCAGAGGCAGGGGGATCTCTGTGAGTTCGAGGCCAGCCTGGTCTACAGAATAAGTTCCAGGACAGCCTCCAAAACAATACAGAGAAACCCTGTCTCGAGAAACCAAAACAAGAGGGGGGAAGGGGAGAGAGAGGAGAGAGGAGAGAGAGAGATGTGGTGACAAATCTGTCAAGAACTGACTGTCCAGTGACATCTTCCTTGAAACTAACCTGCACATCACCTCTTAGATGGCAGCTAGAGGGTCGGGTCCCACAGCTATCTTAATTATGCTTCTGTGAATGACAGAACTGTCTGAGGTCTAGTCTTTCCATTTCATATCTTGTTAGGCCAGAAGAAGCAGAGATGGGTAAGGAAGAAATATTCAAACCGTTTATTAAGGCTAGCCTTCTAAGAAACAGAATTGAAAGGGTGGAATCAGAAGCTGTGTGGTGGAGGGACCCTGGGGAGATGCTCCCTCTTATCGAGTAAGCACAAGGGTTTGGGTTTGATCCCTGGACACGTGAACAAGCCAAGATTGTTGGTGAGTTCCAGGCCACTAAGAAATCGTTTCACAAAGGGGGTCAGGGACACTGGGACAGATGGATGGTGACCTGTGCTTGTAGAATAATTCCCAAGACTGTCCTCTGGTCATGCGCAGACACAAAAGAACTATATTTCATGATGGTTTTATCAACAAGAAACTCCTTAGCTGTCCTTTCATCTGTTGTTTGTTTCCTGGTGCTTTCTCTCGATACTTCAGGACATTTTAGATGAAATGAGAAAAGAACTAACGAAGCTGAAGGAGGAGCTTATTGATGGTAAGTACCCGGCGTGCCGGCCCCCCACACCCACTCTTCAGAGGGAAGGCAGGCGCTGTCCCCTTAAGATGGGAGTTATTCATAAAACTGAAGACTAAACAGGGTTTCCAAGTCTCAAGTGTAGCGTTTGGCGGGAGCAGCCAGGCAGACTTGTCTCTGAGACACCCCTCCTCGTCCCTCCCACTGCATACTCCTTGTTTTGGAGTCCACAGTAAGAACTAGGGTCTTTGTCTTGTATGCACATGGGGGAGGGCGAGTAAATAGAATTATTCATGTTATTAGAGTCTTTGTGGTAAAAATGAAGCTTTCTCAGGAACACGTCATGTATTGACATTGGAAACCATTTCTTCCCTGTTACAGCAATCAGGCAGGAGTTGAGCAAGTCGAACACTGCATAGAGAAGCAAACTGAGGAGAGACAAGACTTGAATCTGGAGAAAAACAAAAATTCCTACAAACAACTGTTAACAACCCCCTACGATTTTTAAGCTGTAAGAAGAAAATGGACACACAGTCAGGAGGGAAAAAGCGCCAACCTCGGAAAGCCTTCAGACACAGCAACTCTGGCAATCAGCCGCTCCCTCCCTCCCGGTGGTGTGCTACTCTTGACCTGACCTTTACCCCAGGATGAAGAACTATGTCTGAGTTCCTTCCCTAGCAGTACTAAACCCGCCAGGCAAGAAATATTTTCATGTCTAGATGAAACTGCACGTTTTCCACAACCCATTGCTAAAATAAAGAAAAAAAAGGCTTAGGAGGTGTTTTCAGAGGGCGCTAATGGTGAAGAATTTAGCAAGTTCCGCTGTTGCATTGTAAACGTTTCTCTCAGGTTTGTCTTCCGTCATTTGATATTCTGTGAATAGCTAAGATCATAAAATATGGAACAGATGGAATTGTTTGTGCTTTCAAAAGGTGGTATTTATAAGAAAGGTCCTAAAATGTCTAGTCCTACTTAAGGAATTTTAGAATGATAGGAAGTCTTTCGGGTTAGCCTTCATGCAATTTTGTAGTTTAAAACAAAATCCGTCCGGAATTTAAAGATTTAGATGCCTTCCTAAATTGTTACAATGCTTTACCAAATCTATGACTTCTACATAACAAACAGTGGTCAAATGTAAACCATTCTATTATAGATTTACCGTAGGTTTTCAACCTTTTTTAGACTTATGCATGCAGACATTTTTATAAGTAATTACAATCACCACAAAGTTAGCTTTTTTAATTACAGACAATAATGCATGTCACACTAATATGTAGTGGCCTTTTCAAGGCCTAGTCCCAGGGAAAATATTTTGTAGAATATAGGGAAGAGGGAGGAAGGGAGGAATAATTTTTTTATTTAAAGGTAATTCTGCACTATCTTTTTTCCCTCGATTATCTGCATGAGTTATAATTAGAAATATTTTGTGACTTTAATCGGTAAACATGTTAACAAAACCAAGTACTTAATCTCTTACATCATGTCTTCAGCTGTTTGTATTTTAACCAGCAATCTCAATGGTCTGAAGCATGATTCTGAGCTTCACACAAATCACATCTCCCTGTGGAGCTCAAAAGTTTGATCACTGAATTTGGCCATTACTATCACTTGGTCCCTGCAGTGCTGCAGGTGTTTGGGGACATGCTCCTGACTGTGAAGCTGCTCTTGACCTTTGTTGTGCTAAAATATAAGAAATAGCGATGATTGCAGCAATTAGGGTCACAGAAATCATCAGATAAAGGGACACCAATGGGGAGTTCTGCAGTTTTCTTTTAATAAAACTGAAGTAAGACTTAGGTGGTAGAAAGAGTATGGTACTGTTAGACCCTGAGTGGGTGTTGTGTGCGTTTATGTGTATGTGTGCGTGAGCGTGTGTGCGTGATGGTTGTGTTCCACCCCTTTATGTTATAATTGGCAAGATTAAAATAAAGGAGAAATCCTATTCTAATGTTAGCTTTTTTGAAAATCTAGGAAATCAAAAATTCTCCAGGCTCTCCATCATGATTTACGCTTGAGTTATTAATGTGCCATACTTGCTTTGGAATCTTTGGTTATCAAAATTTTTACTAAAAAAAAGGAAGAAATAATTCACTTTCATTTGCTTTCTGGATTTCATACATCTTAGATGTAAAACAAAGCTTGATGGCAGCGTAGTTTTTCTAAACACTGTAATTTTCAGTCATTACACTACAGAGAAGTCAAATGAGGATCTTCTTTTCCTTGTTAAGAGTTTGTTTCTGTAGAAACTTCGTTTTTAGGTTAAACTGTGAGGGATGAGCTATCATAGTTCAAATATACAGCTCTTTTTCTACCCATTATTCATTGTCATGCAGTAATAGTAAAGGCATTAAAGATGCAGCAGGCTTCTAAGTTGTTCTCTAAAAGAAATAGGCGTTTCATTTCACTGTTGAACTTTTGATTATGCAGGTAATTTGATAATGTATATGTGTACATCCCTTACAGATCTGATCAAAAATCACTTTTGGTTTTGTTGCTAGAGTTAAATATCTATAGTAGGTAGAGTACTGGGTATAAGTGGTCCAAAGTGAGACAGAAGAATACTAAAGTCAGATGCTAAGTCCTAAAAGAAACTGGTTTATGCACTAAACGTTTTGTGCCTTGGTCTAATATTTAACACAGTGTCTGTGTAAAATTATAAAAAAAAAAAAAGAACCAGTGTTGACTCATGCTATATCCTCCATAATATTGCATTATCCACATGGCTAAATATGTTCCTTCCTAGAAGCTTAATTGGACTATTCTATGCGTTCATTGTCGCACATGACAGTCTTGTCATTATTAGAGATTTCAGTGATTAAAATGGGAAACAAAAGCTTAGGTTGTTTTCCCACAACTGTTCCTTAGAACCATATGATGATGATGGGTTTTTGCTTTTGTGTGTTGAATGTCTTCAGCTGAGTACAGTTTAGGGATGCTTTCTAACTACAGGAAGGCACTGCTCTCCTCAACACTGTGATCTGACCTGCGACAACCTTGTACAACACACTCTGTGAATGGCTAGCCAGTCAATAGCAAACAAACTGAATGTATAAACCTTAGTGCTGGTGCTGAAGTCTCTAAAGAATAGTTGTCATGATCTCGAAGTTCGTTTAAAAATTTACAAGCATAACATGTCAATCAGAACTAAAGATGAAACACTGATGAATGTCAAATCCTCATGCTGCAGGTGTGTTTCCTATTTAGGTTTTTTAGTTCTCTGCTGTTTTTACCATAACTGTTTCATTTAAATTTCCTACACGCTAACTTCATTTGTGCTATTGAAATAAAATTTCAGTATATACATGTTTCTTGTTTGTGACACTTAGATGATCTTCTGAAATAGTGTGTTAATTCCAAACCAAGTGATACTGGGTGTAAAATCAGCACCTAATAAAGCCCATGGCTTCACTGTTTACAGTTACACATCATGTCACTGTTCCTTAAGATTTCATCAAAGTCAGGAATAGTTAACATAAAGGGAATATGTAGCGATCTATCTGTCTTTTATTTTGAAGTAAGTGTTGTGTGTTCCTTTTATCTTGTTTTCTCTCAGCACACCTGATAGTGTTTTTATAGTCAAGATGGTGAGAAAAACGTTTCGCTCCATTTTTTTTCTATACCGTGATCATATATTTCACCTCTTACACAGTTTGTGTTTGTTTTTATAATTTGCAGATTAAAGGATATTGCCAAGTAATTAACTTTAAATGTATAATCTGTACCATGTATTTTCTACATCATGCTCATCTCTTTAAGTTGGCTGAATGCATTTTTATCTATTATAAAGTATCATTCCTGAGTTCCAGTAATTTCTTCATTAGAAGTACAACAATCTTGTATATTTTTTTTTTCCTTTACCAGACCTCCCCAGCCTTTATCCCAAGCTGTCCTCCATCTTTGTGGACTACATGTTCCTGGCATTAGTTTGCATTTTGCAGCCATTACGTAGCCCACTGTTGTGAAAACACCAGCTGATTTTTCTTTTGTGTCCTAACTCATATTCCTGCTTTATCTACACGTTAGTCACTTCTCATTCAAAAATGAATTAAGCAGCAGATGCTAAGCTTTTCAGTTTGCCTGGCTAAAATTACTGTCTCATAAGTTCTGTTCATCTTTTCAGTGCTGCTATGAAGAACTCATGCTGTTAGGCACAGGGCCTATGAAGGTGAGCTGTAGGACCTATATTTTCTTCATGTGTCCGTGAAAACTGTTTAATCCATTTACCATGGTCTCTATTCCTATGGACATACCCGTAATCCAGCATTCTGGAGACAGAAACAGGAGGGAGGAATGTGAGGTTAGGCTGGGCTGCATAGAGAGACTTTGTCTAAAGCAAATCCATAAAGTTCTGGGTCATAGCATGAAAATGATGTCATGTAAGGCAGAGTGTAAAGGGAGTGCCTGTCCCTTTATCAAGCTGTAAGAAAACCCACTTTCCTAAAGACATTCTGGTTTTCACTTCCAAACTTGTTCCTGGTAGTACCATTTTTGTTTTTAATAGAATTGGTACTTGGTCATCTCCTCAAAGCTCTGAGAAATATGAAAGGATCCTAAGAGTTTACTGGAGTTGATACCACTCTGACATTTTTAGTTTACTGTTTTCTAAGTTCAGTGCTATATTTTAAGGAGTCTTGACTGTACAATTACTCTGGTCAGTACTTTAGATGAAGATCATGGAAAAACATGTACTTACAGGAATTTTTTGTTGAACCATATACCCATTTGACTAAGAAGCTAAAATTAGGAATGCTCAAGAAAAGCCATTTATTTATGCCAAATATTCTTGGGGGTTGTGGGTTTTCTCTGTGATACCGACTTTCTCTATTCCCAACATCAAAAGACTATGGATTAAATCTCATTCCCTAGTGTTTACCTTGATTGTTTTTTGAAGTACCAAGGTTCTTTTTAACATGTCTCTGTGTGGGTAACCCTCTTTTTTCTTTGTATTTTAATGTTGGAAAAATGAAGCATTCAAAATTTTAAACTCTTAGGTTGTTTAGTTGATTGAAAAGATGATACTGTAAATTTATGAAGAAACACATGTAGTTCAGTAGAATACTAATGAATAGTCAACTCACACAAGGAAAATTGGGCTTTTTAGTAAAAATGAATTTGAAAACTTGAAACATGAACTGTGTTAATATGTAAAGCAACAGTCACTGAAGGGTAAAAAGTGATTTGGTCATGGTACTTTAGACAGTCGTTGGTCATATCTGTTGATATCTAAAGCTGTGGATACATATGAGAAGCAGCGGGTTGGGAAATAGCTTTTCCCTTCGTTATAGATGCTCTGTTGTATCAACTCACTGAAATAGCACCATGCACTCCAGATACCCTGTAGGTCTCCAGTGCCTGCTCATTAATGTATAGACTAGATAAAAATCAAAGCCTAGGTTAAGTGTTCGGACCAGAGGTCTGTACCTGTACCCTAGTTTGAAGCTTACCAGGTATTCTAAAAGCACACAACCTTTAGAAGCTTCTGTTGTACGACCCTAGGGTTCCTGAGTAATGGAAGACCTTGGTCAGGCGCCCAAGTAAGGGATTAGAGGTAGCAGAGCACATGGCTGACTGACAGTAGGAAACTCAAGTGTACCACTGAGTTCATCACTTCATTCAGCCTTTCCTAAACATAAATTCGGCTGCAAGATAATGGGGCTTTCTGTTTTAATAACAAGCAGAAATGTTCATGTATTCATTTAAGAATTATTGGTAAGTGACAATCTCTATTTACTGTTCAGTGAATCTGGCTTAACTGTCTCCTTTTAACTCCAGGAACTAGTAATAGACTCATTAAAAAAATTCTCTAATACAGACAATGAATGATGTTGCCATTTGTGTTCAGGGTGGTTCTTCCAAGTAGACTTAGAACATATACCCAGGCAGGCCAGTCAGTCAGCGCAAAGGAAATGGTACTCCAACAAAAAGACATGTGCATATATTCTGACACTGAGCTGCCACTCCGGTCTTATGAGGCTCTGAATCAACCCCTAGCACTGAAAAAAATCAAAGTGTAGTCTATTGTAATCATGAGATAAATGTGACACAGAAATCTTTTTCAAGTTTAGTACCTAAAAGCATCTGAAATTCAGTGTTCTTTAGTCAGCTCATCTACACGGCTTTTACAAGGCTTCGCATGGTGTTTTGTTCAAGGCTTCAAAGAATTTTTGTTTTGATGATTTTCAGCTTGTTCTAGGTGAGACACACCAGCAGGAAACTCTCATTCCACCGCCAGGTTGAACTCGGATTCAGGCATGTTTGGCATTTGGTATTCTAACTTGTGGAATTTCCCCCAAACATTTTCATCCTCAAATCTGAGGCCTGTCTGCCCTGAGGGATTGTCTTACCACTTTATAACCACAGTCCTTCCTAATGCCAGAGTCACCAGGCCTCCATGTGTAGCCGGAGAAGTCAGAACTAAGCTGGCTTAGCCCTTTAGGGACTGAGACGGTACATGGTACCAGCATTGCACAGTGCCTAGGAGAACTGTCTCAGAGAAAGTTCTGGGAAGGCATCCATATTTAGAAGAAAACCTAGTCAGCACTGGGTAGGTGTGGGGCAATTTCAGGAGTGTTTACTTATCCTATACACCTCATTTCACTTGCTGACAATGAATTTGGGCACATATGGTCCCGGTGTGATGCTCATTCTCGGATGTGTGCTTCATCTCCATGTTTCTGCTTTGCTGTAGCTATGAACCCTGAGACAGGCGCTGAGCTGGGACCCCATGTGCCATATTGCTTGTCTGTAAGGTCCCTTCTACCTCTGAGACTTAATAGTTTCTTCATTTACATATCCTTTGTAGTTGTGGTTTGTTATTTGACCCAAGAAACAGATTTTTTTAAATGCCCGTCGATGTTTTGCCTGCATGTATGTCTGCGCACCACATACGGTGCCTTTGGAGGTCAAGAGAGGGCATCAGATCTCCTGGAATTAGAGTTACAGACAGTTGTGAGCTACTCTTTTGATGCTGGGAATCAAACCTGGGGCTTCTGGGGAAAACAGAAAGTGCTGTTAACTGCTGAGCCATCTCTCCAGCCCTCTGCTCTCTCATCTTAAAGAGCAGCCTTTGTTTAAAAATACTAGATTATGTTCAGTGAAAAACACATCCCATTTATGAATAAGGAAGTCAATAGATGGCCATTGAGGTCAGAAGTGTTCTATTAGGCATTGGTGATGGTCCATCCTGTGTCATCATTTGTGTGCTTTCATAAGCTGAAACACTGGGGACAACTTGGTGGCTTCCGTAGAAGCATATGCCATCAGAAAGACCAGTGTTCTTTGCTGATATTATGGGGTGGTCCTCGGACCCGTACTCTGGTGGCTGTCAGTGGTAGAAAGCTCTTCTCTTGCTTTGTGACTTGTTTCTGAGCTAGCTGACTACTGAGGGGGAGGCTGGCAGCCTAACCCTCGTTTTTCCTGGGGAGAATGCACCTCGGCACTACTGTGAATGTTTGTGTCCTGTGAGCCAGCTGTATCACTGTCAGCTTGAAACACTCTTTTTATTATGTAAAGTCCATTCCTTCCTAGCTTCTTTTTTTTTTAGACTTGGGCTTTATACCAATTAAAGGCGAATGCCCCCTTGATACCTTTTGAGTGTTCTGATCCCTGCTTGCTTTTTAATAGGTAACTGAAGACAAGTGTGGACATCTTGTCTTCCTGAGGCACTTTTGCTCTCATTCTTGGTATATGTGTTGGCATTAATTTCTCATTGGCAAGACTTGCGTTTCATGATGTGTGTATTTGGTGGCAAGGGTCGATTACTCTCATACATGTGAGCAAGTTAGGGTAGAGGTTTCTTAAGTTATCTTTCGACATCTGTGGTTGGTAGAAAACATGTCTATAATACATGTTTATAATAAGGGGGTACTTTTGAGGAAACCTTTCTGCCGTCTGTAACCCTAAGTACCGGCTGAATCTCTAGTGTCCCCCATTGACAGTTAAAAGGCTGCTGCGTCTGTGCATTATCCAGAACAGAACTTCAGACAGTTGCCTGGGGATTCCAGCTAGCTCTCAGGGCCTGACCCATGAGAGAAGGTCTAGGTCCTCTGCCTGATGCAAGCCACCTGCTTCCTTTGTGCTTTCTGGTAAGCCTCTGGGAGTCAGTGAGTGGACCTGTAGCATGAAAGCCATTTCTAGTGTTGATTTTTTTTTTCTTTTGGGGAGTTAGGGAGTCAATGATAGCCCTTTCTGGCTAAAGAACCAGATTTAGATGCTTACATGCCTTTTCTCAGACCTCAAGTTGATAAACCAAAAACATACACTAGAACAGCACAATGGATAAAAATGTAAGGGGCAGTCTTAGCGATGAGGTGGATAGTCAGAGCCTGTGACCTTTCTTATGGAACACACTGGACTTCTAGTCTCATGTCATCTTGCTTTGCTGCAAATGTTAGAAAGATGCGGGCATCTTTAAGAGATGCCCAGAGCGGTTCTCCTTGCTAAATGATGATCAGCGTTTGTGGTCTGTGAACTGGGGCTGTTATGATCTGTAGTGTGGAGGCAGCGTGACTGAAGTCAACGGGGCACCTGGATGGGAGAGTTGCCAGCTGGAACCGTGTGTGACTTGCTCAGTGATCCCTGTGGGTTATAGGCCCTTGCTAAAACCCAGGAGAAATGAAACTGGCCACCACTTACTGTAAATGTAATAGCTTTTGTGAAACTTGGCTTGATTGACTGAAAGTGTTTGAAAGTCTGTCTGAAACATGATTTCTTCGTCAGAAAACACCATCATCCAAGCTTGGCGTGTGCTTTAAGAAGGGGAAGTAGAAGAGAGGGTGAGAAGGCAAGATGATTGGCTTGGTGGGGCTGAGTAGCACCTGAGTTTGGCACCAGAGTGTCCAGTGAGTTAACATGGAGGACCACTTTTGGCCCACCCTAGGAAGACTTGCCAGAAAGTAGCAGTTCCTGCTACGCATTACAGTGCCTTCCAAAAATGTTCTGTGTGAATTGCATGCAATTTCATGTAACCCTGAAGTGTACCATGTATGTGCATGACCTGTCCAGGGTGTGCAAAGCTAGGACTCAGCAGAAAGGGCGGGGCCCTGTTGCGATGGGTCAGCGAGCTGCCAGAGTTGGACTTGTGACTTGGGCTTTGCAGCCTTGGACCCTGGGGTTTGCACTAATGGTTTTGTCATCCAATCAGCTCTGTCTCCCCTTCGGCTTCCTCTCCTACTTTGCAGCTTTGCTGGTTTTAACTGCTTCATTCCTCTGCTTCTTGGTATCTTTCTTTTGAAATAAAAAGACACAATACCTAATTCAAAAGAGATTTATTTGTATTCATTTTGCCGGTTGTTCTTTGTTTTTACCTATTATGTCACGGACAAAGAGTTTTATGTCCCATTTCCATGATTGTGATTCTGAAATTGCTCTACACTTAGTTCTCAATCTGAAGATTGCTCTCCCACCCTTCTGCATTCTCATCCAAGGAGGGGCAAGCAACCTTCCATTTCCCAGGATGCTTCTCTTCCCCCTTGGCCTAACGGTGTTGATGGAAACCTGGTGATCTATTCATTTAGTGCAAATGATGGGACCTAAATGTAAATAAATGGCCTCGGTGGAAAAAAGGCCCAAGCACCTTTTTATTAAAATAACTGCATTCCTTTCCTTGTTTACCAACCTGATTTCTAAGTAAGCAAAGTGTGCCCGTCAGTTTTCTGTTGCTGGGACAAAATTCTTATGTCAACTCAAAAGGAGGAAAGGGTTATCTTGACTGTAACCCTTTTGCTTTGGTCTTGAGGTACAGCAGTGCATCATGGCAGAGAGGTGGCAGGGGAGGTCTGTCATGGTGGCCAGGCATTGTAAGAGCAAAAGGAGGGGGCCTGTGTCACCTTGGAGGACACAGACTGCACAACCTAACTTTCACTAGGCCCCAAATCCTAAAAGTTGAGCCCGATACCAAGAATCAGTCCTGTAGCCAAACATTTATGGGGGCACTCCAGATCCAAACTGATGAGGAGCACTGCCTGTGGTGCACAGCGTGGGGTAAGAGTTCACTTTGTCCTTATCAGCAGGAGTGGCCCTCAGCTTTTGCATTTTTCTTTCTGGACTAAATCACAAAAGAACAAGTGTATGCATAGTTTAAAATCTGTTTGAGGACCCGAAGATCACAGGAAAGTTCTCCTTGAAGCCCACTACTGTTGTTCCATGGCTGCTACATGATGGGCCAAGGGAAGGCAGTATGCTTAGAGTGGGCATGCGCACCAAGCTATGGAGCTCTTTCTTTAATGTGGAGGGTTTGGGATTTTTGGAAATTGGCCTGTCATTGTAGTGTGCTAAGGGTACCTGTCTGCTGCAGACAACCCAGTCTGGCAGGACAGGATCACAACAGTTGTTGAGATGGCTTCACTCATTCTCAGTCCTCTTGGGAACTTCGTGTATAACTCAGACCATGATTGTGGTGATATCTTTCTTGCACAAATAAAACCTGTCGCTGGGCATTGGTGGCGCACGCCTTTAATCCCAGCACTCGGGAGGCAGAGGCAGGCGGATCTCTGTGAGTTCGAGGCCAGCCTGGTCTACAGAGAAAGTTCCAGGACAATCTCCAAGGCAATACAGAGAAACCCTGTCTCAAAAAAAAAACAAAAAAAAAACCAAAACAAAACAAAAAGCAAAAAACAGATAAAGCCTGTCTGTGGGTCAGAGAATGGAGCTTGCCCCTATCTAACCATAGAGGTCTGGAGGTCTATACAGACAGGAAGTGACTCTCGGAGGTAAGGTGCTATGGCTTGCTGCTTCTCTGATCTCTCAGCATTTCCCTATATATCTGACTCCGACCTTTTATTATCTAGACCTATTGAAACTCCTTTCATACATGGTCTTCCATCCTCAGCCTCCCCAGTGCTGATAGGCACCTTCCATAGCCAGGATCTCATCAGAGCTGGGCTTCAAAGTTATCTTGAGAACTGGAGAGATGGATACCTTAGTTAAAGAGTATCCAGGCTCAGTTCCCAGTACCTACATGGTGGCTTACAACTATCTATAACTCCAGTTCCAGGGGATATGACCCCCCTCTTCCTAGCTCCACAGGCATCAGGCACATACATGGTACACATACATACATGCAAGCAAAATGCTTATGAAGTTGAGAAACCAAAAAATGGACATCACTCCATGTGGCGTTGATACAGTAATTGGATGGCTGTTGCTTTAAGTCACACAAATCACAGTTGAGTTTTAAATCCAGGAAGCTCAGTTGTGACATGAGACTATTAATTTTTCATAGCTCTGCCTATGAGTCTAGAACATTTGGAATCTAACCCAAGACAGATTTCACCCTGCTGGGACTCTGGGACAGATAGATAAGTCCCCATTGACAGTTTTCAACCAGAACCTCCACAAATGGGTGAGGCTTCTCACCATCGTGTTTTGGCCCTCTTTCAATTGGAATAAAAAAAATCTGGCTACACACAGCTCACTAGATGCATGCGTAATCAGCCCACAGGTGAAGAGGTGCTTGCTGGGATTCTGGGAGCCCCCTCATATTCTTGCCACCATAACATAACCTCTCTCCACACTTAGTTGTGTCTTGTGCTGGACATAAATGGAGCTGTGCCTTTTGGTGCTTGATATCTTTCAATATTGTATCTGAGACTCATCCATAACGCATAGCTGTGGGTGGTCCCTTCTCAGTGTGATATAGTAGTTCCCAGCTTGGGGCTATTATGAGCAGTGCCACTACGAATGTTCCGGCATGTGTGGTGGACAGATGGGTGCCTTTCTTCTGGGTTTGTAACTAGGAATAGCCATGGTGGGCCACAGCAGATGGCCATGTCATCTCGGCAGCACCTCCTCGCTGGCAGACACTGGCAGTCGCCACCTAGGAGCACATCGGAGGCGTCTCTGAGCCTCCTGTTGTTGGCCGGGCATCAGCAAGCATTAGGTGGGAACCCAACCTGAGCACACCACTAACCGAACTCTTGGCTTTCCTGAAATGGAAGTGAGAAACTCCTTTACCAGGAATTTCATTCACTGCTACATGTAATGAAAGGAATTACCTTTCAAGATACAACTTCCCTGCCCCCAATAATGTGTTTATTGCATTCTTTTTAAAGTGTCCAGTAGGCTGGAGAGACGGCTTGGTGATTAAGAGCATTTGGTCTTCAGAGGCATCAGAGGTCCCGTCCTACCGTACACGTGGTGGCTCACAGCCACTTATAACTAGTCCTGGGGGCTACGCAGGCACAACACTCCAATGCTGTGACAGCCACTCTTGTTGGTCAGCCTGACTCCGTCTTAAAAAGTGAAACCCAAATGTCTGCACACCAGTAGGGATGTTTTTCTTGATTAAATAAATCGTTTGAAGCAGGAAGACCCACTTCTAATCAGGATCTTGGAGGCAGGAAGGTCCACCTTTGGTCTGGACCACACCTTCTGCTGGCAGCCTGCTGTGTGAAAGACAGGGAAGAGGAGCGTTCTCTCTCTTTCTGCCTGCTCAGCCTCACTAGCAAGCCCATTCCTTCGCTGGCATTAGAGCCTGGTTTGGATTCCTGGTTAGTACTGACGACCGTCTTAGACATCCAGCCTCAGGGAATGAGCAACCACTGAATTCTTGGACCTGGGCAGTTTATACTCGCACTGTAAATCTTACCAAGATAAATGATAACCTAAGTGCATGAAAGGGCATGACATGATCCATCCAGAAGCAGATGAGGAAATGTGGGTAGCCTAGGAGTGACAGACAGGTCTATCTGGAACCTGGGTTGGCCATGTTCCAGGAATCGGCAGATGTTCCTGGACCTTAAGAAATGAGGGCGCTTTTGCAAGGAGCCACGGTTTACCTAAGGGTGTGAGAGTGCAGGCTGTTGTGAAATTAGAGCTGAGAGCCTGGACTGGGAACTGCCCTCTTTGGTCTCTTGTGAAGGCCTTTTCCCTTGGGACTTGAGGCCCATGTTCAAGCCCCTCCTCCCTCCTTGAGACCTGCCACCACTGCCTCTCACAGGAAACTCCCTACACCCAAGGTGTCTCAAGTTCAACATGACCTGGCGGCCCATCCTTCACCATAACCCTCGGGCTCCGTTTCTTGGTTAGCTCTTAGGTTTGCCTCACCTGTCCTGAGACAGACAAGCTATGGCTCTGCCTCTGAAGGCTCCTCATGAGTCACCTCCCCCCGTTTCCTCCCCTCCTATTACAGCCCCAGTTGCCAGAGTACCATAGGGTCACATGAGCTCTGTCTGCTGAAAGCCTTTGGAGACTCCAGCTGCATCACATAAAAGTCTTGAGTTCCTCACCTGCCAGTCATGGACAAGCTCCCTGGGCCAGCAGTTGGAGGAGGAAGGAGACAGACCATGATGCCAGAGCTGTCCCCCGCCCCCACCTCTGCCGCCATGACCCCGATTTCTCAGCTCTCAACTGAGTTCCTTTGATCTCAAGAATGTCGATCCAGACTTGCTCTGAGGGGCCCACATGACACTCCTTGGACAACAAGATGAAAGGGGACAGTCATTTGGACATTTCTGACAAAGCCTTTTTCCTCCAAGATAAGAGGAAGATAAATGTAGAAAAGCACTCTGCCAATCACTCTTCATTTCTCTTCCCTGAATGAAATGTGTTCAATGCTCAGAGCGACAGCAGCCACTTTGCAATAAGGAGACACCAGACTTGACAGTACCAAGCAGGCTAGCAACCGCTTTAAGAGAAAATCAAACCACTTTTGTTCAGGTTGTGCTCTGTTGGAAATCCTAACAAAATGAGGGTTTGGGGAGGCAGGAGAAGATGAGGAAGATTTCAGAGGCACCTGTGGAATAACCTGTGCGATGCATTTCCGGAAGAGCTACGAGGGCGTGGCACGTGTGAGAAAGGGACAGTCCCTTGTAGTGATGATACCTGAAGCCAAGTGGCTCTGCATCGGACACTTCAACCCTAGGGACACACCACCCAGAATAACACTTTCCCAAATGGTCTGGTCAATATGACTCAAAATTAACCATCACAGGTATGTGATCTCCCCCTATCTGCCAAGGACCTAGTGGACTCCATTGAAATCCCCCCACCCCGGACCTCCGGCTGGATTAAATGCCGAGCCTAAGTATCCTCCCTGGAGGGAAAGAGGGAGTCACAAAGTGACCATTTTCTTCTGATCCCCCATCTCATCCCTGGAGGAAAGTTGAGCTCCGTGCGGGCTCAGCGCCCCAGGTACCATCCCCACCTCCCCCATCTGCTCTGGCTTTCGCCCATGGTGCTCTTCTACACTGAGAGCGGTCCTGGAGTCCGGAGTTCCCGGGCAGGCTAGGCTAACTTGGGAGTCAGGACAGAGCGTTAGGATGAACAAGACATGGGGAGAAACCAGCTCCACCGTTCCCCACCCTTGGCTATGCCTAGTGTCCCTCTGCGTGTCCCTCCCATTGTCTTTAAGGGTGGCGTCACCCAGCTGGCACGGGCTATCCAGGATGCAGTGTGCGGGCGCCCCGCGGCGGTAGCGCTCAACAGCTCGTCTCCCGGCGGGTGTGCAGCGCCCTCTGCTGCCTAATGAATGATCTTCCTTCTCTTCTCGCGTTGGGCTCGCATCATCAAGTTGAGTCTGGCCCACAGGCAGAGGGGAATAGGACACTTAGGCTACCGAGTCTGCTTTAAGGCTGGAAAACTCACATGAACAACAAAACATCCTATGGCAGAGATGTCCTGACTGCTGCTCCAGTCAGCTGCGAGCAGCCCCGGGAGTTGGCTTTTGGCAGAGCACCAGCGCGCAGCCGTGTACGTTGAAGGGCGGACACGGGCTCCAAACCTGTGGAGTGCTAGAGAAAGAATGAGAATTTAAAGCTGGAGAAAATAGTCAGGGACTAAGAAAAGGCTGCGTGCACTGTGTGGTGAGGGGATCTCTGAGTGACTCCAGATTCTAGATGGACCCTACAGGCAGGCCAACTACTACAGTCAGCCCAGAATGTTCCACTGGCCAGGGCTATGCTGGGGTAGAGAGCCAGGTGGTGTCCACGCAGAAGCCCTTTGCACATGCCTGTGGTTTGGGGGTGGGAGAGAGATCTCGGGGGACATGGCTAGCCCTTTAGCACGGGGAGAGGTGCAGCGGAACAGAAACAGACAGCAGGAAGATTCCCAGGGAGGTGGAAACAGTCACCTGGGAATCAGAGAGAGCCGCGGGTGGATACCAGCTCTAGTGAAGAACATCAGGGTGCAGAAGGCACTACAGAATGGAAGCGAGGATCTGAGACCCTCTGTACCCAGGCTTAGCCTTCAGGGGCACCCGTCAGGATGGAGGCGCTCTCACTGGTCACTAGCATGCACATCATCATCATCATCATCATCATTATTGTGGTGTGGCCACCTGAGGCCAGAAGAGGGCATCGCATTCCCTGGAGCTGGGGTTACAGGCAGCTGGGAGCGTCTCAGTGTCGGTGTTGGGAACAGAGCTCGGGTCCTCTGCAGGAGCCCGCCGAGTGCTCCTACCCCCTGAGCCCTCCCTTCAGCCACAGATGGTCTTTCCACAGAGACGCACACTCGTCCTGAGAGCACAGCTGGAGCGAGGGGGACACTGTTCCACAGGCTGGAGTCCAGGACCACGGTGTCAGCAGGGGCGTCTCCTCCTGAGGCACCTGCTCTAGCCACAGCCTCTCCTCCGTATGTGTGCGTCCAGACTGCTGCTCCTTTAAGAGGTGTGTTTACTTTTATTGTGTGTGTACGAGTGTATTCGCTGCTTTCCTGTTGCAGCGATAAAGCAGCATGACTAGAAGGAAGGGTTTATTTGGGGCTTGCAGTTCCAGAGGGTCAGCGCCCGTGATGGCAGAGCAGAGGGAGCGAGGGGCAGACAGCTGCGGCAGCAGCCGGGGGCTCACATCTGAACCACATACGGGAAGCAGAGCAAGCTCTTGAAGCGACTCTGAGTCTTTTGCAACCTCAAAGCTTACCCCAGTGACATAATTTCTCCAGCAAAGCCACGCCCCTGAGCCCTCTCAAACAGTCACTAATTGAGGAAAAGTATTCAAACCGCCACAGTGAACGTTTGCTTGTATATGCATGTGTATGTATGTGTGTGTGTATGTATGTATGTATGCATGTATGTATTATGTATGTATGTGCAACACATGTATGCTGTGCCCAAGAAACTCAAAAGAGGCCATCAAATCACCTGGAACTGAAGTTACAGATGGTTGTGAGCTGCCATATGTGTGCTGGGGAACTGAACCAGGGTCCTCTGGAAGAGCACCGAGTGCTCTTGACCACTGAGCCATCTCTCCAGCCTCACAAAATGCTCTTTACAAAGCACCAACTTGGGGTGGGAGGGTGCCTCACAACTATCTATAACTTCCAGTTCCAGAGGAACCAACGCCCTCTTCTGGCCTCCTCAGGTACTGCATGCATGTGGTACAAAGAAAACAAAAATAAATAAACCTTTAAAGAGAGTCCCGACACATGCTGGTGTCTCCAGTGAGCTCATTCTCCTTCAGTCCCTTTAAAATGGTGTTTCTCAGCCTTTGGGTCCTGACCCTTTTAGCAAGCCTCTGTCTCCAAAAAATATTTTGGCGTTGGTGGCGTACACCTTTAATCCCAGCACTGGGGAGGCAGAGACAGGTGGATCTCTGTGAGTTCGAGACCAGCCTGGTCTACAAGAGCGATTTACAGGACAGTTTCCAAAGCCACAGAGAAACCCTGTCTCAAAAAAAAAACAAAAAAATTACATTTTGATTCATAGCAGTAGCAAAATCACAGTTATAAAATAGCAATAAAAATAATTTTATGGTTGGGGGGTCACCACAATATGAGGAACTGTGTTAAAGGGTCACAACATTAGGAAGTTTAAGAACCACTGCTGTAGAAAAACACAGTTTACTGACAAAGGCACATTCTGAGGCCCTGTGATTAGGACTATTGTGTAGGAACTAATGGGAAACAATTCAACCATGAGTACTCTCCAACTCAAGATTTCCATGGTCACTGGGGGTGTTCCATGATTACAGTCTATAGCAGGGAAGTGGTGGTGCACATATTTAACCCCAGCACTTGGGGAGACAGAGGTAGGCAGATCTCTGTGAGTTCAAGGCCAGCCTGGAGTACAGAATGAGTTCCAAGGCTACTCAGAGAAACCCTGTCTCAGAAAAACAAAGTCTAGAATAGCTGTAATTTCAAATGGGTTAATTTACTTTATAGGAAGCAAAGGAAAAAGAGAAATTAGCAAGTAGGTAATAAAAGCCCATCACTTCTCATCGACAGAAGTGCCTGGGGAATTCCTACTGAAACAGTTATGTCGGAGTCCCTGATTGGCAGATTTCCCGATCAGCTTCTGGCTTTGTGTTCTCACTGTGGCCATTTTTGTGGGATAAACAGTATAACCTAGAGTTAGAAATCGTTTCTCAAGGAATCAAATGTTTTTAACCTCCTTAGTTTTTTGCTGTTTCTCCCTGTAACAGAGTTAGGGCAGGAGGTGCTGCTATGTCTGTGGCCCTGGAGACTCCAGCTAGCATCTGCCTGCTGCCAGGGATGGGGTGCAGAAAGAGCCACTAGTGTGGAGTCGCCAGAGATAGCAAATACAAATGCAGGGGAAGCGGCAGCTGGTGGCACATGCATGTCATCCCTGCTATTTGGGAAGCTGTCATGTGAGAGGATCCCCTGGGCCCAGGAGTTTGAGGCCAGCCTAGAAACATAGCAAGACTTTGTCTTCTAAAACAAATAAATGGGGGCTGGAGAGAGAGATGGCTCAGCAAAGAGCACTTGCTGCTCTTACACAGAACCCAGGTTCGGTTCCCAGCACCCACACAATGACTCACACAAGTCTGTAATTCCAATTCCAGGACCCCGTTATCTTCTTCTGGTCTCTGCAGGCACCAGGCACAAAGGAGATTTATTTGTCCCAGAGCAACAGAGGGGGAAAAAAAGAGACAAAGACAGAAGATAGAGGAGGTGGGAGGAGGGAAAGGGGGCAGGGGTATTTGTCCTGCAAGGACAAAGGGCCGCCGCTGGACAGAGAGGAGACAGACATGGTCCATAGGAAACTGGCCATTTATGAAGGCACAAGGGGAAACCCCGTGTTAGGGTGAGGTGTTTAATTTTAATTGGGCGTGTTACTTAGATGAGTCAAAGGGGGCTTCTGATTGCTGGGCTCAGTACTTTGATACTGGACCTTGGTAGTCAGCCTTAAAGGTGGCTAAATAAGGGGACTTTGGTGGCAGCTTTAGGAGTGCAGTCTAACGGCTTATAGCTAGACCGAGGGATGGGGGAGAAGGGCAAGGCCCGTGTGAGCCGTGCTTGCCAGGACTGGGCTGGCTGGGTCCCTTCAAGTGTCACGGTGTTAAAATGCAGATTCTGGGCCCTCTTCTAGGTTGGTGACAGAGGGGGCACAGGACTGACCACAGCTCTGCAGCTCCTGGTGAGAAGACAGCAGGTTTGAGACCCTGCGGGCTGAGGTGCCTGCTTGCAGTCTGTGGATTCCCGCGGAGGCGGTGAAACAAGAGACCTGCTTGTCTTGGCCATGCCCAAGTAGGAGCCACCTTAGAGAGAGTGAGTCATCTCCCCGGGGCCTGGGAACAGACTTCCCCACACTGGCAGAGCCTCAGGCCAACCTCGGTCCCCAAGGCTGTGGTAAAGTTGAAATGAGACTATAGAAGGAAGTGTCATGTAAACGGTGACATGCCCAGGACCACCACCACCATCACCACCACCACCACCATCATCACCACCACCACCACCACCACCATCACCACCATCATCACCACCATCACCACCACCACCACCATCACCACCATCACCATCACCACCATCACCACCACCACCATCACCACCACCACCATCACCACCACCACCACCACCATCACCACCACCATCACCACCACCACCACCACCACCATCACCACCATCACCACCATCATCACCACCATCACCACCACCACCATCACCACCACCACCACCATCACCACCATCACCACCACCACCACCACCACCATCACCACCATCATCATCACCATCACCACCACCACCACCACCACCACCACCATCACCACCACCACCATCACCACCATCACCACCACCACCACCACCACCATCACCACCATCACCACCACCACCATCACCACCATCATCACCACCATCACCATCACCACCATCACTATCTTCACCACCATCACCATCACCATCACCATCATCACCACCATCACCACCACCTCCTCCTCCTCTTCCTCTTCCTCCTCCTTCTCCTCCTCTTCCTCTTCCTCCTCCTCCTCCTTCTTTTTGGTGGCCGTTGTTTTGAGACAGGACCTTGCTATGTAATCCTGGTTGTCTTGGAACTCGCTCTGTAGACCAGACAGGCCTGGAACTCACAGAGATCCGCCTGCCTCTGCCTGCTGATTGCTGGGACTAAAGGTGTGTGCTGCCATGCTGGGTTTAGGACCTTCTTGCCTGACCTGGGTGGAGCTTGACATGGAGTTATAAGTCCTGTCTTGGGGCTCTTCCTGCCACACTGGGGTTTGAACTCAGGGCCTCACATGTGCTAAATGAGCACAGTACCGTGCTGCCATCAAGCTACAGCTCCACCTGTCAGCTTGTCGGCCTTCCCTGTCAGGAACAAGCGTTCCTTGCAGGAGGAACTGCCACCACCTAACACTGCAACTGGAGACAGACAGGCCTTGCTTCCCACACCAGGTTAAATCTGAGGCAAACCAGCGACTCCCCTCTCAGGGCCCCTCTCATTCAAGGGCTTACTTGGGAACTCCTGGCTTCAGAGCTTATGCTCCCTGCCTCGGGGCCTCACGCTATGCCCAGGAGTCCCTCAGGGTTCTCTAGTCTAGGGTGGGGTTGGGTGGGGGCGGAATCCATAGGCCTGTAGAAAGCCCAGATCCCTGTTTCAAGGGCAGTGTGACCCTGCATCAGGGAGCAGACGTTCCCTGAACACCCCAGCAGAGGAAGCCTCCCTGCTGCACCACAGGCAACCCCAATGATGGTTTTGACTCCTTTCCTGCCTGGAGGTTCTCAAAGTACACTTTTCCATCCCCCCCTGCCCACCCCAAAATCTGGCTGGGAAACGCAGAGGCATGTCTACCCTCAGGGCTAGGGGAAGGGGCTACCCTTCTCACACAAGCTCGGTGGCCAGCTGGCTTACCCATCAAAGGAGGCGCATGGGTCAGGAAAACAGTGAGTGCCTGATGCTTAGCAGTCCAAAGCCAGATGGCACTCCAGGCTCACCCTGTCGGGGTTGGGCCAGCCTGGCGTTGCCACACCCTGTTTCCGGTCCGCTCAACCTCACTAACTTGGGTCTCACTTCCCTCCTACTTGGGCTCTCAGCAAGAGAGCTGCCAAATAGCCAGCTTACCCAGGCTGGCTGGCTGGTGCAGTCAGGGGTTATGTTGGTCTGGCCTTCTCTCTCAAAGCCAGTGGCCCGGGCTTCATGCCAGCTCCAAGCAGGCTGGCCTCTGCAGCACCGCAGCTCTTCTGGAATTCCCTTGCTAAGATGACACCCCAGATGACCTGGTCGGTGCCTCTTCTGGGATCACATATCCCCCCCAAAACAGAAGCTGGCACTTTTCTCTTTCCCTTGGCCTCTGCTCTCTTCCTCTGAGGTTTTGGGCCTTTTCCTGCCAGAGTAAGAGCTGTGGGAGGGAAATTTCCTGAGAGTACCAGAGTTCCAAGTCCCTCTGGGCTGCTGCATGAGACAGGGTTAGGGCAGATCTGGGAGATACACAGACTGGAGGCCACACTCCCCCGCCCCCGGCCCCCCAGCCCCTCCCCACCCTCTCCCCCCACCCCTGACTCTGCAAGCTCACCACAGGGCTATGACAGAGTTTCTGCACCTGTAGGCAGGCCTCACCTCAACTCCTGGCCATAGCAGCTCCTAGCCCTGGCCGGTTGTTCCCACACACTCTTGAGGGGCAGACTGAGGTCCCAGGGTCCCCAGTGGCCTGGGGCCTGGGCTAGTCTTTCTTACAGTTCTCCAGGCAGTAGGGCTCAGGCTTTGGGATGCTTGTTGCCTGGTCGGGGGGGGGGGGGCTGGTAGAGGGGGGGGGAGCCGAGCTGAGACACTGAGACCTGGGCTGGCCGTGGGTACAGGGAGAGCACAGTGACCCGGATGTCTGCCAGAGCTCACCAGGCCATCCGCTCCCAGAAAGGGAGTGCTTGCTCTGGCAGAAGTTCTTGAGGGCAGGGCTTAAACTGTTTTTACTCGCTGCCCTTTGTATGCCACGCTAGCTATACAGAGACATAAAACTTGTAACCAATCAAACATTTACAGGAAACAGTTCATAAAGAGTTTTTAAAGCAGTTCTTAGGTATACATATAATTTTAGCATTTCTTAAAGACGAAAGTAAATTTGTGTAGCAGTGAGGTGGATGCAATTATTTATATTTACATAGCAAATATGACACTGGCTAAGTATTTTATACCATAGGACATGGAATATCTTCAATGTTTTTCAGAAGTGATGGAATTATAGTTGTTAATGTTGAGAACACCAAAACACATAACTGTTGGGTGCAAAATAGCAGGAATCTGTTTTGAGCCATTTCAGAAATCATCTTAGATTCTGTCTTAATCTCAAGCCACAATTCATTGAATGATGTTCTCTTTATCAAACCCAAGTCAGCAGCTCAAGCAGCACTTTTTAAGATCAAATATTCTTACATAATGCAACCCAAATATATATTCATGTGACGCCTGCTGAGGGATGACAGTAGGAAAATACTGAAAGCATTTGTTTACCATAATTAAACCTCAGTGTTTTTGTAAGAACAGAAGACTTTGTATGTACAGTAAAAACGCTGCAGCTTGTCCTGTACAGTCTCAGATCTGAGCACGGGATGGCAGGCAGCATTGACAGGTGTTGTGTGGCAGCAGGGCACGCACAGTGTGCATGTTGTGTGTTCAGAGCCAAGGCTGCCGTGACGTCTCACTGGGCAGCCTAGGTGGGCACAGTCAGAAATGCCAGGGTTCACTACACTTTAGCTCTGAGTCAATGCTTGCTCTGCCGTGACCCACAGTTTGAAAAGCTGGGCTTCGGGAAATGACTTTTTTTCTTTTTGGTCCATCTTTGGCCCACTGGTCTTAGTGTATTTTGTGCTCTCAGTAAAGCCCACCACCCTTTGATGGCCTTGCAGTCCTGGGAGCCTCAGATAGCTTTTCCCTCTTCACACGGCCTGCCCTCCAGACCCCAGCAAACGTCAGACAGGGAAGAGGAACAAAAGGGGAAAACTGAAGGAGCATGAAGAGAAGCAGCCCTCCGGCCCCCAGGATCTAGCATGGTTAGCTGGGGCTGGCTTACAGTTTCAGAGGTTCAGTCATTATCATCATGGTGGGGGAGCATGGTGGTGTGCAGGCAGACATGGTGTTGGAGCAGTAGATGAGAGATACATCCTGATCCACAGGCCAAGAGACAGAACTGGACCTAGCATGGGCTTTTGAAACCTCAAAACCCACCTCCAGTAACACTCCTTCCAACAAGGCCACACCTACTTCAACAAGCCACACCTCCTAATCCTTCTCAAATAGTGCCACTCTGTGATGACTAGACATTCAAATACATGATCCTACTGGGGGTGGTATTCCTATTCAAACCACCACAAACAGCATGTGCTCTTAACTCCTGGGCCCACATTATAATTTATTTATTTATTTATTTATTTATTTATTTATTTATTTAATGTATTTTTTTTTATGACAGAGTTTCTCTGTGTATCTTTGGAACCTGTCCTGGAATTCACTCTGTAGACCAGTTGGATTTGAACTCACAGAGATCCTACTGCCTCTGTCTCCTGAGTGCTTCAGTTAAAGGTGTGCACCACCACAACAGGCTCAAATTATAATTCTTTTTTTTTTAAGATTTATTTACTCATTACATATACAGTGTTCTGCCAGAAGAGGGCACCAGATTGAATTGTAGATGGTTGTGAGCCACCATGTGGTTGCTGGGAATTGAACTTAGGACCTCTGGAAGAGCAGTCAGTGCTCTTAACCTCTGAGCCATCTCTCCAGCCCCTCAAATTATAATTCTTAACAGAGTCAAGTAAGTACCATCTGAGGAACAATGGGGGCCACAAAAGTATTTGGGAAGTAGTTTGCTAGAGAAGGCAGAGTGTACTAAGGTCCTCAGGGGGAAGCCAGCCACAAGGACACTGTGGTGTTAAGCACTAGGTGAGTAGGGAGTGATGGGGATGTCCTTCCGTATATATGTTTCTCTTATTGGTTGACGAATAAAACACTGTTGGCCAATAAGGCAGGAAGATAGGCAGGACTAGGAGAAGAGAATTCATGGAAAGGTAGGCAGGAAGTTGCCATGTAGCCACCGAGAGAATAAGATAAGACCACATGGAAATACTTATATTGACAGAAAGGGGTTAATAATTGAAACAGAGGGGCTGGAGAGATGGCTCAGAGGTTAAGAGCACTGACTGCTCTTCCAGAGGTCCTGAGTTCAATTCCCAGCAACCACATTCACAACCACCTATAATGAGATCTGGTGCCCTGTCTGACCTGCAGGCATATATGCTGTATACATAATAAATAAATCTTTTAAAAAAATAATTGAAACAGAGCTAGCCAATAAGAAGCCCTAGCCACCGGCCAACAGTTTTATAATTAATGTAGCATCCGTGTGTTCATTTGGGGCAAAGTGGCTGAGGAACTGGGCAGGACATTCAGTAACAAGGGAGGACAATGGCAGAGGGTAGGGCCTGTTGAGTAGGAAGGGTGAGAAGATGCTGCAGGGTGTATGAGAGGCCACTGGAGGTTTCCAGCAGACAAACGACAAGACCTTACTTAGGATTTAAAAGAGAAAATCACTTTTGGCTGCATGGAGGGCAGCCTGCAGGGTAAGGGCAGAAGTAGAGGGTTGGTTAGGACGTTGTGGTCTTGTCAGTGGGACTGGTTTAAGAAACACCCGGGTTGGTAAAGCACGGGTATGTCTGTGAGGCATTGCCAGAGAGGATTAGCTCCTGGGGGTTCTGGCCGAATCAGGAGCCTGATCTCTTGGTTCATAGTCATTACCAGGTAGGGCGAAGGCAGGAGTGGGGCCCAGCAGAGGAAGTGGGTCATTGGGTGTGTGTCCTGGGAGGCCGTATCTTGTGACAGCCTCTTCCTGTATGCCTTCTTTCTCTGCTTCCTGTGACCCATGAGTTGCACCGTGGCGATCCAGCGTGACAGAAGGAAACTCCCGAAAGTGAGAGCCAACAACGACCCATTCCTCCCTTAGTTGTTTCCACACGGGGGTGAGAAAGGCTGTGGCAACACTCCAGGAAAGGCACCCAAGTGTGTGGCTGAGGGTCACTGCAGTGGCTTAAAAAATCAGCGCCACTGCCAGGCATTGGTGACACACGCCTTTAATCCTGGCACTCCGGAGGCAGAGGCAGGAGGATCTCTGTGAGTTCCAGGCCAGCCTGGTCTACAGAGCAAGTTCCAGGACAGCCTCCAAAGCCACAGAGAAACCCTGTCTCAAAAAACCAGAAAAAAAAAAAAGGAATCAGCACCACCTCCCAAGAGGATGCCAAGGGTGAAGAGGACCTGCTCCTGCCCTGTCCTGGTCTCAGTTGCACAGGTCCTATTTTTTTTTTGACACCTCTCCCCTCACAGTTCCTATGGCTCCGTGGTTTTGCCTGTCCTTGACTTCCTTGATGTGGTCTGTGTCCATCCTCTGACTCCATCATTGGCCAGACGACTAGTTCTCAGACAGAGGTCACTCCACTGGCCTCAGACTATGAAGAGAGGGGTTGTACACGGTCTAGGTTCTCGTCTGCACAAGTTCAAGGTCATCCTCTTGCTTCCCAATTCCCAAGCAAGGTGACAGCCATCTTCGTTAAGGTAGATCCTGCTGCACCTTGGAGACAGGCTGAGCTGCAGTTCAGACTGGGCCACTGCTGTGGGGACAGACCCAGGGTCACATGGGCCTCTGCAAGCTTCTCCTTGTTGTCAGCCCAAAGGAAGGAAGCCACCTGGACACCATAGGAAAACAAACTGCAGCTTGTGCATAGGTTTCTTTCTTTACTGTATAGCACAGTGTCCCCTGGGACACCTGGCCTGGACCTGCCCTGTCCTGTCCTCAGATCCAGCTCTCTGGGCCCTTCACCTGGGTCGGCAGTCCATTTCTTCTCTGCTGACCCTGCAGTGTAGACCAGCTCCGAGCCTGGTGGTTCTTACCTTAGGAAGGGCACTCACGCTGCAGGGTGTGCAGAGGTGGAGTTTGGGCAGAGTAGCCTAGCGGCTCACACCCCATTGCACCTCTGCCTCAGTTCTCCAGGTGCTCTGGATGCTGGGAGGTACAAGAAAAGAGGCTTGGGGTAGGAAGGCTGTGCTTGAGGGAACCCAGATGTACACCCAGCCCTGCCTCTGTCTCCACCCTGTGAGCCTAGCAGGTGTGGGGTTGGGTGCTAGGAGCAGGAGGCCTTTGACCTTTCTGCTTAAGAAGTTGCGTTGTAGGGTAGACTGTTTCTATCTCAGAGGAGACTGATGTACGGCAGCTCATGGCCGAGATGGTGGGGGTGGAGATGGGGGAGTGAGGGAGAGTGGGGGGGCATCCACACGAAGAGGCATGAAAGCAGGGACTTTGTCAGCGTGGGCAGCTGGCATTCATGGATCACCAAAAGCCCAGGCCTGAGAGAGCTGCCCCGGCCTCTCCACCCCGGCTCTGGTGCCTTTTCTTTCCAGGACAGCAAGCTGAGGACAGTGGGATTGAAGACTTTAAGTTCTCAGCAAAGGAGAGGCATGGGGAGCTGCAGCAGGGGAGAAAGACAAGGATCTGAGAGAGCGTGTCAGCAAGCCACACGGAGTCAAGAGGGAGAAGGTTCTAGATAGGGTCAGGTCACAGTCACAGGGTTCGCACTGTCAGTCAGGTCACAGGGCCTTTTTGGTCAGGATGCCACAACGGGAGGCTTTGGGATCCCCACAGTGGTGGAGAATTTCCTGGTTGAGTTTACACAGTAATGACAAACCTCTGGGAGAGACTCGAAGGCAGCGGTGTGATGACTGCTTCATGAAGGTCCCTCAGGCTGAGCCTAAAGCCCCTTGTTTGTGTAAGAGGTGAGGGGCAGGTGCAGTGGCCATCGAATTCATGAAAAGCCCCAGGTGGCTGTCTGAGAAGGACGACTGCTTCCATTAAACCCGAGCTGCTGAAGAGCTTTTTGTCCCAGAGACACTGTGAGCTCTACCATGTTCCCGGAGCTGGGAGTAGGGGCACCAATCCACCATGTGGTGAAGACTGGTTGTTCTAGGAATAAAGACCAATTACTGTGGTTCAGAATCACTACATTAGAGGAAGAGGGTCAGGCTGACCAGTGTGACCACCTCCGCTTCACTGAATCAGCAGCTAATTTGGGTTTAAGATCCCGGGGAGACAATGCGTCCAGGGAGGGAGGGGCGGAGCCAGCCTAAGGCCCGTGCATTGAGATAGACTGGAGGGGACACGGATGGAAATGACGAAGCTCGGAAGATGGCGCTTGCTTGACTTTCATTCTGGGCCGTTTCTTTGGGGGATTCTCCTGGGAACAGCAGCTGTGGTCCTCCTGTCCTCCTCGATGGGCCCCTGGCTTCAGGTCAGAGGACGGCCCCACTGGACCCCGCTGTTCTGTACCTCTTGCGGCCCCGTTTCATTCTCCCACTGGACTATGGCTGGACTCGATCTGGCACAGGGAGCAGGGTTCTGAATGACCATTCCCCGCCCCAGAGTCCTGCAGAGAGTGGGCGGGCACAAGGCTCTGTCCCTCTAATCTCTCCAAGGTGATGTCTGTTGCATCCTGCCAGGGAAGTGAAGTTTCTGCAGACGCTCCAGCAGGGGGCGCTACTCCCCGGGAACATGCTGCCCAGGTGTCTGTCCAAACGAGAATCTGGCTGGCGGGGGTAATACGTGGGTAAAGGCGCTCGACAATGTACCTGATGACCCGAGTTTGATCCCCGGGACCTGCATCATGGAGGAAGAGAACTGATTCCTTCTGTAAGTTGTCCTTTGATCTCCTCCACTGGTGGGCTGTGACTGCACCCCACTTTCACCCCGACAATAGATAAGCTAATGTAATAAAATAGGCATCGGGAAGGCGGCCAATGGGGGAAGAGTACGAGCTCTTCAGGCCAGCCTGGGGCATGTTCCCCATTGCCCACGCCGAGTTTCCCCTTTGGAATTCCCTCTCGCACCAAGTGCAGGAATGAGGCGCCTGTGGATACAGTCATTGCCTCCGTAATACCATGTTCGGTTCCCTAGTGCATACTGCAGGGTAAGGCTGGCCGTGTCCCAACCCCCTGGGAACTCCACCTCCTGGCATTGTCCTGAGCACTACCCCGCTCCCTGCGCTGGGCCCTCGCCCTTTAGAAGAGTGTGGGCGTAGATTTTAATACCCCAGAACGCTAATTAAGATCAAAGCGACTGTGAAGCTCACCCTGCGGACCTGGGCCCGTAAGAGGCCTTTAGAGTCAGTCTCTGCCAGCTGTGTGGCGCCTGTTTGTATCAGGCGTCCCTGACTTCTCAGAGAGATTGTCCACACCACGTGACACCCTGAGGAAGCGCCTACCAGGGAATTTAGTTCACTGTTAACTACCTCTACGGGCGGGCCGGTACCATTCTCTGTGGAAGAACCTTCCCTCCCCTGGCGCCGGTCATCCTCACTTGGTGAGCCAGGCATGTGGCAAGGGAAGGGTCTGGACCCTCAGGAGCTGTAGGGAGGAGTGTGAACCCTGATGGTCTCAATAATCTTCTCTCTAGCTGGGTCCTCGGGACACTTCTGAGGTGACCATCATAGGGTTGTAGATAGGAGGCTCTATCCCACTAAACTCCAAGGAGTTCTGATTTCTGTCTGTGGTCTCCATATCCCTACCAGGGGCTTTTGGTTGGTTTGTTTCCTTCCTTCCTTCCTATCTTCCTCCTTTCCTCCTCTTCCCCCTTCCTCTCTCCCTGTCCCTCTCTCTCCCTCCCTCCCTCCCTTCCTTCTTTTCTTCCTTTCTTTTTTCAAACAGGGTTTCTCTGTAGCTCTGACTGTCCTGGAACTCACTTTGTACATCAACCAGGCTAGTCTGGAACTCACAGAGATCCACCGTCCTATCCCTCCGGAGTGCTGGAACCAAAGGCATGTGCCACTACTGCCCAGTGACTCTTGGTTTCTTGCTCAGACATTTTTTTTTCTGGCTATCTTCTAATCAGTGTGCTCTGGTTCAGTGCTAATGACTACATTCTCCTTTTTACTGTTAATCTGCACCTGGAGAATGGTGGCTGAACCTGGGTTGTTGGAGCACAGGCTGTGACCCCCATGTTTGGTAATACTGCCAACGAGCGCTGTTTTTCAGTTATGGTGAACCACTGAGGGGAGCCGCTTATCTTTAAGAGAGAGGCAAACTAGAGCTAGGGATGTAGCTGAGTCGGTAGAGTGCTTGCCTTGTAGTCACAAAGTCCTGGGTTCAAATCCTCAGCACAGCATCAACTGTGTGTGCTCTATCCACCCTCTGGAAGTAGAGGCAGGAGGATCAGAAGTTCAAAGTCAGCCCGGATGAGATTTGTGGGTGTGTCAGGTTTCACTCTTTTTTGTTTATTGTTGTTTTTTTTAATGGTTTTTCTTTCTTTTTCATTGTTGTTTGTTTTTTAGATAGGGTCTCACAATGTAGATAGGCTGGCCTCAAACTCAGCAATCCTCTCAAGGGCTGGAATCAAGCCTGTCTGAGCAAACCACAGTCTTGCAAATACTCTCTGACTGCCTCATTTCAACAACAGAGCTATGTTTGGGGGAAATTTCCTGAAATTGAATGGCTTCACCAGTTACCAGGGCCTGGCAGGCTCCTGTGGAGGATGAAGGGTACGCCCCTCACCAGTCAGGGCTCTCTCTGCCCTCAACTTTGCACTCCAGACCCGGTAAGAACAGCTTCCTGATGCTCATATTGCAACACAAACCAAACCGCAGAGGTTATAACTTCTCTGTTTCTTCTCTCATGAACCACCAAGCGGGGCTGAGGCCCGCCCACTTCCTGCGCCTGCCCGTGCAGGGCAGCAACTGCCACTCGCTTGGGGATGTGAGGTCAAAGGCAGGTCCAAACAATAGTGAGGCCACACCCCAGTCCTGCTAACTAGCCTTAATGGTCCTGGCTTCAAAAGGAAATACTCTAAGGACAGCCGAGCTAGTCTCACACCCTCCGGACCAGTGGTTCTCGGCCTTCCTAATTCTTCCACCCTTTAACACAGTTCCTCATGTTCTGATGACCCCCAGCCATACGTTATTTTTGTTGCTACTTCATAGCTAGTTTTGCTACTGTTATGAATCGTAATATCTGGGTTTTCTGATGAAAGGGTCATTCCACCACTGGTCTAGACCTTTGAATTGGATCCATTTAGCAGTGTGACTTAGAGGTGGAGCATAGGCCTAGGGTTTGAGCTTGGAAAGACACACACACACACACACACACACACACGATAAATTTTAAAAAATGAAATAAAAGAATTTATGAATGGGCTCAAACAGAAGCTCAAGGACAATTTTGAGTTTAAAAGGGAACATCCCAGGAAGTTCAGCTGTAAGTCTCAGCAGCTTCCCAGAGGAAGGGAATAGAAGGAAGGCCGACACAGGACAGATGAGCAGCTTCATGCCTGGACAGCGGCCTTAGGGAGAAAAAAGAGCCCAAAATAACAGAGAATTCCTAAGTGTTGGGAAAGCAGGGTTAGAAAAGAGGCAGAAAGCCTGGCAGTGGTGGCTCCCAGCACTCAGGAGGCAGAGGCAGGCTGATCTCTGTGAGTTTAAGGCCAGCCTGGTCTACAGAGTGAGTCCAGGACAGCCAGGGCTATGCAGAGAAATCTTGTCTCAAAAAACAAAAACAAAATGAAAACAGCAAAAATGAAGAAGAAAAGGAGAAGTTATGCTTTTCTGAATAATACAGAGAAGTCGGCAGATTTTGATGACTGAATCCCATAAAAGACTGCACAGGGGAGTGGGAATCCAGCAAAGGAAAAATATGTCATTAAAGGAATAGATTCCACCCAGCACACCTTCCTTGGGATGGTCCTTGGCAAACCAAGCAACCAGCCAAGCCCAGAAGTGTTCGGTCTCTATTTCTTCACCAAAAGCAGTTTCTCTTTTCCATTTCCTCCTTTTGTCTTGTTTTGTTTAGAGACAGGGTCTCACTACCTAGCCTTGGCTGACCTGGAACTCCCTATGTAGACCAGGCTGCCCTGAACTCACTGAGGTTTGCCTTTCTCTGCCTGTCCAGCGCTGGGATTAAAGGCTGCGCCACCACCTCCAGCCCCAGCTTCTTTAATGAGTCTTTATAGGTGTGCTAACACTGTGATGTGTGGGTTTAATGATGAGTCGCATGGGTATGTCTTGGGGTACTAAGGCCACGCTTGATGAAAGCAGGTGCTCCATGGAGGACTGAAGCAGGCCAGACAAGTCTGGCATCTCTGCCTTCCTGTCCTGTCTGTCCCCTTTGTCACTTTTACCTTGGGCTCAGATTTCTGCTTAGCTCTTCATGTGAGTATATTTGTCACTCAGGAAATGTTTGCTTGAGGGGTTGGGTGGTAGCTCAGTGGTTAAGAGCACTGGCTGCACGTCCAGAGGACTTGGGTTCAATTCCCAGCAACCATCCAGCAGCTCACAGCCGTCTGTAACTCCAGTTCTAGGGGATCAGAGCCTTCTTCTGTCCTCTGCCTGTGTCAGACACACGCACATGCAGGCGAGTCAATGCAGACAAACCACCTAAAAATATAAAATAAGTTTTAAGAAAGTTAGAAATGTTTGCCTTAAACTGAAATACAAGATAATCTCTCTTCCTTTGCAAGGCTGTGGATTTGTAAGTAAGGTAGCTAAGACAATGTCCCCGCCAGGCCAGTGGCGCCCCCTACAGGCCAGTTGTGCCTCCTACACGCTGGGTGAGCTCCTGTTAGTGAGGGGACTTGGTCTGCTTCACGCCTTCTTCCTTGTTTTCTCTCTGCAGCATCATCATCATTTCCGCTCGCCACCCTCTGTCTCATCCTTACACTGAAGATGCTCCCCCACCGTAGCAATGCGGGGGGGGGGGGCTGGGGCTCCCCTCTTGGGTTTCTTAGTCTCATTAGTAAGAGAATTTAAGAGTGAACTCAAGTGGGATCTGTAGGACAATTTATTAACATTTAAAAGAAGAAAAGCCTCTGGGGAGGGTACATTGTAAACCTCAGCTGATGACCTGAGGGTTAGAAGAGGAAAAAAAGAGTGGTGCCATCTGAGTCTGCACGGAGGCCAGACACACGACAGACAAGCGGCCACATGGTGGAGAGAGAGGAATCACCCCAGAGGATCCACAAACGCGCATCCCAAAGATAAAGGCAGAGAATAAAGACCCAGTTGAAACTCTTGGCAAACTCATGGGTCTGTGTGTGGGAGGTGAAATTCTGGGAAGAAAAAGCACAGTATCTCATTAAAGGGAACGTTATTCCTCTTATCTCTTTGCATGCCTTAAGGTGAACTCACCTTCCTAAGGGCGATCCCTTGCGAGGGTGATTCCGAGAGTGACCTGGCCCAAGGGAGTGTTAAGTCCCCCTCCAGGGCAGGATTCTGGCGGAGGAGCCCTTGATAGACCCTTGCCGCTGCTCTAACATGGGTGGCCTCCCTTCCTTGGTTTACTGGTTTTCCTTGTGGCCAGAACCTTGTCCTGAGTCTCCGGCATTTTCAAGTAGTGATTCAAGGAAGCTGGATTTGGTGACAGTAGCACCTGCTTGTCTGCCAGATGGGGCCCACGGCGGCCTCCGGCCCCGCCCTACTGGCCAGTGCCGGGGCCAGCACTGGATTGACTCTCCTCATTGTACTCAGCAGTTATGAACGGTTAAAGGTCCCCTGTACTTCTCGGGGAGACTGTGTGAGACGGGCTTCCCAGGTGCACCCTGCGATCAGCTACTTGAGACAGAGTGGGGGTGCGGGGCAGCACCACATGAACCGTACCCAACATGCTGACTTTGTCTTCACAGTCTGCGGTGATACCCTGATGCACAAACAAGGCCTATCCGAAAACCAGAGAATGAAGCTTGCTGCTAGCTAACCGTAGAGGTCTGGGGGTACATGAGACACGCGAACCGAGGAGCTACTGTATTCAGCTCCAAGTGGGAGTCTAATAAAGACATCACAGGGACATGACAACCCAAATCCTCCCTAGACAGATGTCTCTGCACTGGCCACCAGGTCTCAGTGTGGTCATTTACCCTGGAACTCTGCAGTGTGGGATTTCTGGATCTGGGCCCTGTCCCCTCAGGTTAAAGATGGGTCTTCTGGTCCTGTGCCACTGACGGTGGTCAGGGTATTTGTAGTTTCCTCCTTCCTTCCTATTTAGAAACTTGAAACAGAAAAAAAAAAAAAAAAGGTGTATTCTCTCTGAGCGCTTTCAGGGACACAATGAGCGGAAGAGCCCAGCCTTGGGGACTTTCGGTTTCACCTGCTCCCAGCCAGCATTCCAGAAGATCTGGGTCTTGCTTCTGCCGCCTTCTAGATAGCTTCTGCTGGCCAGGCTCACCCTGGGCTTCCAGCTACTGGAAAAGGTCTCTCTTTATCATCTCAGTTTGTGAGTACTTTCCTTAAAGCAATCTAAACAAATGCCCCGCTCTGCACGTGGCTGAGACTGGTCCCTGAGGGGGCCACTAACGACACTCTAACAGAGCTCCTAACACGGCCATCGAGTCTTTAAAAATGACTCAAATCTTAGCCACAGGCAGTGCAACTTGACATAAAACACAGGATGTAGCCTGTAGCCAGACTCTACACATTCATTTCAACGCGGGAGGGTGGCGATGTGACCCCCGGGGGCTGGCTACTCCGTGCGCTTCTCTCATCCCCTATAGATCTGAATCACGTGTGTACAGTCCCCCATACCATATCCTCAGAGTCTGGTCGAGGGACACTGACCTGGGTAATGGCTAACAGTCAGGTACAACTTCTGTGACCTACAACGTGAACCTAAAAGCGGGCCAAGGGCAGGCGTGGTGGCCTGTGGTGAGGACAAAGTTATTTAAAGCTTTCCTGCCAACTGTACCATTGCAATTTACAACCATCCACAGCCCAGGCTTCTAAAGACTTTTAGGGGAATATCTTTAGATTCTAAGATATTCCAAACGCCAGGAAAGACGCTTTTCTAACTTGTGCATGTAGAAGAACTCACTGGCACCAGGGCCATTACCAGGGTGGAGCTGTTGCAGCAGACAGTGTTAGCCATGGAACTGGGACCAGCCTGCTGCCCTTGAGAGGCTGTGTTAGGAACAGCAGCCAGCTGGCTCCAGCGTGTGCAGTCTCCTGCTTGTACTGCAGCCACGTGGATCCTTGCTGAAAAGCCTCGTCTAAAAATTCCTCAAAAGCAGTGTGCTTGTGTGGGCCTGGGGAGATGCCCAGTCTGCAGACTGCTTGCTGCTCAGGTCTGAGGACCTGAGTTCTGACCCCCAGGATCCACGTGATAAAGCCAGGCCCTGTGGTACAAACCTGGGATCCCAACACTGGGTCATCGAAGACACGGGGACCCCTGGGACTCACTGACGAGTCAGTGTAGCAGACGGATGAACACCATGAGAGTCCCTGTCACAGTAAATAAGTAAACAAAACGGTGGGTAGACACTTGACATCGACCTCTGGCTTTCCCAAGCATATGCATCCGTGTGTCTGTCTACTCATTCAAACACACAAGCACACAGTCAGTTCCCGCCATTAACCTACAACCTGTTTAAATAAGCACAGCAACCACAGCTTGGCCTAGAATTTGTTTAAAAAATTTATGAAATGCGTTTTCAGAGTTCTTTCACTATCCCATTTGTGTTTACAAAATGAATGCACTAAAAATCTTTTAGTCTGAACTACTAATTGATAATTTATCGGTAAGTTTAAGCCTCGTAAAGGCTTAAAATTTCCCATTTAACAGATAAGGAAACATTCTGAAATAAATTTGAAGTCTCTTGCTCAAGGTGCCCAAGGGAGGCAGAGCCAGAGGGCCAAGTGCATGCGTCCCTGACTCCTGAGGCTGCCCTCTTCACCACACAGCTTTGCCTGACAGGGTCCCTCCAGCTCTCCAGTCACAGGTTCCAGGAACTGAGAGGAAGTTATTTTCAGTAAGCGTTTCTCTGTGCTGTGGTTTGGCCGTGGAGTGTTTCCCCAAGAGTCGAGAATGTTGTAGTTTGGGCTCCCAGCTGGTGGCACTCTTAAGAGGGGATTGGATCATGGGGTGTTACTGACTTACCCCTCTATATTTGAGGTGAATGCCGCCTTAATGAGCTCCTAATTTCACAGGCTGTTAGAGGGCGGAGCCTGGTTGGAGGAAGTAAGGTTACTGTGGTACATTTTTGAAGAGCCCATCATCTGTTTACATTCAAAAAATTACATGTATTCGACTTTAATCCCAGCATTCAGGAAGCAGAGGCAGGCAGATCCCTGTGAGTTCAAGGCCAGCCTGGTCTACATAGAGAGTTCCTGGAGGGAGGGACTCACTGGGGTGGGCTCTCTGACCCCCTCTACGCTTGGCTTCCTGGTCTGAAGAGTTGTGAGTAAGCAGCCTCCCACTTCTGCCACGAAATTGAGTCGTGCACGTTCTCTCTCTTGTGGTTTCTTCCGTCGGACAGTTGTTAGCGTTAACTAACTCGCGCTCCAAGTTGGTCTCTCTGGTATTCTGTCAGTGACCAAATCTGGCTGACACATTTTAAAATATAGTGGAAGCCTGGAGAGATGGTTCAATGGTTAAGAGCTCTCGCCCTTCTAGAGGACCTGAGTTCAATTCCCAGAAACCACAGGGTGACTCACAGACCTGTTCCAGGGATCTGGTCTCTTCTGGTGTGCATAGAAACAAGCCGGCAACACACTCGTCTAGAGATAAAATAAATATCTCTGGGAAGAAACACTGTTAAATGTTTTAGTCATGGCTACCATTTTCGGTGACTCCCCAGGTACAGCTCCAAGGGTTGATAAGAATTTTTTTTAATTATAGGGTGACTCTGGAGGTACTGTGAATGGGATTTCAATCTGATAAGATAAAACTAGGAGCCGATGAGGTGGCCTCTAGGGGTTAGAATGTGTTCACTCATGTAAGGGGAGTTTCTGGTAGGATTCCTAGGAATTTGCAGGCTTATAGCTGGGAAAGAAGGGCTATAAGCAAAAGTTGTCATGGGTGCTGGGGTTCTTGACTCTCAGCAGGCGAGAGACTCTCTCATTCCTGTGGCCTCAAAATTGTCTTTCTGTCCTGCCCCCCCCTCTCTCTCTCTCTCTCTCTCTGTGTGTGTGTGTGTGTGTGTGTGTGTGTGTGCATCCCGGGGCCTTATACCTGCTAGGCAAACCCTGTACCATCAAGTTACAGTGCTTCTCTGCCTATTTCAAACGGTGCAACCTTGTCCTCTGAAGGCCTGTGTGTCTAAAACACCTGCCCTGCCAAACTGTGTCGGGTAACCATGGCTCGTGGCTTCTCTTTCCACCTCAGAACCCACATGAATTAACTATGCTCCACTGGCGTTTTGTTAACACATTCGCCACCAGAAACAAAGTGTTTTTCTAGCTGGGCGTGGTGGCACATGCCTGTAATCCCAGCATTCAGGAGGCATGGTTAGAGGATGGTAAGTTTAAAAGTAGCCTGGGTTATAGAAGGAGCCCTAGTATCAATAAACACATGAACCAATTTTAGACAAGTAAAAATTATCAATACCTAGGAGGGAGGGTGCTGGCCCTCTTACAATGGGGCGGAGACGGGGCCTAGGGGCTCTGTTTCCTGGTGTTTCTGGAACAAACAGCAAGTTTCCCCAAAAGCCTTCAGTTTCCTTAGCTTGACCCCGTAAGGGAGGACAGGGTGATTCTAGTGACATAGTCTGGAACCTTGGGAACTGTTAGCACTTGCCCAAGACTTCATAGGTCAATGTCAGGAAGGTGACTCAACCAAAACCCCCAAAGCAAACCAAACAACAGCAAAATCAAAAGCCAAAAAGGGAGAGGAGAAAGAGAAAGGGGAAGGAAGGAGAGAAGAAATAGGAAGAGGAGGAGGAGGAGGAGGAGGAGGAGGAGGAGGAGGAGGGAGGAAGCAGGAGAGTGCTCTGGGTAGCCAGGGTAGGTGCTCATGAGTTAGACGGTTCAAGGAGGTAAGTGGGAATGTATGTTCCTGGACCACAGCTCTGGGATCCTAGGATCCAGGCTGCGGTGCGGGAAGCAAGCAGAGACTGAGAGCTCAGCTCAGAGGCTCAGGCCTGTAAGCCTTGCCACTTAGGAAGCTGAGGCAGGAGGATTACATGTTCAGGGCCTGCCTGGGCTGCAGGTGAGTTGAGGGCTAGTTTGGGAAACTTTTAAGTAAAAGCCTGATGACATAGTTCAGTGGTAAATTGTTTGTCTGGCAAATTCAAGGTCCTAAAAGCTATGTATCCTGTTACCACCAAACAAAAAAGCCCAAGAAGACTGAGGAAATAAATGCAAATAAACATTCTTTTCCTGCTGAAATAGTTATACCAACTATTTAGTGCTGTTAAGTCAACAATGTAACTTCCAGATGAATCTAATTTAAATGTAAATATAATTTAAAGAGACATTCACAGATATCTCTAGTCATTTTTATGTGTGTTGTGTTAGTCAGATTTTAGTTGCTGTAACAAACACCTGAGCTAAATCAACCTACAAATAAGAAAGGTTTATTTTGGTTTATGGTTTTAGTTCATGGCCAGTTGTTGTTGGGCCTGTGCCAAGGCAGTGAACCAAGGTGGGAAGAGTATTGGCCAGGGAAGTTACTCACCTGATGGCTTATGGTGAGAAAATGGGAAAAAAACTTAAATGAAGGAGGAGGAGACTGCAGTCTCACAATTCTATTAAAGGGAATGTTTCCATGACTTAAAAACCTCAGAGATTCACCAGGTGTTGCGGCTCATGTCTTTAATCCCAGCGCTCTGGAGACACAGGCAGCAGATCTCTGAATTCAAAGCCAGCTTGCTCTACAGAGTGAGTTCCAGGACAACCAGAGCTACACAGAGAAGCTCTGCCTTGAAAACAAAACAAAAGAAAACCTCCTGGGCACTACCTCTTAAAGGCTTTGCCATCCCACGAAGCCTCACAAGCTGGGAAGATTCTAACATGTGGGTCTTTGGGGACACCTTCCAAAGCACAGACTGTATGTGCACGAATAAAGTAATTCAGGTCTTTGGCTTCCCACACAAGTCTAATGACCCGAGCTCAGTCCCTGCACCTCCCAGGCAGTGAGAGGAGAAAACTGACTTCACATGGATGACCTTATGTTCTCGTCCATCACATTCACACACACCCCCATCATCATCATAAACAAAAAATCAATGTATTACTATTCCCCCAATAGGGTTTTTGAGACAGAATTTCACTCTTTATACCAGCCTGTTCTGGGCTTGTAACAATCCTGCTATATCAGTTAATAGATAGTCTTGTTCAAGTTAGATGAAGAGAAATGAATGAAGATTAATTATGTAAATATAACCTTAAATATTCATCTCAAATATTTTTATCATTACCCTCAAACATGTCTGAGATAGATTTAATCACACTGAGGGTTGTACTATAAATAGTATGGAGATTACAGCGATCTCATGCTAAATGTGGGTGTTCTAAGACAGTGCCTATAAGGGAAGACACAGGTTCCCCAGGATCCAGAGTGGAGAACTGAAAGAAGCTGTGGTCAGAGTCAGGGAAGGAAGAACCCAGACAGGAGGGCCAGGTGAGGTCAGTGCACAGTGTCCTGAAGGCCAGCAGGGATCCCCAAACGTGGACAAGTGTGTCCGTGGCCTGGGAGAGCCCACCTGGAACAACAGAGGCGTCTTGTGCTAGATGTGATGTGTAGCAATGGATGTCAGTGGTTAGGAACCAGGTGAGTCCAGGGTGGAGAAAGCAGATGTTTTGGGGTCCTTGACTTCCTGAGATCCCAGGTTAGAGTTCCTATTCCAGTATTTATGTGCTAAATATGGTCTTGGGCAAGTTTTTGTTAACTTCTCCGAGTCTGTTTCCTCATACTACAAATGGAGATGGTAGTGTGTTCACTGAGATAAGAATTGCACATGACACACAGTAGGGCTTCTCCAGACACCAGCCCCACTACGTCTCCTTCCCTTTCTCTGCCCTGACTCCACTTCTCCCAAGGGGTAAAAGGATAGGGAGCAGTTTAGTGGTAGGGCCGTAGCAATCACGGGAGGTAAATTTGAGTGTCAGATATTAACAACGAGGGGCTGAGCCTTATCTCCATCCAGAGTGGAGACATAGGATGGTAATCATTATGTAATTATTTGGTGGTGCTGGAGATGGAGTCGGAGCCGCAGTGATGGCAGCACTGGACCGACGTGCACCACCCTCCCTCTTCATTGTTGCTGAAAGGTAACGATGCATTACTCACACAGGTGATTTCACTCCCTATCTGTCTCTCCTCCACCCGTGGTGGGTGGGTGGGTGGGTGGAGGCTGTCTTTGGGGATAAGCGGTGTGTAGCCCTGCGAAAACCAGGGCTTTGGGATCAGGGCCTGACCTCCTCTTGAAATACACCATGGGTTTAAGAAGAAACATTTGATTACATGGTCTGGACTAAGAGAAATGATGATGCAGAGGACAGGACCAAGGCGGAAGGAAGAGAAGAAAGGTGAACAGAAGCGCCGCATGGTGGTGCATGACCTTAATGCCAGCGAGCAGGCTGATCTCTCTTCTTTCAAGGCCAGCCTGCTCTACGTAGAGAGTTCCCGCAGGCCACAACACACACACACACACACACACACACACACACACACACACACACACACACACAAAGACCTGTTAGTGCAGCTGAGGGCAGTGTCCCACTAAGGGCCGGCAGGACCAGCTGCAGAAGCAAGAGAGACGCCTGAGGTATGGGGTTGCCTTGTCTACTCTGCAGGTGGGAACAATTCATTGTAGGAAAGCTCCATTGCTGCTGCTGCTTTTTTTTTTTTTTTTCTTCTGCAGACAGGGGTTCTCTGTGTGGCCTTAATCCAGGCTAGGGGAAGAGCTGGCTCTCTGGACGACACACAGGACAGTCTCATATGCAGCAAAACCACTCATGAACTCAATGGGAACAGATATAAAGAGCATAAAACAATAATCCCAGCACTCAGGAAGCAGAGACAGGTGGATCTCTGAGTTTGAGGCCAACCTGGACTACAGAGTGAGTTCCAGGACAGCCTCCTAAGCCACAGAGAAACCCTGTCTCAAAAAAAAAAAAAAAAAGAAAGAAAGAAAAAGAAAAAGCAGGGATGAGTTCTGCAGTACCCACCCACCCTTGCCTGTGCACACACGAATGTCTTTAGTGGATATAAAGCATGATGTTAAATTCATTTGCAGTCTTAACTGTGTATAGCTTGTGTGTGTGTGTCACAAGACTAATGTCACTTTTCTTCCCCCACTGCTCCTCCCCTTGCTCTTTGAGACTGGGTATCTCACAGATCCTAGCTCTCACAGACCGAGTCCAGGGGGATCTATTTGTCCCCAGCCACATCTGTCCCAGCACTGGGTTATAGCTGGCTGACAGCACCTGCCTCTCATTTTAATTTGGGTGCTGAGGGTCTGAACTGCTCACATTGAAAGGCTAAATGAAAAGAAAGGCGATAGTGGGTACCTTTCCTCGAAACCCTGCCAAAGTAAGCCACTAAGCAAAAGAGCCAGAGTTAGTGCGAGCGGTTTATTTATTGGGGCGAGAGAGGCAGACACACAAGAGGGAGAAGAGAAGCAAGAGAGGAATGGAGAGACAAGAGCGACAAGAGACAATGCAGAGGGCGAGCTGGGCCTGGCGGGCACCTTTACAGGGTGCACAAGTCGCCTAACTGACGGTGTAAAGGCACCTGGCGAGAGGTGATGACGCAACTGCTTTGGTGGCAGAGGCAGGGGCGAGAGGTGATGACGCAACTGCTTTGGTGGCAGAGGCAGGCTGCTGCGGCTCTGAAGGTAGAAACTCTTGCTAGGCACTGTTGTCTGAGCTGGCTCCTCAGCCTCATTTACAACCTTTCCTTTTGAAGGAGCTGTCCACAGTTTGGAGTATAAACCAATGTTTACAGTTCGGAGTTTCCCTCAATCTTTTATTTTGTAAGTTAAAATGCTTTTACGGGGAACGTGCTGTAGAGGAAACCCAACAAAATCTTGGGTCGGGGTAAAAACGTTTAGAATGAAAAATGTCTTTGGTATTAGCAATAGCATTTATTTTAAGCCTCCCTCCCCCACTTCCCCTGCATAGTGTTTTCCTTTCTCTATCATTCGCTGCAGAACTCTAAATAGGATTCATTTTAAGAGTCGAGGCTTTAGGGATTTACCAAGATCCTCGCTTAAAAGTTTTTCCGACTAAGTGCAATGCAAACATCTGTGGGGCGGATTTCCACCCAGGGCAAACCCGAAGGCCATGGTGACAACTCGAGCACTTGTTTTCAGGAAGGGCTCTGAGGAAGCGCCGCTTGTTTGTGACTGAGAGGACGCCGGCCCTGCGCACCTGAAGCTAGGCTGCGCACGGAGGGGCCTGGCCAGCCTACGTCCGAACCCGCAGTGCTTCCGAGGCGGGAATCCGCTCGGATGTCTGTAATAAGGCCTGCCAGAAACACCTTTAAAAACGCAGCGCTGCGAGCCCGCCGGGGGCTGTAAGGAACTGCTCTGGATTCTCAACCCGAGAGGAAGGAAACAGACATCCCGTAGTGACTACGGCAGGGAGCGAGGGGGAAAGTCTGGGACTCGGGCCTGGGTCTGCTGGAGTCGGGTCAAGGCAGGACGCGGTGAGCGCGGGCTCCATTTCCATTCGGACCGGGCGGAGCAGCCAGCGCGGTCCCCTCGCTGCTGGGGTCACACACGGACCGAGCGCGGAGTGACAGCACCGGACGCTTCCGCTCGGCGCTCGGGTGAGCTTCGTCGTCCTCCCAGACCGCCGTTCCCGGCCCGCAGCCACCGCGGGCCTGGGGCACTCCACGGGAGGGCGTGGGACGGAGCGCGACGCGGAGCCTGGGCGGCCGAGATAAGCCGGGCGGCGACGCCGGACGCTCAGGAGCGGGCGCACCGGACGCGCCACGGGGCCCGGCCAATCGCCAGCGCCGGCGATGATTCAAAAGGTTGAAGGACCAATGGGAGCCCGGGGAGGCCTCGCCGGGGGCGGGACCTCGGGGGCGCGAGAGCGCGGCCGAGAGTGTCGCGCGCGGAACCGCCGCGGGCTGCTGGGAGACTGTCCCGGAGTGGCTGGAGTTGCGTTCCCCGCCGGAGCGCGGCCAGGTGAGCGCCGGCGCGGGTCCCCGCCGCGTGTGGAGACTGGGGTCCCCCGGGAGGCTGGCGGGGCCGGGGCGGCGCGGGCCGGAAGCAGAGCGCGGGTTTCGAATTGCGGACTCCCCACCCCCCCAACCCCCTTCGGTCGCGCGCGTTGAGAACTCCAGACGGCCGGGGCTGTGCTTGTCGGGGCGTCCCGGCCCTCGGAGGGCGGGCGGCCTACGGGGAGGAGCTAACTGCCTCCCCGAGGCGAAGCCGCGACTCCCGAAGCGCCGTCCCGCCTTTCCAGGCCTCGTGGGTGCTTCCGCGCGGTGACAGCCGGCTTCGGGGGCCACTTAGTGCGCACTCGGTGTCGAGCACCTGCTCCGGGGCGCTTCAGGTGACGACGGGCTGGCCGCGAGTCACCCTGCCGTTGCGCCCGCTTGTGTGTCACTCACCTCCTGTGCGAGGGCCGGAGCCCGGGTGCACAAACAAGCGCGTGTAGTTCTGGGGCTGGAGAGAAAGCGCGGGATGGGGCGCCTGAACCAGAGAGGGCGACGAAAAGTTCGGTTTAGTTTCTGAGCGTTGTTGCCTGGGGAGGAGAAACGGGTGCGTAGGACTAGAAGATAGATGTACCTTTGGGTATTAAGGGGAAAGGCCACTCTTGATGGCTCTGCGGGGGCGTAGATCTTGCTTGCAAACGCCCAGCCGGCCTGTACTGGCTCAGGTGTTAAAGGGAAGCTGTCAGACACCATTTGAGCTTTCTTTTTCTGCCGCATTAAATGAATCTTGAAAAGTGGCGAAACGATTAAAGACCCTTGTAACTCTCGTGAGCAAAGTAGCAGAAAGAATTCTGTCACGCAGATGCATAGTGATATATAATGTGTGAGAAGTCCAGGGGCAAATGACACCCAAGTAGCAAGAATCTGGCGTGACAGAAAGATGTCTGTGGATCGCTGTATTTCTGCTGTACTTTCTGTGCTGATTTGGCTGAAACACTGCTTTAAGGGAAGCCTGTCTGCCTATCTTCACTTGTTACTCGGGTGCATAAGGACACACACAAGTGTCTGGAGCCCCCTTGGCCTATTTTGTACAATCGTCTCCCGCTGTGCATGCAGTTTTTGGGATGCTGTCACATAGCTTTCACTGACTTTGTGTGGATCTTGTGCAAAGTGGCGTGCACACCGTGTTGTTAGTTCCATCCTTTCTCGTAAGGCTAGGTGGTTCTTCATTATCAGGTCTCAGTTCTTCTGACCCTCCTCCTCCTCCTCCTCCTCCTCCTCCTCCTCCTCCTCCTCCTCCGGTTTGTTTGTTTTTGTTTTTGTTTTGTTTTGTTTTGAGACAAGATCTCTTTGTAGTCTTGGCTGTCCTGGAGCACCCTGTACACTAGGCAGATCTTCAACTCCCAGAGATGCTGCGGCTGCCTCTGCTTCCACCTCCTGAATGTTGGGATGTTGGGATTAAAGCCAAGTCTCGTTCTTAATTACCCCCCCATCAGATTTCAGACGCTTTGACATTATAGACACATTTTTGAAAACTGTGCTCATATTCCGGGTTTTTGAAGTGTTGTTGAGATCGGAGTGACATCTTCATATAGAAAGACGTTGTGGCTTTCTCAAACTTTGGATGACCAGTGTAGGAGACTCTAATGCTAGTAATTGGTTGATTTGGGGGCGGCCTGGGAAGGAAGAGGGGGCACCAGAGAAGGAAGCCCAGTGTATTTCCTTCCTCTTTGTCCAGGGAGGTTTGGCCCTAAGTGTCGAAATCAGCAAAGCTTGGTGTTGTCACCTTCCTTTTTCGAGCCCCTCCTCCTTGTGCAGAAGCAGGCACTGCCCCTGTTTCCCAAGGGCCCTCAGGTGTTCTTTTGCCAGTCCAGTCTCATTCCCACAGCTTCTGGGCTCTTTCCCCTTCCAAGTCCAAACACATTCATTACCCCAGAGATGCTATCGCACATGTGAGGGAGACTGAGGCAGTCTCTAGTGTGCCTCTAATCACCACATAAGCACCTGTGTTTACTTTCATCTGTTGTCTGGCTGAACAAACAAAGCTTGTGAAGTTTTTTTTTCTCAGGTGATTAACGGTTAAGAAATGTATTTAGAAAGACTTTCTTGGGAGTGGTAGATAATGCAACTTTCTCCTTAATTCCACAGTCTGCAAGAGTCCTTATGTGTTGCTGTTGGGTTGATAAGCCAGCTGTTGGCAGGAGTGTCTTTCTGCGCTTGTGGGTACCTGGGGAATTGCTTAGCTGGTGACATCTAGCTGAACCTGTCTTCTGTTTGCTGCTTGCTTCATCAATCAAGGGCATTGGCCAGAGACACTGGTTTTATCCTGTGACTCTGTATCTGCTAGTCAGAGAGGAGAAACATCACTACCTCAGAGCTAGAAGCACAGCCATCATTCTGCCTCATGGAAATGACACTTCTTGAAGATTGTAGTTTTTGAAGTGTATATAAGGCTTCATGGGCCATATTTTGAAAGTGGAAAAGGATGTTACAACTGGAGTAGTGTCAGTTGTAGGCTTGTAAGGCAAACTTGGATGAAGGCCAGGTGCATGCTGGCCTAGGTGGGTGGGTGGTTGGCAGAGTTACTCGGTATGGACTTGGGATTTGAATGCAGACTTTCTGAAGTAAACCTCAAATATGTTGCTCATTATGGATTTGAAGTCCTTTCTGCCGGTAGGTTATAGTAATGCTAACTATACATTTTTAACTTTTTTGGTTTGTCTCACGGTTTATTATTTTTCCGTAAGGTAACTTGTTGAAAATATAATTCAATGCATTTTAAAGCTTTTTAAAGATGACAAAAATTTACAAATAAAAATGTATCATTGCTGGGCAGTGGTGGTGCATGCACGTCTTTAATCCCCAGCACTTGGGAGGCAGAGGCAGGTGGATCTCTGTGAGTTGGAAGCCATCCTGGTCTACAGAGTGAGTTCCAGGACAGCCTCCAAAGCTGCAGAGAAACCCTGTCTTGACCCCTCCCCCCCCAAAAAAGTATCCTTTTTTGAGATGTGCTCTGAGTTTCATTTTTTGAGATGTGCAGGTCAGCAGCTTTTTGAGTAATATGGATTTGATGACTATTATGTTGTCAAAGTTAGTTCTCAGAACCACTTCATGTACCTCAGAGGCTGATATCACATACAGAGTGATTTCAAATGAAGTAAAATGACTCAAAGAATAATCTGTATTTGTCCTGCTATTCCCTCACCTATATTAGTGAACTTTGACAAAACATTAAGCTCAAGTTTTTTTGTTTTTTTTTTTTCCGAGACAGGGTTTCTCTATTGTTTTGGAGACTGTCCTGGAACTCACTCTGTAGACCAAGCTGGTCTCGAACTCACAGAGATCCGCCTGCCTCTGCCTCCCGAGTGCTGGGATTAAAAGTGTGCGCCACCAATGCCTGGCTTAAGCTCAAGTTTCGTCATCTATAAAATAAAGAGCTGTGCACACCTTCCTTGGAGGCTTCCTGATCCTGAAAGCTTGACCAGTTTTCAGCTTGATCCAGAAAGTTGTGTTAAGGAAACAACCTGGTTCAAAAAAATAAGTAGTAAATATTGACTGGATTTTTTTTTCTTCAAAATTGTTCAGACTAATCTTAGAAAATGCCAAGTAGGAAGTTTGCCGAGGGTGAAGTGGTCAGAGGTCGATGGCCTGGGAGCTCCCTTTATTATGAAGTAGAAGTCCTCAGCTATGACAGCAGATCCCAGCTGTACACCGTGAAATACAAAGATGGAACTGAACTGGAGCTGAAGGAAAGCGACGTCAAGGTGGGTGTACCTCAGCTTGCACCAGGGTGGGCGGCTGCAGGCATACAGGGGCCCCTGGCTTTGGAGCTCTGGGGCTCGTGCTGCCTGCGCTTGGCGCAGGGAATGTGTGAGTGGGGTGTGGGTGCAGATCCCAACAAGCTCATACAGTCGGGGCTGATCTCTCCTGGGAGGTGTTTGCTGTGAGTGCTGTTTGACAGGGTGGGACAGGCCCCGGCTTAGGGATGTTTTTGCACTGTTTCCTTGAGTTGAGCTCTAGGACCAATGGGAAAGCAGGTGTAGGGAGGGCAGCATTCCAAAGGCCCATGGATGATGCAGACACAGTCAGGTTCCAGAGAGGTGGATGGCTGGGGACAGCGGAGGGGTCCACAGGAGGCAGACTGGGGGATTTGTTCTCAATAGCCATGTACAGGACGTGAGTTTCTTTTCTGTGGTTTTTTTTTTTCAAGACAGCAGGGTCTCATTGTATAGTCTTGACTGTCTTGGAACTTGCTTTGTAGATCAGGCTGACCCTAACTCAGAGCTCTGACTGTCTCTGCCTCCCCAGTGCTGAGATTAAAGGTGTGTACCACTATCTCTTGGCAGGGCTTGAGTTTCTTTCCCAACACTGGTGATTTAATCAAAGTGACATTTTCTAGGTTTGATGCCAGCTCACAGCCTCCCCTACCCAGCCTATCTGTTGAGGGTCTGGATTTTAAGATAATGACCCGTGGCATACAAATACTTACATAAAATCCATAAAAATTAATTTTTTAAAAGATGTATTTATTATATATACAGTGTTCTGGCATGTATGTCTGCATGCCAGAAGAGGTCACCAGATCTCATTGTGGATGGTTGTGAGCCACCATGTGGTAGCTGGGAATTGAATGCGGAACCTCTCGAAGAGCAGTCAGTGTTCTTAACCTCTGAGCCATCTCTCCAGCCCCATAAAAATTAATTTGTAGGAAAATATTTTAAAGCTGCAGAATTTTAGTTGTATTCTACAGGCATGAAATTACTTAGTCAAAATGCTTTGTCTACTGAGAACTTTGCAGTTTTGGATCTGAGTGGGGCTGGTACACTCCTTTAATCCTTGTACTTAGGAGGCAGAGGCAGGCGGATCTCTGAGTTTAAGGCCAGCTTGGTCTACAGAATGAGTTCCAGGACAGCCAAGACTACACAAAGAACCCTGTCTCAAAAAAAGAATGTTGGCAGTTTTGTACCTTGTGGCCTGTCAGTAACTAATAGTTATTGACTATTAGTGTATCACACCCCATGTGCTCTAGGAAATGTTTTAGGCTTCATGGCTCATAGGGTTTCTGTAGATTAGAGGCAGGGCGGCTCCAGGCCGTGTGGCATGTGACTTCTCTTTTGATGCTATTAGCACTCATTTAAGATACCTTGATGCCATCCTTAGCTGAGGGTCACATACACAAAATAGCATCTGAACAGGGCCCAGGGTTTGCCTTTCTGAAGTCTATATCCCTAGAAACGAGGAAGGAGTGGTTGCAGTGATCAGAGCAGAGTGCAGCTGAGCCAAGGGTTTCAGAGAAACTCCATAGGGCTGCTTACTTTTTGAAAAATTGGTTGCATGCTAATTATCATGTCTAACATGTCCGTTTTAGTCATTATCATTTAGGAGTCTTGTGTTACTGGGAATATATACAGCTAGTGGAATAGACACTGATTCCAGGGAATACCTTCCAAGCTAGTGGAGGAGGGGAAGCACTGTTTGCTTTTTTCCTAGGAGCTGGAATCATTGCAGCGATTCCCTCTGGTTCTCAGACCCTGTGAGTCCCTTTATGTTTAGGATGAATGGTGGCAGCAGATAGTGGCCCTTACTGACCTTTTTCTATCTTAGCTCCCCCACTGGATGCTAGTGTTCTGAAAACATCTGTTGTTTCTTCCTTTCTAGCCTTTAAAATCCTTTAAGCAAAGGAAAGGTGGCTCAACTTCCAGCTCTCCTTCAAGACGCCGTGGCAGCCGCTCAAGGTCACGCTCCCGATCCCCTGGCAGGGCACCAAAAGGCCCCAGAAGATCTGCCTCTGCTTCCCACCAGCCCGACGTTAAGGAAAAGGAAACACGGAGGGAGATCTTGCAAGTTAAATTGACCCCGCTTGTATTGGTACTTGTCTCGTCTGTAACTGTCATGGCTCCCTTTATATAATGCTTATTCAGATCATTCGCAATTTTGTTATTGAGATAACAAATCCAAGGGACTAGCAGTGTTAGAAAAAGAAACAGTTCTTTTGAGTAAGTGTTTTTATACTTTTAATTTTTTATTTTTAGTGTGTACATGTGTGTATATGTGTAGTGTGTGTTTGGGCACACGTGTAGAGCTAGAGGACAACTTTGTGTAGTTCTCTCCTGCAACCCTTATCCGAGTTACAGGGATCAAACTCAGATCATTGGGCATGAAGGCAGGCATTGCAGCTAGAGTAATGTCACTAGGAGTGCTGTTTGTATGTGGTCTTTAAAAGATGTTTACATTGACACAGGCATATCTTATAGGCCATGAAATGATGAGAAAACTATGCTATGGAGAGGCTCTCCCTCCTTATGCCAGATCACTTTTGCTTTTAAAAGTGAAAATGGTGTTTTCAGTGGACTGACTTTCACGGTGCATGTGTGGCAGCTCAGTGAGGGTTTTTGTTTTTGTTCTGTGTTTTAAGTTTTTTTTTTTTTTTCCTTTTTCCAAGACAGGGTAGCCCAGGCTGGCCATGAACTTGATACGATCCTGCCTCGGTTTGCTCAGTACTGAGATCATAGGGTGAGCTCCACTACCACACTTGGCGGATGAATATTTTAGAGCAGTGGCTCTCAACTTTCCTAATGCTGTGACCCTTTAACACAGCTCCTCATGTTGTAGTCTCCAGCCATAAAATTATTTTGCTGCCACTTCGTAAACTGTAATTTTGCTACTGTTATGAATCATAATATAAATATTTTTGGAGAGAGAAATTTGCCAAAGGTGTCTTGTGTTTTCTTCTTGGCTCAGTAATGCTTTAGTTTGTTAACAGTTTACAGAGGAGTGAAGAGACTATTGCAACCATTATCTTAACACTCTCTTGCAAACTAAATCACTTCTACTTTTTTTGGTAAGAAATTGAGGCTGAGTCCAGGGATATGTAGGAAGAAAAAACTCAAGGGTAAATATCAGGTAGCATGAAATTCTAGTACCTGTTGCTGACTGTTTTAGGGTCACTGAATGTTTTTGCCTCATTTTTTTTTCTAGCTTACGAATGAATTTGCCAATTTTGACTTACCTGCCTTCCATAGAACTGTTACAATAATTGACAGTGAAATTATTGAAACATTTAGTATGAGAGTGTTTGAAAGATGTAAAAGTTTGTTCCAAAACCTGGTATGGTGTTACACAACTGTAATCCCAGTACTCAGGCAGGAGGGTGAGGCTGGAGGACTGCCACAAGTTTGAGGCTAGCCCAAGCTACGCAGTGAGTTTAAGTTTGGCTGGTCACATTGTGAGGCTCTTTATCTAAATACTAGAGCAGCCTACACTGTAACAGCTGACCTTGGACAACCAGGGAAGCCTAGTTGAGTTGTCTATTGGCTTAGTTTGTCTCTGCTTCATTTCCAGTAGTAACTTGTTATCTTTGTGATCCTTTTAGTCAGTAACAGTTCTGATTATGATGCTTTTGCACCCCCTTTAGAAGCCATTTGGAAACAGCATCAATGTATACAATGGGGAGCCCGAACACATGGAGAAGAATGACGTATCTCGTAAAAACAAGCAGGTATCAAAGTGCTCTCTTCATCTGGGGCATTTCTTTCTTTGCCTTTCACACTCACTCTGGAATTGTTGTATTGGTTCATGCTCTCCTTACGACTGCATGTGCTCTAACAAATTTATTCTTGTACGTTCACAGCTGTGTAGAGATGCTGAGTTAGCAGCATTTGCATTAGTTGTAGCCTCAGATAGTTAATACTTTTTTCTTCAAACTAGGAAAGAGTCATTTTGTCACCAGAAGACAGTTACATAGCCACTCAGTACAGCCTTCGTCCAAGAAGAGAAGAGGTCAAAGTCAAAGAAATAGAGTCGAAGGAACAAAAGCTTGTTCCCAAAGGACCTGCACCTTTGGAAACCTTTCAAGTGACCACTCCGCAGAGGAAGGACTTGGAGTTTGGAGGAGTACCTGGTAGGTGTTAACTCCATCAGGGAGGTGGAAGGGCCCAGAGTTGCTCTCACATGCACAGGGAAGGTTTCTGCAGCAGGAAGAGGATGGGGACTTTGCAGAGAAGGAGCAGGGTGTGAAGGTCTGAGCTTTGGCCTTTGCAGAGAAGGACGCTGATGTGGCTGTCTATTAGATCTTGAGGATGGAATTGTAAGGGGGTAGTGAAGCGAGCTTGCCTTGGGGAAGGTGCAGGAAGGGCGTGGTGGTTCTGTAGGGACCGAGAGCTCCGATAGTGACGGGTGCAGAAGGCAGGGCCTGGCTTCCATTCGTAGCAGGAGCAAGCTGCAGATGAGGCATCCCGCCGCCCTCCCCAGCCTGCTAGGCAGGGTGAATGAGCTGCTCAACAAGTGTACAGAGCCAGCCTGTGGGTGAGTGAGCATGGGAAGCCCACAGTCTGCTTGGTTTCCTGCCCTGCTAGTTGCTCTGTCACAGACCGTGTCCAGCATTGCCCCAAACTATACATGTGTATAAGTGTGACAGTACGTTACAGGTTAGGAATTTATGGATGTGAAGTCTAGTAAGGTTTCAGGGCTCGTTTTCAGGCTTGAGTATAGTGGCTACTGCCTGTATCCTAGCACTGAGAGGCCGAGGAAAGAGGGTCTATAGAGTTCAAGGACAGTTTGAGTTACACAGTAAGTTCAAGGCCAGTGGAGACTGTGTAACAAGATTCCGTTTCCTCTCCTCACAAACAGTAGACTGGCCATTGTTTGGTGTCCAGCTCTTAGCACTTGCTCTTTGGGAGACTGAAGTTGAATGTCTCAGAGTCAGGTCTCTGAGGTGAATTCATGTTTTCATCATTTACCCAAGGTTGTATGCCCATTAGAGGTGACAGAGACAGAGTTTATAAAGTTATTACATTTTATTAATATTTTGTGTGCTGTGGGAGGGAGGGGAGAGATGAAAGGGAGGGGAGAAAGAGAGACAGAGAGAGTAACAGAGGCAGAGAGAGTGCGCGAGCGCTAACGCTGTAGTGTTCATAAAGAGTCAGTGTTCATCCTCTCCTCCCACATGTAAATCCTGGGATTTTTCAGGCTTTTGTGGCAAATGCCCTTACCTGCTGAACCATTTCCTCAGCCTAACATAGGGAGAGTTTTGCTTCTGTTTTTTAATATTTATTTATTTCATTTTATATGTGTGAATGTTTACCTACGTGGTTGTTATGTGCACCAAATGTATGCCTGGTGCCCAGGGAGGTCACAAGAGAATATCAAGTCACAGATGTTTGTGAGCCTCAGTGGGTATTGGAAACTGAATTCCAGTCCTCTGAGAGCAAGTGCTTTTAACTACTGAGCCCTCTCTTCAGTCCCTAGATGAATGAGGATTTGATGATACCTTATAGATTGGTTTCAATTACTAGCTGACCTAGTGTTGCCCTAAATATAAAAATATATAAATATAAATAAATGAGCAACCCACATGGCTTAAAAGACTAAACAAACTGACTGAGTTTGACTGGACTGGTTGTTTGCAGGTGCCTCCCTCATCATGCTCGGCCTGCCTGCCTGCCTCTTCCTGCTGCTGCTGCAGTGCCGGCAGAATGACCCCAGCCTGCTGAGTTTCCCTCCTCCCCTGCCAGCTTTGGGTGAACTGTGGGAAGCCAGAGTGTGTGGCATCTACCTCCTCTGGTTTTTCATTCAAGCTCTCTTTTACCTTTTGCCAATTGGGAAGGTAAGGTTTTAGTGTTAGTAATTTATTTATTTATTTTCTTTTGAGATACGGTCCTTGCCGTGTAGTCTTGGCCAACTTGGAACTCATGAGGTAGACCAGGCTGGCTTTGTACTCACAGATATCTGTCTCTGCCTCCCAGTGCTGGGATTAAAGGCCATCCTGGGTGAAGGCAAGGTTTTGCTGAAGGGGCATGGTATTGTGAAACTTGTCTGATTTCTTTACTATTAGTTACATTTATAGCAGTTTCAAAGTTAGAAGCTGTCAGTCATACACTGGAGCCATTACTTCTGTGCCCTGTAACTCTTCACTTATAAAGCATAACTTTAAAAATGATTTAGATATTTTGTCTAGTTTCCTGTGTTTATTTTTCTTGCATTTTCAGTAAGATGCCTGACAAAAGAAAAGAACAGGTTTACTTTGGATCATGGTTTGAGGGTGACATCCATAACAGCAGAGAAACGACATGAGGTGGCTGGTCATTGCATCCAAGTCGTGAAGCAGAGGGAGGATGAGTAATGACACTCAGCTTTCTTCCCTCTGCCTCTTCTAAAGTCATTTTATCACTTTGTGTGTGGGGTGTTTTGCCTGCATGTACATATGTGCACCATGTGTGTAAGTACTCTCCGAGGCTAGAAGCCAGCATCAGATCCCCTAGGCCTGGAGTCAGATGGTTGTGAGCCACCATGTTGGTGCTGGGAACCACTCACTGCCTGGGCTCTGCAAGAGCAGCTCGTGTTCTCAGTTGCTGAGCCGTTGTTTCCGCTCCTCTCCTGTCTTCATTCTGGGAGCCCAGCCCATGAAAACTTCCTCATGACTGTGCCTAGAGGTTTGTTCCAAGGTGATTTTTGATCTTGTCAGGTTGACATTCAGAATTTCTATCACAAGCTCCAATCCAAACAGTCCAAATAGGGAAGAGTAAGCTAGCTATTTGATGGCAGCCTGGCTCTTGGTAGAGGCAGCTGGGCAAAAGAACACCTCCTCGGTGTGTTCACTTCAGGTACAACATCTTAAATCATTGTCTTTTAAGCTCCATGGATTTAAAAAAAGAAACCAAATACAGATTAGAGTTTGTTTCCATTTTGGTCTTCAGACATGTGGCGAGAACACGAGCCCTTTTCAGACTCGTGCACTATCTGCCCTCCCTCCTGCTGCTGAGGAGTCCTTCAGTTGTGTGCCTTTCCTTGAGATACGTCCAAAGAACGGCAGCGGCCCAAACAGTACATACTTTTTCAGACCTCCTTCCTAGGAGACTGCAGCTTCGCCAGCTGGGAGTTCTCTTAGGAGGGTGGAGCTCTGGACTTGGAGCTGTGGAGTCTCCCTGGAACTGGCTCTCCAGGGCTTCTGTGATGCTGGATCCACAGTCATTCTTACTCTAGAGCGATGTTCAGATTCAGATTAGTTTGTTGTGAGGCTTATCTAAGCCAGGTAACATTTATTTGGAAAATTCGTTTTGGTGGCTACATACACACAAGCCAAAGTGATATTGATAGATGATAGGTGGGTAGATAATGGGTGAGTGTCAGGCAGCCTGGAGACTGAGAAACCCTCTATCTGTATTATCAGACTGAGGCCCGAGAAGACACCTATAGTTGAGAAGGATCACTTGGGGTTTTGCCAGTCCTGTGATCAGGTTTTACATTTCTATCCTGGGCTCCCCTTCCACAGCAAATGAACAGATGCTGGCAGATGCTACTGTCTTAGTGTTGGGCAGTGTAAAGTGAACATCTCATTTTGGAGTAGCTACTTGAGGGTGTGTGTGGATGCCCGTTTACTCAGGCAGCATTTTCACCCTCCTAAGGCGTCACTGCAGTGGGTCTGCCATGGTGGTTCTCGATTGGGAAGCATGATCACAGTCATTTGCTGGAGAGGACCACTCAGCATAGTAGGGGAGCATGTGTAAACATTGGAACAAGTCAGTGTATACATGGTGTTGGCAGCACACTACCCCATTGAAAAGAACCTTTGCTCTTCATGGTAAACTATTGTTTACATGTGTACACATTATGGCTAGATCCCTTGTATGAGAGAGAGAGAGCATTTTGAGGGTTGTGTGACTTCACAACCCTCATACATTCTAAGCTCATCATTTCCTGCAGCTTCCCCCCCCCCTTTAAATAAAGTAGAAGAGGAAGGACCAAATGCAGGTGGTGGACACAGTTATGAAAGAGGATATGAAGCTAATTGTTTTCTGGTTCCAATCCTGGCATGGATTTTTCTGGGTTTGAGGATAGGTAGTGCATAACATGAAGTTCCACAGCTTTCCTTCTGAATGACTATGGACACTCACTGAGTCGTAGAGTCTATGGGTCTTGTTAATTTCTCTGTGCAATGTTTTTTATTGTTTTTGTTTATTTTTAAGAGAACCTCACAAATATGAGACGGGTTTGTCAGTGATGGGAAGCCAGTCGAGAGTTTTGAGCACACTGAATCTTGTACTGTGCATGGGATGGTTTGGTAAGGGTGCTTATGATGGTAGTACTTCGCACTGAGAAATTACTAGCTACAAATGTTTAAGGTCAATGCCTGACCATGGGGTTGTTTTATTAAGGGATTGCCATTATATACTACTGTATTCCTACTGTGAGATAATTACTTTCTTGGGTATAATGAAATTCAAGAGTTTGAAGAGATCGAATACTTGTATATGTATACTATGTAAGAAAGATGATAATGTGCTTTAATTTTTAAGTTAAAATTTAATAATTTTTTTCCTTTAAGGTTGTAGAAGGAACACCTCTTGTTGATGGAAGAAGACTCAAGTACAGACTAAATGGTGATTTCCTTAAATACTCAATGACTAACTTTTATAGTTTTTAAACTGTTGGTGTTGATTCACTGGGATGTTAAAAAGCAGGTTATCTTTTAGTAGTTTGAAGAACTTGTGACTAAATTAACTCATTCACAGCTAATATGAAAAATGCTGTGTGAACCAAATAGTTACTGCTAGTTTCTAGCTCTCTTCCCTTGTACTTTATTTGTGATGGGGTCCCAGATGTCACACAGGCTAGCCTGGCATTCACTTTTGGTACAGACTAACCATTGTGTGCCACTAGTCTGGTTAGTTTGATTTCCTTTTTAAGGTTTTTATTGTGTATGAGGTATGAGTGTTTGCCTGCATGTGTGAATGTATGTATGTATACCACATTTGTGCCTGGTGCCCACTGGAGTAGAAGAGGGTGTTAGATCCCCTGAAACTGGAGTTACTAACCATTTTGTGCAGCCATGAAGGTGCTAGAAAACCAGTGTGGTTTCCTAGGTTGAAAAGAGCAGCCATTGCTCTCTTTATTTTTTAATTAAATACTTATTTTTGCATGCACACATGTGTGTGAGGGCCTGAGTGTTGTTTTAGTCAGGGTTTCTGTTGCTGTGAAGACACCATGACCATGGCAACTCTTACAAAGGGAAACATTTCAGAGGTTTAGTTTGTTATCATGGTGAGAGGCAAGGCAGACATGGTGCTGGAGAGGTAGCTGAGAGGTCTACATCTTGATCTGAAGGCAACAGGAAGTGATCTGTGTCCTACACTGGGCGTATCGTGAGCATGGTACCTCCCCACAGTGGCACACTTCCTCCAACAAGGCCACACCTCCTCATAGTGCCACTCCATATTGGCCAAGTATTTAAACATACAAGTCTGTGGGGTCATACTTATTGAAACCTCCACATGTGCCGTGTGGAGCGGTTGGAGGTTAGAAGTGTTGAACTCCTGACCTGGAGTCACAGGCAGCTGTCAGCTACTGTATGGTGCTGGGAACTGAACCTGGGTCCTCTGCAAGAGCAGAGTGTGCTCTTAACTGCTGAGCCCCCTCTCCAGTGCCCGGCACATACTTTTAACCACAGAGTGATGGCTCTAGCGTGCTTCATTTTCCGGTTCGTTCTTTTTGTTTGCTTGTTTCTTTTTCTTTTCTTTTTTTTTTTTTTTTTTTTTAGTTTTTGGAGACAGGGTTTCTCTGTGGCTTTGGAGGCTGTCCTAGAACTAGCTCTTGTAGACCAGGCTGGCCTTGAACTCAGAGATCTGCCTGCCTCTGCCTCTGGAGTGGTGGGATTAAGAAAATTAAAGGCGGTGGGTAGCACATGCCTTTAATCCCAACATTTGAGGCAGATGCATCTCTGTGAGTTCAAGGTCAGCTAGTCTACAAAATCGAGTTCCAGGAGAGTCAGAGCTAACCAGTGAAACCCTGTCATGGGAAAGAAAAAAAAAAAAAGACCAGTTTGGTCTACAAAGTGAGTTCTAGCACAGCTAGGACTTTTGCACAGAGAAACCCCATCTTAAAAAACAGAAAAAAAAACAAAAACAAAAACCCAACAACAACGAAAGAAATAGTATGTATCATCATTCATTCAAAATATTTTTCCAGGATTTTTACCATCCTGAGCATTCCTGGGACTCTGGAAACCCCCGCTTCCAGTCATTCCTGTCCTTGAGTGCTTGATCCCAGCTGACTGGCTTCTGGGCTCTCTTGAATTTGTGTCCACTTCTTTCGTCAACCCTTTGCCTGAAAGCTGCATCTTTACCTATGCGTTTTACACCACAAAGCTGTGATTATTACTGCTTCTTAATTAAGAGGAAGTTGTAAGGAAGGGTGCAGAAATTCACTGTTAATTGAAAAAGCAAGGAGAAGCTTTGAGGCCGACAGTTATGCCTTCCCACATCAGTGTCTTTCCTGTTTTCTGGGTTTTTCCTGGTAGGATGTAGTTGTGGGCTAGGTTGTATTTACTATATACTCAACACTAGGAAGATGATGTGGACACTCACCGGTGCATTCATGTTGAGTTGGAGTTTGCCTAGCAGACAGATGTTGACCCTTTGGTCTAGGCATCTCCATGGTCAGCACATGTGCTAGGGGCTCAGTACAACTTTACCCTCTGAAGACTTTGATAAAGTGCCACTAATGTGATTTTAAGAAATCTGTGTGGTAGTTTTCTTTAAATGATTTTCCATTTTACTAGATTAGGTAGAGTGACTTTGTTTTCTTTAAGAATTTTCTGACAAATGCTCCTCAGTTTAGGACTGCTTACCTCCATGTAAGTCCATCTCATCTTGGCTGTACCTTAAGTTGCAGATGTGCTTTCTGCAGCTGGCCTGCCAGTGTCCTAGCCTAGCAGCGCAGACCACGGTAGAGCATCTGCTGATCACCTTTCTGATCATGCAGTACACCGTACTGCTCAGCACCAGGGGAGGGCATTGTATGATGTGTTGCTAGCCTGGATCCAAATGTGAGGGTGGCTCTGAATGTATTTTGCTTTTTTTACTGTGTATGCTACAGTGGAAACTTCCTAAGTTGAACCATAGTAAAAGAGAAATGGTCTGAATAAATTTTAATGTTTGGCTTTCTTTTGTAATTTTGGATGGTACTTGTTTACTGGCTTGCCTATCACTTACCTGAATTCATTCTGTAGGATTCTAGAAGGGAAACAGAAGTGTTTTCAGGGCTGCCTGCCTTTAAGTGTCAAGTTACAAGCTATCCTAGCCAGCTCTGTGCCAGACCATAGACTGTTTGCTGGTGCTGGCCAGCTTTTTGTTTTTGCTCAGCTCCTTGCTGGTGGAACCTGTCTCAGGGTCTTTGACGTGACCTGTCTCTTGCTGTCTGTGTCTGGGCAGATTTGGGTTGTTTACATTTTACTCTTGAGTCTTTTGCTCTTGGTGTCTGGGGCTTGAGGGTGTGATCTGGCGAGAGCCAATCACCGAACCGGGGCACTTGCCTCCTGTTTATTTTCACTTCTGATATTTTATTTCTTTTTATGGGATTTCACCACTAAGAAAATTACTAAGAAATTTTGAGTAATTATTTTGCATAGACTATAGAATGAAAAAACAACTGTGTTGACCACTTCATAAATTTATGAGGGTTAAAAGTTATTCCTTGGAGTAAACTTGATATGTGGAAAACATGAGTTTAGATAACAAATTTGTGATGACCCTCTTAATTTACCAAAGCTTGAAATCTTCTCATTAATGACCTTGGCTTTTCTGTATTTGAGTTTTAAAAATATAATTTGATGCCTTCATCTGGAACACACCTCAGCACTTCAGCTTTTGCAAGATTTATTTAATCAAAAGACAAAACTGCTCTGACCACCACACATTTCTCTCTCTCTCTCTCTCTCTCTCTCTCTCTCTCTCTCTCTCTCTCTCTCTCTCTCTCTCTCTCTCTCTCTCTCTCTGTCTCTCTGTCTCTCTGTCTCTCTCTCTCTCTGTCTCTCTCTCTCTGTCTCTCTCTCTCTCTCTTTCTCTCTCTCTCTCTCTCTCTCTCTCTCTCCCTCTCCCTCCCCCTCCCTCCCTCCTTCTCTCTCCTCCCCCCCTCCTGACCAGCACCAGTATACTGGCTTGTGGATCCTCTTGGGGGTTTCACTCTGCCTATGCACGAGAGTGTCCATGTGCCAGGATTACAAATATGAGCGGTCATACTTGGTCTTTTCAGGGTTTGTTGTGGACTCTGTTGTGAAGGTTGAGTATCTTAATATCCATTTTCTAGTTGGCAGAATATGACTCAAATCTTTATATCTTTACTGACTAGTGAATGGCAACATAAATAACATAAATATTAATAATAAGATCATTCTATTAGGTAGTGGCATTAGGCTTTTGCCAGTCTCCGTCGGGAGCTAGTTATCTGACTTTGGACTCTGAGGGTGGTGTAGTGCATTTTGAGAGTCTTTTCGATTTTATAGTAATTTCTATACCCTCTTAGCTGTCCTTTAATAGTAGATACAAAAGAATGTTAGCATTTTCAAAGATAGTGCAAGAACTGTGGTATTTACATTGAAGATTGCACCTTAAGGACATTGTATATTACTGACTATAATCTGGATAATGAAATTAAGATTTAAACATAAAAACACTGTATTGACTTGTGCCGGGAAGGCTAAGGTGTGTGGGCGTGTGTTTTGAGCTCAGGAATTCAAGGTTAGTTTGGGCAACCTAGTGTGATTTTTTTTTTTTTTTTCTTTTCAACAAAAACAAACGTGAGCCCCAGGATGATGTTAATTCTCTGTTTCTCTTTTAGGTTTCTTTGCTTTTGTCCTGACATCCGCCATCGTGGGGACATGTCTCTTCTGGGGCATAGAGCTGTGTTATGTGTACAGTCACTTCCTTCAGTTTGCACTTGCAGCCACTGTTTTTTCAGTGGTCTTGAGTGTTTATCTCTATGCTCGCTCTTTGAAGGCCCCTAGGGATGAGCTGTCACCTGCCAGTTCTGGTGAGCAGTTATATCATGTGTTGCATGTGTGTGTCTAGAGCCTTGGCTACCCTTAAATATATTGTTGTTATTATTCCTAGTTTAATTATGGGAAATAATGAAGAGACATAAGAAATAAAACAAGTGAAGAAAAAAATTGAAGGCAAAATTTAAAAGTTTTTTCTCCTTTCTATTTAGTTCTCATTAATTCTTAGTTATCAGAGGACTAAAAACCTTTCACAGCAGATTTTTTTATTTGTCCTGTCTGTCTGTCTGTCTGTCTGTCTGTCTGTCTTTGCCAAGTAGTAAATCCCTTTAAAAAAGCAAAAAATAAAACCAGGGTGAAAGTTGTTTGGTTTTGACCTAAGATTTTTTTTACGTTTCCCATGGACTGGATGTGATAGTATACACCTTTAGTCCAAGCACTTGGTAGGCAGAGGCAGGAGAATTTCTCTGAGTTTGAGGCCAGCTGATCTAAGTAAAGAGTGCCAGGCCAGCCAGGGCTACATAGTGAGACCTTGTCTCAAAAAAAAGTTTCTAGTTTAAAAAAAAAAAAACAGCCAGGTGGTGTCAGCGCATACCTTTGATCCGCAGAGGCAGGCAGATCTCTGTAAGTTCAAGGCCAGCCTGGTCTAGAAAGTGTGTTCCACGACAGCCAGGACTGTTACAGAGAGACCCTGTGACAAACCAAAAAACAAACAAAACCAATCAAAGCCACCCTCCGTTTCTTAGAGATATCTAGTCACAGGAGCCCTCAGGAGGAGTCTCCCAAGTCCTATCCTTTGCTGCTTCTCCCTCTGAAGTCTCTCCAGGGAGCAGATTGGACCTGGTGATGGGGAGCAGCTGGATTTAAAGACTTTTCCCTTCCAGGAAATGTTGTCTACGATTTCTTCATTGGCCGTGAATTAAACCCTCGGATTGGTGCTTTTGACCTCAAATACTTTTGTGAATTGCGTCCTGGATTGATTGGATGGGTATGTCTTTTATTTTTGTTTGCTTTGTTTAAATTCCAGTGGTATGACTATTTTGTACCTAGAAGTTAATTTGGGAAATTGTAAAGAAATTGTAGCTTTCCATAATTCTATCTTAACACAAAATATTTTCTAACAGGTTTAAGATACTTTGTTATAGATTACTAAACACCAATTTTTTTTCATTTTTATTACATATACCTAGGAAAGTGATAATGTAGATGGAATGATGTAAAATTTACTATTTCCCTTCCCCTTTCAGTAAAACCTTATTATGACCCAGTTTTAGACTTGGAGAATTGCAGAAGTAGAGCCAAGAATCCCCTGTATTCTTTTTTGTTATGTCATTGCATGTATATTATATTCAAATAGATGGATACAAATTAAATCTCAAATTAAAAAAACGAAGTCAGAAAATACCAGGTAGCAAGTATTAAAGCCCTATCATATTTGATGATCTTCTGATCCTTTCATAGTCAGCACTGTTGAGATGAACAATTAAGAGTTGTGCAGTTCACATTATTTAAATTTTGTCTCAGTAGCAAAGTGATGAAATGGAGAGTTAGTCCAGACTTGTAAAGTTGCACTGAGAGTTGATGTCTCATTCCTGTGCTCGGACATCTCACTGCACTGTGGGAACTTGCTCTGCTTTTAGGCACTGCTATCTAGGGATGAAGGATCATAAATGACCTTTGGCCATACCTGTCCAAAAAGGGATGTCACTCAGTGGATGAAATCCCGTGTTCTTGAGCTGGGCTCCTGCATTAGTGCCTGGCCCATCAAGGACAGTGTTAGTAAGGAGAACTGTAACCCTTACAGGGTTCCATTATTAGTTTACAACAGCACCATTCTTTCTTCTTGGTCCCCTCATCTCCTCTAGTCTGTGCTGGTTGCTTAGTCTCTCATGACTGCCTTACTGTTGTGATGGTACTGATCAGTTACTCTTTTTTTCATTGTTTGGTTTCTCTGTTTAGCCCTGACTGTCCTGGAACCCTGTGTAAACCACACTCACTGCCCTCGAACTCTTCAGAGATCTACCTGCCTCTGCCTCCCAAGTGCTGGAATTTAAGGCGTGGGCCACCGCCGTCCAACCTGATCAGTCATTGTGGCCGTCCTTTAATTTGGTTTTTCCACTGTTGTCATGATGAGAGTGAGGCTTCATGTGTCGGCAAGAGTAGTGCAGGAGTGACGCGTCAGGGTTGAGGTGTCTTGTTTCCTGGTGGCCATGGGGTGGTGTACACTGGCCTTCTCAGCTATGCTTGTCCCCGGGAGCGCATTGGAGACCATCGTCTTCCTCTTTTTCCAGGTGGTGGTGAACTTGGTGATGCTTTTGGCTGAAATGAAAGTACAGGGACGTGGTACCCCGTCTTTGGCGATGGTCTTGGTTAACAGTTTCCAGCTCTTGTATGTGGTGGATGCCCTCTGGAATGAGGTAAATTTTTTTAAAAAATTCTTTTTGTTTTTGTTTTTTGAGGTCCTAGTAGTGCTGGCTGAACTTGTGACCTTCCTGTCTCAGCCTCTCAGGTGGGGTTACAGGAGTGCACTCTGTGCCTGCATGGGATAGTTTTAAGAGCAGAGTTTCCTCAGCGGGGCTTGAGCTGCTTACATCCAGAGTGAGGCTGAAAGAGCTGCTGCTGGTTTGTGTTGGTCATGATGTTGTGCCTCAAGGGGTCTGCACATGAACTCTGGTAGGTGCGTCAACAGCTCTATTTAGAAGCGACTCCTGTTAGCATCTTAAAGACTCGTGTGTGTGTGTGTGTGTGTGTGTGTGTGTGTGTGTGTGTGTGCATGCACATAGGTACTGCTGCATGGGTGTATGTGTTACATATACATGTAAGGGCCAGAGGATAACCTCAGTGTCACTCTTTGGACTCTGTTTTTTAAAATGAGGTGTCTCGCTGGCCTGACTGAGCAGCAGGCTCCAGGACTTCCCTGTGCTGAGATTACAAGTGCTCAATGCCTCATTTTTAAAGTGTCATTCTGGGGATTGAATTTGGGCCTTCATGCATACACAGCATACACTTTCTAGCATTCTCCCCAGCTGCTTAAGGTGATATCAACAGGAGGCTTGGAGTTGGGGAGGGGAGTATCTGTCTGTCTTCAGTGTCTCAACTAGATTTTTAAGAAGGGAGTGACTTTAATTTCCTCAGTACCTGGCAGCTGCTTGTAAATCAGCAATAGATGGGAAATTTTGCATGCGGATCTGCTACTTTATGAAGCGGAGAACGCCTGTGCAGCTGCACATTATTTGGAGTCTGCCCTGTGACTGAGGCCCCTAGAGCACGAGCAGGGCTTAGGGTCTTGTCCCAGGCTTCATGACACTTGCTCCTCTCACTGACAACTCCCCTTCATTCTGACTTTGGTCACAGTAGTTATTTGTCCTGTTCCTTGTGCTCCCCAGTCACCTTTATCTTGTCTTGGATCCTCATATCAGAGGCTATGCCCCTAGAGATGCTATATGGAAGCATCCTTCTGACATCCAGGATATGAGCCTTAGGGCCTAGATTTGTGACCTCTGACTTTATTCCATGATGATCTGGATTGGATGCCCCTGGAGTACTACTTCTTTCTTTAACCTAGAACTAGTTTCTCGATAGCACTCCGATAGTTAGTTGTCCTACTCCAAGACAGGTACCAGAGTTTCAGGCACTCAGAGATGTGCTCATGAGTCTGACCTTCAGGCATCTTGGTCTAGCGATACCTGGTCAACCATGTGCTCTTGTTGACAAACTCTTGAGTGTGCATGAGCGTGACACCATTGGTTTACCATGTTGCCAGCCAGCTTGCTGCTTCTGTGGACCATACATCGGAGAGTTCAGATGATCCAGATTTGGTTGGTAGTTGTACTGTTTTTCTACAAACACACTTTGCTCACAATGCAGTGGAGAGCATATGTAGGCAAGTAGAGTGACCAACAGCTTTCTGGAATGCCGAATGCTGGCATCTGAGCAGGACTGGCCAGGTGCAGGGTCAGGAAGGCTGTCCAGGGAAGGGCCTAAGGCTGCAGGAGGGTGAGGTCAGGGAGGCCCTGGGCAAGAGCAAGCGCCTGCTTGGGGCTTAGAGGTCTGTTACTGAGGAGAAGAAGCCGGGGAGATGGGACATGGTGACTTAAGCCAGAGCAACTGAACTCCTGCCTTCACTAGCATACTTGGTTACAAATCGGCACTTTGCATAAATCCTGTAAACATCAGGTGATTCTTATTTCTTCCCATTTTAGGAAGCGCTGCTGACCACCATGGACATCATCCACGATGGTTTTGGCTTCATGCTGGCCTTTGGGGACTTAGTGTGGGTCCCATTCACCTATAGCCTTCAGGCCTTTTACCTGGTCAGCCATCCCCATGACTTGTCCTGGCCCTTGGCTTCTGTCATCATTGCTCTCAAACGTGAGTGCTAGCCTCTGTTCAGTTCGAGGCACTGTGCCCACTGTTTTCCGGTTGTTGTCTGATCACAGGTTTGAAATAACTTATGATGGATAAGTACTGAGAAAATTCTGAAGTTTTCAAAGAGAATGGAAGACTTGCTGGCTCCACTAGTACTACTCTTAATAGAACATTTTACTTTTAAGTTTAAGCAATCGAATCTAAATAAATTGAATTGCATTAAGAATAATTTCTATTCTCTTTCACATGCCTAGATTTTCTAGAGATCTGTAAAATGAAATTTGTCTTACAACTTTGGGTCCCACTGTAGAAACAATACCAGCTAAAGTGGCCTGAGGTGCTCACGCATTCTACTGAGGACCACACGTGGCAGGAACAAGAAGTGGAAAGGGAGTCAAGTCTCTGGGGAATGTCATCTTGTACTTACTGGAGGGTGTGGGCTTTCATCTGAGGCTCAGTGGGTTAGTACAGGATGGGAGACAGGCAGGAAGTCAAGTCAGCACAGTTAAGGGGTGGGCGGGACAGAGAGAGGTTCTCCAGGTTGGCTGCTGTAAGTTCTACCTGGCCCAACTGTGTTTCAGCTCAGGTGGTTTTTCTTTAGTCCTTGGTGATCATTCACACTAGAGGTAGATGGAAAACCAGCACTGAACTTCAGACAGAGCTAGTTTTAGGACACCGAGTGTCTGATGGAAGAGGAAATCCAAGCACCTGGTTAAAGTGAAGATGTAGTTTCTCCATTGGTTTGCTTATGCCTGTCACCTGTGAGTTAAGCAGAAGTCTGTATGACACAGAGCAGCTCAAGTGGAGATTGGGATTTGTTACTCAGATTGTATAGTAGTGCCAGCATCAGGGCCTGTGGAAATGTGAATAACCCTAACCAGGCTGAGGGTTCACACTGAAGGGCAGACGCTGGTTTCTGATCAGCTGGTATTTTACCAAGAGGAAGTGTCTAGAGTAGCCTGTAGTCAATGGCTCCAGTTGCTGTGTCAGACCCTGGTCTCTGTGGGCATGGCTGGCTGGCTGTGTTTTTCAAGATGGATGATGAGTGAGATTTCAGAAGAGTTCACTGGCATTCAGGGCTTGGATGTTTATTGTTTACAAGAAATCAGATTGTCTAGAGTTCAGAAACAAGTTCCAGATGATTTTAGATGTTAGCAATTTACATATAAATTACTAACAGGAAATATTTTAAAATTCCAGTTTGTGGCTATGTAATCTTCCGTTGTGCAAACTCCCAGAAAAATGCATTCCGGAAGAATCCCACTGATCCGAAGCTTGCACGTAAGGGTTTCTTTAAATTTGTTGATTTGTTATTTATACGTGTCGGTTTCTATGGCCCATTTTTGAGAGTTCATTGAGAGGTTTTTGTTTTGATGTAGATTTAAAGACCATTCATACGTCCACGGGTAAGAGTCTGCTTGTCTCTGGATGGTGGGGCTTTGTTCGACATCCCAATTACTTGGGTGACCTCATCATGGCGCTGGCATGGTCCCTCCCATGTGGTAAGCATCTCAGTGCTAATTTGATCTCTCTATGTCATTGGTTGGAGCAGGTCTAGCTGCTGTAGTGGGGTGAGGGCACCTGCCTGATACGGACTCCAGTTACCGTCTAGCTTCTGAGGGGATTAGGAATAAGAAGGCTGTATGGAATATTTAGTTTGTGATTAAGGCATACCTTAATCAGAAAAGTAGTTCTTTGGGCATTTGAGGAAACGAGGAAGAGCTGTGCAATGGAGATAAAAACATTCAGTGGCTGCTGTTGTCGCCTCCAGGCTTTAACCACCTCCTGCCTTACTTCTATGTCATCTACTTCACCGCGCTGCTTGTCCACCGAGAAGCCCGTGATGAGCACCAGTGTAAGAGGAAATATGGCCTGGCCTGGGAGAAGTACTGCCAACGCGTGCCCTACCGCATACTCCCCTACGTTTACTGACCTGAGCTCAGTGCCACCCGCAGGTCAGGTGTCTCTCAAAGCCAAGGAAGAAGTTCAGACAGACTAACTGTTGATGCACTGACAACATGCTCTTAAGTTTGTTCTTTGAGTCAGGACCATAGAGCCAAATAGTATACCTGTTAATGTAGTTGGATAGCAGTTAATGTGAGGGAAAACACCAAGGTGGTAGAATTTGCTTGCTAATAGGAAAGTTTTAATCCCTAAAAATCTGAAGTCTTATTTTCAATTTTTTTTCCTTTTGGTTTTTCTTAAGTGAAAACCCTTAAAGCACATCTATATTTCACTGTACTTAAAGAGACATAATGAAAACTCTGTCTCTAAATATATGTCCACCAAACCCCAGCCCAGTATTGGTGGTATATGTGAAGAGTAAGCAGATATCTTACAGGCCCTGTTTAAGGGTGACCATTTATAGCAGTGGCTTGACCTTAGCCTTTAAAAGTAAGTGCATTTGGAAATGTAAATACATAGCTTACTTTTATGTAATATATAGTGACTTGTGATTTTTCTGTACAGTTTTTGAATGTGAGATAATCGTCAGGAACTAAGTAGTTTTTTTTAACAAAAGCATTTTCAGTATTTTAAATTAAGTTTTTGTAAAGTAATGTGAATTTAAAAGTGTAAAGCAATTAGAATTCATTTAAAATTAAAACATAGGAAAGTTATTTTTCTTTATCCAAAGTTTGTGAATTTGGCTTTGCTACCTCAGTTTGCAGGTGTGTTTGCCTTTATAAACTGTCGCAAATAGAAAAAAAAGTATATTTTTGGAATAACAGCACTATTTAAACATTTTTACACACATTGGTGTTAGAAAAATTGCCATTTCAGGCTACTATTTTTATATATTTTTGACTTAAAATTCAACAACAGTGTTTTTGCTACTGTTAAGCTCATAGACTATTTTGTATCATTTATATCTTCAGAACTCTCTAGAAAGAAGTTCTACCTGTAACAACTTTAAGGAGCTAGTTTAAACTTTTGTTTTCTGTCTCAGTTTAATAGATATAATAAGCTGGTTGTAGCCATTGCATTCTAGTGAAGTTGATTAGTTTCATAGTAACTGTCCTGGATCAGGGCATGTGGCAAATTCCCTAGACTTTTATATTCAAAGCTACATGGTCCTCAGATTCTTAAACACAAGGATATAATTATATAGTGTGTACATTTGGGTTTTGGTTACACATATCATATATGAGCCAGATGCAAAGTGTTCATTCTGCTCTGCAGTTTAGAGTGTATGTTAAAGTGGCTTATATTAATGTGATTATGAAGTTGACACTCTCCATTCTATAATTTTAGACTCTGTTTTTATGAAATTGTTATTGTTTTACAGTACTAAGGTCTTCAAGTAGGTGTTTTTCTATTTTGCTTTTCTCCTGGTATCAGAAAGTGGTATTGGCACGTATGTGCTGAATTTAACGTTAAAGGGAATTTTGGGTAAAAAGAAAGACATTGGGCTCTTTGCCTGGTAGTGAGAAGAGTCTGAGATAGGATAATGTGCCAGTGTATCAGGTGCAAGTTGTTTTTAACTTGATGTTTGGCAAGCTTTGTAATAAAATTTTAGTTGAAAATAAAGAGTTGCTTTGATCACTTTAAAGCCTCCTCTTTTTTGCCTTCAGATCTAGTGTTACATAACAGCCCATGCTTTGCAGCCTTAACCCATTGTTTTGTTTTCTAGGCTTATTTGTTTGGATCTTGCTGAGCTTTAGGAACCCAGGGACTCCTGACCAGGTTTCAAGCTTTCAGATTGCTGGAGCCTGAGCCAATGGTGACTCATTCCTGTAACCGCAGCTGTCCAGGAGGTAGAGATAGGATCACCAAGAGTTTAAGTCCCAATTCTTAGAAACTGGTCATGTTTGGTTTTTGCTGTTTAAGAACACTGAGTGTCTAAAAACTGTTGTAGTGTCTTAACACTTCGAAGCAAATATATATTAATAGCAGAAGTATATTGGTTCATTTGAAAGCCAGCACAGACACTGCTTACCTAGTGAAATCTCCCTTTTATCTGCTGAGGCTGGCCAGACGACATGACCTTACAAGTGGATGTCTTGATGCATGTAAATTTGGGTAGAGCTCAAACTTACACTGTTTTGGTATGGATATTTTATTTCATTCAATCTTCTCACACAGCAGTGCAACCTGCATGGTGATCCAGTGACTAGGAGGTTTCTTCGTTGGTAAATGCACAGATGTTAAGGAATTCGTTGGTAAACCAATAGTATGTCTTGACCTCTCAGGTGTTTGATAAACTGGACATTTAAAAGTCTGGAGTTCTGAGTTTGTTTGGTCAGAAGCATGAAGTGTTTCAATCTAAAAATAAAGATTCCTAATTAAATCAGAGCTAACAAACCAATAGGTCACACTTCCCGTGAGTAGATTTGAGGTATCCGCTATGAATTAAATACATTTTTTTGTATCTAGAGAAGTTAAAATAGAGATAACTTGATAGCTTTCTGTATAATATTCCTGAGAGGTAATGCTGGACATCAGTTTTAGCAGTATTGTACTATTTTGTCTAAAGTTCATTATTACATTTGAAGGGACGGACTCTAATAGGCCTGAGCATGACGTAAGCATTCCCCTGTTCCCTTCCCCTTGCTAAAAATCCATTAGATTGCAATTGTAGAGCTAGCCACCAAGGTCTATTCCTTTATTTAGGCACCTCCTCCCTCTGAGATGGACCACCAAGGACCAGCTTTTAAAGTATTGAAGTCCAGCAATCAAAAGCCCCCTTTGGTCACCCTAATTAAGATGCCCAACCCTAACGCAGGATTTCCCCTTGTATCTTTGTAAACTGCCATTTTCCGTGGGCCACTTCTGTCTCTATCTAGAGGCAATCCTTTGTTCCCCCAGGGCAATACCTCTCTGTTCCCCTTTCCCTCTCCTTTCTCCTCTATCTCCTATCTTTGTCTCTTACTTCTTGCCCTCTGTCCCTTTGGAGCAAATAAATCTTTGTGCCAAGAACTTGGTCCATGTCAATAGCCAGCCCTTTGAACATTTCCCTCATGAGGTCAAAAAATGTTGTAATTTGGGATTTCCTTATCAAGTTAGGTGGTTACCTTTGTTGGCAAAAAGTGGATATCAGGAAATTCACAGCGTAAGTCAGTGAGCAGTGAGTCTTCCAATACTTCCTGTTCAGGATTCCACTGTGCTCCCTCAATGAATAAACCAAAAATGGTCACACCATTGGGAGACTGGTTGGGAGAGTGGTCCTGGTGAGAGAGAGAAGGGTCATGATGCTTCTTTCAGAAGCCACGAGCCTCAGCCTAAGCCCTGCCCCACCCTCCACTGGGGTGGTATAGCCCTGCCTCATGTTGCCCTGAATGCTGAGATGCATCCAGACTCTAAATTTCCAAGGTTTCTTTGAGGGGGAAAAAGCAACTATGAACCGAGTCAGCAAGTTGTGCTTAAACCTACCTGCCTTTCCCTTAGTAAGGGTTTGGAAACTGAAGAGTCTGGGAACAATCCTATAGTATATCATTGATACAGGGAAAATGAGTCTTTAGCTTGGAATAAGAATTTGGATTTCTCATGAACTCTTAGGAAGAAAATTGCCAGCAGCTCCAATCTCATGTGTGTCCTGGGTAGCAGGTGTGCCACTCTGCTGCTGGTGCGAGGGGTAGGACAGATGAGCCCCCACGGCTCAGGGGCCTTTGCTTCTCTGGTGAGTGTGCGAGTCCTTGAAGCAAAATGGGCGCTGCTGTCCTGGGCCAGCTGGTTGACATGGAATTACTGTGTAGACAGACCACATTGTGGTCAGGGACACTTTTTAGGCTGTATGTATTCTGGAATGGGACCATGTCTGGAGGTCAAGCTAAATGCCTAGAAACAATTTGTATTTTTCCTTATTCTATAAAAATTTTCGTGGGAGTTATTTTATACAATGCCTTTTCCCCTGACCATTTAGGTAAACGACAAGTTTGGCTCAGTGCATTTGTCCTAGAATTGTCTTTTCTTATACATTATGGGAGAAGTTAATCTGTGTATTTGATAATATGATTTCCATTTACAATTCTGTGATTTGGCCTTGGTATTTTGAGTCTCATATAGCCCAGGCTTGCCTGGACCTTATTATGTAATGGAGGACAACCTTGAACTACTGATCTTTTTGCCTTCACTTCCCAAGTTTGGGGATCATAGTTGTGGGCCACCACAACTGATGTGGCCGAGCTATGTAGACCTTTGCTTTAAAGAACACAGTTTGTAAGTGATTCTACAGAGAGCTATTTAAAAGAAAATGGAAGTTGTCTTACTTTACCCTGGTGTAAAGCAGAAAGAACGGAGGGCCTGCTTATATGCTGTCTGTCTGTCCTCAAATTATCTCTACTTCTCTTTAGTCTTCTAATCTGTAGGCTAACCTTTTCATTCCTAGTCTGTCACCTCTTACGCCTCATTCACTCTTCACTACTAAATATACCGCATTTTCCCCAGCCAGGACTCCAGTTTTCAAACCTTGATAGGGACACAAGTCAAGTGCTCAGTATTGTCTTCTACAGCTAGCTAGAATCAAACCGTCATAGTTGATTATGAGGTCGGCTTTCCCCCTGAACATAAACTCAAGACAACCCATCGTGAAGATTCACATAGGTGTAAGAAAAAGAGAAGCATTATAAATCAGAGGACATATGCACTCCAACAGATGGGTACAACAGCACCGTATGAGTGACACTCCACCCAGCACCCCACAAACAGACTGAGTGACACTATCCTAGCTCCCCAGAAGCAGACAGCCTCTCATATTGGAAAGCAGCCGAGACACGGAAATGCTGGAGTCCCTAAAGAAACACATGGAATTCAATTCAAAACATGCATAAGAAAATTGCAGAATCTCAAGATACAGCAAGGAGAGTCACCAAACTAGGTCATTGAAGAAATCAAGGAAGAAATTTAAAAATCCCTCAGATGAAATGAAAGAGCATAACCCACCAGAACCTTTAGGGTACAAATGAAGGCAGTAGTCCTGAGAGGAGAGTTCGCAGCTCCATGTACTTATGTTAAAAAAAGAATTTAAATAAATAACCCCCAAGCTCTGGAAAAACCAGAGCAGCCAAACCCAAGTCCACAGATGGCAATAGTTTATAAAAACCAGAGCCGGTCAATGAGATGGAAAGACCAGCACACAACATTAAGCAGACAAACAGCTGCTTTTTTTTTTTTAACGGTTCAGCAAGATTGACCATACGCTAGCCAAATTAACCAAAAGAAACAGAAGGTGCAAATTAGTAAAATCAATGACAGAAAGGGAGTTGCTACAATAGACTAATGAAAGCCAGATCATTAGGAAATGCTTTGAAAACTTAAGACTACAATAAATTGGAAAATGTAGACAAAATGGGTAAGTTTCTAAGTGGATATGACCTACAGAAACTAAAGCCAGAATATAACGCTCTAAACATAATCCATAGTGAACCAGGAGGAGAAATAAAAAAATCACTGATTAAAGAGAAATCTGGCACTAGGGAAATGGTCCAGAGATCTACAAGGATGACTCCAAGTAACAATGTGAGCAATAGTGAAGAGGCTACCTTAAATGCCCTTCCCCAATAATGAGATTGATAACTATATGCCATCCTGGAGCCTTCATCCAGTAGCTGATGGAAGCAGAGGCAGACACCCACAGCTTAATACTGAACTGAACTGGAACCCAGTTGCAGAGAAGGAGGTGTGATGAGCAAAGGGGTCAAGATCAGGCTGGTGAAACCTACAGAAACAGCTGACCTGAACAAGGGGGAGCTCATGGACCCCGGACTGATAGCTGGGAAACCAGCATAGGACCGACCCAGATCCCCTGAACGTGGGTGTCAGGAGACCTGGGCAGTCTATGGGGCCTCTGGTAGTGGATCAGTATTTATTCCCAGTACAAGAATGGACTTTGGGAGCCCACTCCACATAATGGAATACTCTCAACCTAGACACACGGGGGAGAGCCTAGGCCCTGCTCCAAATTGATATGACAAACTTTGAAGATTTCCTGATGGAAGTACTCACCCTTCCTGGGGAGCAGAAAGGGGATGGGATAGGGGGTGGGAGGAGGAGAGGGAGCTGGGATTGATGTGTAAAACAAGCTTGTTTCTAAGTTAAAAGTCTTACTTAGTACAGTCAAGGCTGGAGAAGTGATGATATGCTACCAACTCTACCAGCTTTCAAGAAGACCTGATAAAAATACTTGTCAGACTCTATGAAATAGAGTGTGGAAGAGCATTGCCAAGCTCTTTCTGTGGAGCCAGCACAAGACTGGTTCTGAACTCTAAAGACAAAAGAAGAAAATTACAGATTAGTTTCATAGATGAACATAGAAGCAAAAACAAAAAAAGCACAAAATACTTGCAAATTGATTTTAAGATCATACATCACAACCAAGCTGGTTCTATCCAGGGGCTGCAAGGTTGGTTTGACATGCAAATCAGTAAGTGTCATTAATAAAGAATAAAATTATTCTTAAAAGACTCATGGACTCCATTAAAAATCTTTCAGTAGTGTAGCAAGATACAAAGTTAAAATTCAGAAATCAGTAGTTTTTAGCAGGGTGTGCTGGTGCACGCCCTTGATGCTAGCGCTCAGGAGGCAGAGGTAGGGGGACCTCTGAGTTCCAGGCCAGAACTACATAGTGAGACCCTGCTGAAAACAAACAACCCCCCCAAAAAAACCCCAAATTAGTAGCTTTTATATACATCACAACTGAACTTGCTGATGGAGATATCAGGGAAAATATCCTATTTACAATAACCAAAAAAGAATCTGGGAACAAACCTAATCATGGAGGTAAAAAGACTTCTATAAGGAAAATTTTAAGATGTTGAAAAAGAAATTGAAGACATCAGATGATGGAAAGATCCTTTATGCTACTGGATTGATGGAATTAGATTGTGAAAATGACTGTATCAACAAGAGCAATCTACAGATTCAATACAATTCCTACCAAAATTCCAGTGATCTTCACAGAAATAGAAAAAATGAAAATACTAAAGATCACAGAAGCCGGTTGTGGTGGTGCATGCTTGTAGGATTTGCTGAAGGAGGCAGAGGCAGGAGGATCACGACTTTGAGGCCAGCCCGGGCTACACATTTAACCGTGCGTTGGTGGAGCACGCCTTTAATCTCAGCACCCGGGAGGCAGAGGCAGGTGGATCTCTGTGAGTTCCAGGCCAGCCTGGTCTACAGAGCGAGTGCCAGGATAGACTCTAATGCTACACATAGAAACCCTGTCTCGAAAAACAAAAACAAACAAACAAAACAAAACAAAAAAGATCACAGATAGCTAAAGCAATTCTAAGCAGAAAACACAGCTTGAGATACATTACCTCAAACTATACTATGTAGCCGTGGCGATAAAGACAGCATGGTATTAGCACAAAAGCACATGTAGACATGAAGCACAGTGATAAAATGTGTCCATAGTTCTGTGGGTTTATCTGCATGAGTCATACATTTAGCCCCAAGATGGAGATTGTACCCTGTCCTGTCTCCTCAGCACTCAGTACCTGGAAGGCTCTCCTGACTATGTTGAGCCTCTTCTGGAGAAGTATGGAGAAGTCATCCTCTTGCTCATTGCTGGTGCTGTGAATTACTCTGTGAGTGAAAGTGAGAGTATCCATGGAGATTCCTTGGGCTCTTCCATAGTCTTGAAGCACAGCAGTAAGAAAGGCTTTGAAGAAAAACAGTGCCAAAGTTTCTGGTAAGCCTCAGCTTTCCTGTGGGGGTAGGCACCATGGCTACCCAGTAGAGATGAGGGCAAGAGCCAGGAAGGAAGGGTAATGGGGTGTTGTGTATCAGTTTACTCCCAGATGAAACATTCCATCTTAGGGGGAAGCTTGGGAAGAATGCAGAAAGTTCTCAAGGGGTGAAACATTCCATCCCACAGGGGAGCGCCATAAAACTCAAAAGCTTCAGAGTTCCCGAAACGACCAGTTTCACCAGGTCCTTCCTCCACAAGTGTCAACAAACATTAAGGACTGCTATGAGATACTCTCAGGCATGCTGGACTTCTGGGGGAGACTCTCCAGGTCGTCCAGCTGCCTCCAGATTGTCCAGTCAGCTCCAGGGTCCTAGCTTTCATCAACTGTTGGGGTGGCCTGTGGTGATGCAGCTGTCTGAGTCATTTCTGCTTCTGAAATAACCCTAACACACTGGCTCACTGAGATGGACTTTGGTGGCACCCTCACTTGGGTTGGTTCCCTATCTAGTGTGAATGGGGGTTTGTTGACACTTCCCGGGAATGATGTCATACCATGGGGTGAGACTGGAGGGCAGGAGGGGCCAGCCACCCACACTTTCAGGCCGTGCACCTGGGTTGTGTCTGCAGGTCCAGCTCCCTGCTCACTTTGTGCAGGGGGAGGGTACAGTCCTGGGACCTGAGCCTTTTCTGATCTTACTGAGATTGATGATTGATGGTACCTTACTGTAATCTTGGTAGCAGAGAGGTCACAGACAGTGAGTATGCAACCCAGGGTTCCCGAGGTGGCCCTAGGCAATGTCATATTGACAAGTGGGAAAGAGGAAATTCCTTTTTTTTTCTGTGATTGCTAACCTGCCTGTGATGATTTTGTCTCAGGTGGCACAGAGGAAGGGTACAGGGACAAACCTATGTGAGGATAAATCCTGCATCGGGTCTGTGTTCCCATTTCAGTGACCTCAGCTTTCCCAGTCAGGTGAGGCCTTGACTCCTGCTGAGCGCTAGCCTGCCCTCTGTCCCCCCCCCCCATCTCAAACAGGAGGCCCGCTGGTTCTGCCTCCTGACTTTCCTTGTGTCCCATGACCCCTCCTACAGCCACTCCAGCTTTTGGCAGGAGCAAAGACTTCCCTATGACCAAGACAACACCTGAACCTCTCTGGCCTGCCTACCAGTGTCCCCTTTCCTGTCACAGCAGGCACCTGTGACCCTTCTCTGCCTTCCTCCTTCCTCTGTCTCCATGGCAACAACTTCCTGTTGCCTCCCCTATAGCGCTTTCTAGTTTCAACCAACACTTACTGTCTTGGGGCCTTGTGTCTGTTTTTGGCTGAACATTTGACTCTAAGTCAGGCCAAATTCAAAATGTGGTCACTTGGACTGGGTTCCCTCAGAGTCCTCCAAGTTACTAGTTAGTTGTAGGACTTTGGGCAGGTTTCTTTCTTTTTTGTTCAAATCTTTTTCCCCTATTAGACTTCCCATTTTATGTGTGCCTCACTTTCATACATGTCTGTACACATGTGTGCTTGGTGCCTGTGCGGTCAGAAGATGAGGGCCCCGGCGCTGGAGTTTGAGATGGTCGTGAAACACTACATCCGTGCTGGGAAGCAACAAGAGGGAGCCACCTCTCCAGATCCTCTCTGTGCCATGGTTTTCCTCGCTGGACATGCAGATGGTTCCAGCAGCAACCTTGGAAGACCACTGAGGGAACTGTCTGAACAGAACAGGGCTGGCAGCCTTCAGTACTGTGTGAATGCTGCTCGCCCTCTCCTGTCCCACCTGGGTAATTCTTAGTTGGTAACACGCTTCAAGTCTCATCTTAGCCCTTTCCTCAGAGGCCTTCTCTGGCGTCAGCTATGTTCTCCCAGTTTATGTACTAGGTGTTGATTCACTCAGACTCATTTGGAAAGTCATTCATTCACTTTTCAAGTATTGGCTGAGAGCTCTGTTGGTGTTGGACAAAGTAGGTACCGGGAATACAACAGAAAACAACAACAGACCAGCCTACCTGTTCCTGCCCTGGTGTAGCTCAGTCCACTGTGGCTTCTTCACAGTCCCCTATGGGTCTTGGCTCCCTGCTGTTGTGACATATTAGTGTCTACATTTCCTGCTGAGACATGCTACCACCAATTCTTTTTAATAAGCGAGTGACCATGGTATAATGTTTCCTCTTGTGTAGGCCCTAGGGAGGTGTCTTAGTTCTGCATCTTTCTTTTTTTTTGTTCCTTGAGACAGGGTTTCTCTGTATTGCTTTGGAGGCTGTCCTAGACTCTCTCTGTAGACCAGGCTGGCCTTGAACTCACAGGGATCCGCCTGCCTCTGCCTTCCGAGTGCTGGGATTAAAGGTGTGCGCAACCAACGCCTGGCTTAGTTCTGCATATTTGATATCTTAGAACCAGTGGTTTAAGGATGAGAAAGTGACCTGCGAGGGCCTAGTAGGGCCTTGGGTGTGGGAAGTAAGGAGAAGAGATAGGGGCGGGACAGCCTCAAGTCCTACAGGGCTGCAGGTGCTGGTTTTAGGGCCAGGGGTGGCGGAGCAACTGAGGGCAAACTGCAGATGTGGGTCTGTCCTGGGTGCTAGCACTCACCCTTTGGAGAGAAGAAAGCAGGGAGCCAGTATCTCGCAGGAAAGCCTTTGATGACCTCACTCTCAGAGTCGGTGGGATATTTGGATTTCTGATTGACCGATGCAGTAGACTGCTTCCAGGTTGTGACAAATGTCATGTACCTGGTGAGAAACCAGTGGCAGGGCAGGACGGCTGAAGGCATAGTAAGCAGCTGTTCCCCCTCACGTGGCCTGGCAACCTCCTCCATGTGCAGCTCTCACTACTCCACCCAGCCTACCTCAGCCTCTTCAGCTTATACTTTGGTGGACACGGGGTGCAGTTTGAAGCCTCTGAAGGGAAAGGGGGGTGAACTGTGGAAGCCATGGGTTTGGAAATGCCTCTCTGGGCCTTGAGGAATCTTAGCACTTGTTTCTGAGCTGCACACTTTGCCCACAGTCAACATTCATGTGCGGTGAAGCACAGGAGACAGCTGGCACAGGCTAGACAAAGTGCTTCTGTTTTCTAATTGTGACACTTTGGGGAAGTGTCATCTCCTGTGCTGTGGTGTACTCCTTTCTAAAACAGCACGGTGACACGTCAGAACCCACCTCCTCCCCTCACAGGACATGGTGACAGGTCAGAACCCACCTCCTCCCCTCACAGGACGTGATGACGGGTCAGAACCCACCTCCCCTCACAGGACGTGATGACAGGGTCAGTACCCACCTCCCCTCACAGGACGTGATGACAGGTCAGAACCCACCTCCTCCCCTCACAGGACGTGATGACGGGGTCAGTACCCATCTCCTCTCACAGGACCGCCATGAGAACCGAGTCAGGGAGACACAACTAAGTTTTTCACGCAGTATCCCGCATGCCAGTTCTCCAGGCATAGTGTGGGATTTCAGGAAGAAGCACATGCTGGGTACTTCCAGCTCTTAGTGTGGGAAGACCTTATATGAGACCCCAATTTCGAGGTCTCTGTTTTCTCATCCCAAAAGGAAACGGTGAAGAGAAAAACCCCAAGAGCCTGAGCTGAGCTGGTATGGTGAGGAGAATGGGGAACTGCCAAGCGGGGTTGGCTCCTGCTCTTACCGATGGTGTATGGCAGTGTAGGCCACTTTGGCCCAGGTGTTGAAGAAGTTCACCCGCTGTATGAGGTCGCTCACCCAGAAGCTCAGGGGCTTGCAGGAACTGTAGGCGTTCTTCTGCAGATAGAGAGGGAGGCGCATCATTTCTGTAAATCTTGTCTAGAGGTCGCTAGGCACATTTCTGCCAGGGAGAAACGCCTTGGCAGGAGATGCCATTTTCCATCTGAAAACAGTGATGTGTGAAGATTGGTACCAAGGAAATTATGTCACCTTAACTGGAAGTGCTTGTCCTGGACACAGGGTTCCATTACTCTTCAGGTTTCAACTCTTCCTTCTGGGGACATCGTCTTCCTGGGACCCTGGGTTTTAGCCACCTGAACTCCTAGGCCTCCTGGTGCAAGTTACTAACCTCACTGGAGAGTCCTTTCCCTTCCAGCCTCTTGACCTCCACAGGGTTTCTTTCTGCTTGCAGCCCCACTGTCCGCTCTCTGGTCCCATTCACAGTGAGCCCTCAAACATCGAGGATGCAGGGAATGGGGCTTGTGTCTCAGCTGCTCCCGTCTTCTGTTTGCAGTCAGGATCATGGCCTCCTGTCCCCTCTTCCGTCCTCTTTAGAAATCAGTGGTCACCCCACCCCAGGGCCCCATCTGTCTCCTGAAGTCTTCCTACCTCCTTTCAGATCCCAGCTCTGAGGTGATAGCTGTTGCCTGACTCCTCCCAGCCCTTCTTCTCTCCGCCCTCACCCCTGGGCCCACTCCATTAAGTCCTGCCTGGGGTTCTCAGACCTAACTGTTCTCAGTAGCCTCACTCTCCAGTCCCCTAGCTCTGCACACTCCCCACGTCCCTCTCACCACGTGCCCTAGCTGGACATCACCAGTTAGCTGAGTTCAGTTCTGTCACACAGCACGCAGCCACCCAGCCTCCTCAGCTGTGTCACAGCCTCCTTTTCCCTAGCTGGCTCTCTTGGCCTGTCATGAGCACCCCGGCCCTCCCAATCCATCGCTATTTTTAAGGCCACTGAGCACAGGATCCCAGAAAGCCTGTCAGCTCTGCAGTCTGGCCGTGCTCCATGTGTAAGATGTACAGATGTTACATTTCAGTTTTTCACCAGTTCCTATTCAGTTTTTAAAGAATTAGTTGTCATTGATGCCTTTAACCTGTTTCTGTGTTTCCTACATAGTTTTATTTTAAGTAATGACCTGCAATTCACATAACTATACAGTTACTCATTGAAGCACACATTCAATAAATAGTTGTCATCAAATGTATTTACTGAGTTGGACGACCAATACTGCAGTTACCTTCAGCATGTTTTCATTACTAAAGTAAAAACAAACACAGAAAACAAATACCTGGTCCTTTTGCTTGCACTGCTTAGTTTTCTGTTACCTTCAGCTGGGGACAGCTACTATGTATGGGTTTGTCTGTTATGGACATTTAAATGAGTCACATACTGTGGCCTTTGCCATGCCCTCCTTATACTGTAGAAGAGCCTTGGTTTTCAGGGTTTACCCATGAAGCACTTGTCAGCACTGTTTATGCTGATGGCAGTCATCTATTATACTTTCGTGTTCCCTAAGGATATGGAGCTTACAGCCTTTGTAAACGTTTGAAATTTTATTCTAACTAAAAATATGAATAAGATAGAATAGCAGACCAAAATACTACAAAACACAAGATTAAAACCCATGCCTCTCTGCACACATGGCCCTCTAAGACACCACTTAAGGTAACTACTACGATCTAGTTTTCTTTCTACAACTGTGTTTCTTGAAACTAAAACACATGCACTTCTATACGCAAACATATGCCCCATATTCTTTGAAGCTTTAAAAACTTTACCAGATCGTTGTGATGTGTGTACACACACCTCATCTTGTGGCCAGGCCTTAGTTCATGTAACCAGATTCCCCTTCATGGATCTCCAGGCTGTTTTCAGATTTACATTGTGACAGCTCGAAGATAAATTTTGGTAGAACTGCCACACTGCCCTCTAATTGGTTGTATTCACTCACATTTGTACCCAAAGTAGATCAGCACAGTGGTCCCATACCTTCTCCTCAGGGGATCAGCTATCTTGGCTGTTGTGGAGCACTGACACTTCCTCAGGTTAGAGACAAACAAGGAGCATGGCTGCTTCCCTGCCACATCATGGGCACTCTGGCTCATGGCTGCTTCCCTGCCACAGCGTGGCACTCTGGCTCGTGGCTGCTTCCCTGCCACATCATGGGCACTCTGGCTCGTGGCTGCTTACCTGCCACAGCGTGGGCACTCTGGCTCGAAGGAAAGAGTCATATGTCTCCTCCAGATCCTGCGTGAGGATGCTCTCTCCCTTTATAGCGAGTTGCAGATCCTTTAAAGATTTATGTATGACGGATAATAAGTTATCAAAACGTTTTATTTCTTGGCTCAGAAATGTTAACAAGACACAGTGAATAAGGGGATCATGACCTGAATTTAAAACAAACAAACAACAAAAAAGGGGAAAATGTCATGTTTACAGGGGAAGAAGGATACGGTCTTCCAGCTTGGTTGTAAAGTTTTCTAGAGAAGTGTAGTCAGCAAATATTTTATTTTTTAAATTAACCTTACTGCCTGATATGACTCATCCTAAGAATGTTACCTCACCTAATATGAGAATCAGTAAGCAGCAGCTGTGTCTCAAGAGAGCTTTAGCCAGTCATGGTGGCACACACCTTTAATCCCAGCACTCAGGTGCAGAGGCAGGCAGATCTCTGTGAGTTCAAGGCCAGCCCGGTCTACAGAGTGGGTTCTAGGACAGCCAGAGCTACATAGTGAGACCCTGTCTCAAATTAACGAAAATAAAGCTTTAGGTATGACCATTCAAGTCTGAAATTCATATAGTGTTTGTGTGTCACAGAGTATATGTTCTGCCTCTGACATGTTAAACCTCTGGCATTCTATGAAAACAGAGAGGAAAGTGGTGGTTCACGCCTTTGGTTCCACCTCTCTGAGTTCCAGGCCAGCCAGGGCTCCTTAGTGAGACCTCATTTTTAATATGTATATTTTTAAATTTGCAGGCAGAACTGAAGACGAGATTTAGCATCCTAAGAGATGTGCCCTAAGGTTTCCCCATTGTGCCAGTGTACTTACTCAAACTGAGACATTAGTCATTAGATGATATAATCTCATGGGACCACTGTTGGGTGTGTGCTGCTCCTGACTGCACCCTCACCGAACATTTGGTAAACTTGCTCAACATTTGGTTCCAAAAAGAATTTTGGAAAGAGTTAGACTATGGGCCTGGAGGGATAACTCAGTGGTTAGGAGCACTTAAATGCTCTTTGCTCTTGCAGAGCACCTGTATTTGATTTCCAGTACCCACGGCATGACTGACAACTGGCTGTAACTCTAGCTCCTTGGGCATGCATACTCAAGTGCACACCCCACCAACATACAAAAAAAAAAAAATGGATGTTAAAATTTAACTTGGAAAATTCCCCCAATCCAGGCATTTAAGTCCTCCTCAGAGCTGGACCTGAACCTAGCCTCACCTCAGTCAAGAGACCCCCTTTCTGAGTCTCACAGTCCTAAGTACCATCCCGGGGCCAGCGGGCGGGGGAGAGTGGCAGTGGGCAGCCACCCCAGCAGAGCCGTGCTGTGTCTGCCACGATGCCTGCTGCTTCCCTTTCCACTGCCTTTGTGCTCCCTCTTCTCATACTGCAGCCCCGCTGTCCCCTCTGCTGTCATCTCCTGTTATCTCCCATCTGGGGAGACACTTGGCCTTCCCAAGCTTTGGCTCCTCTCCCTTCCTCCAGGGCCAGGATCTTTCTGCAGCTCCGGGAGAAGCCCAGGGCTGCTACTCACCTTCAGCGGTTTTCTGCAGCTTCTTCCACATTGTACTTAACATGATGTATTTAAATGTGCATTGACTCTCAGGCCCAGAAACTTCCTCATTCTCCACAGTCAGGGGCAGCTGGACCTTTATGTCAGATAGGATCTCCATCACTAGGTCGTCATTGCTTTGCTGGGGACTGTGAAGGAGGCAGGTGACCAATGAGGGACAGACCCATTGTCTGGGGTACCCTTTGCCCCACAGAAGGTGAGTGGCTTCACGGAGCCCAGAGCTGTGACACAAAGCTCACAGCTGTGACCTGGAAGACCCCAGAGACACTGGACTCCACTTTACAGAGGAGAAAACTGTCCCCTGACTTACATATTTATAAGGAAACGTGGGTTTGTTTCTACAACTTTTTTTTTAAACTAGATTGCATCTGCTGATAGGCATATGCCTAGACTGAAGGAGGAGGAGGAGGAGGAGGAGGAGGAGGAGGAGGGGAGGAGGGGGAGGAGGAGGAGGGGCTGGCCCAGTAGCTCAGGGGTTGTCAATGGGTCACTTTGTCATATTCCTCTGGGCTTATGGTCAAGCAGCCCATGAACTCTGGGTGTGAGAGTAGCAGTTCCTGTGCATGGCTGCGGAGACTGTGGTACCACGCGGCTGGAGGGACGCTTCAAAGTCCTTTCCAAAGATGAGAAGTCAGGGTCAGAAATGAATGAGGAGGAGGGCAGGGCAGACAGCAGGGAGTGGGTGGGGACAGCTACGCTCCTCAGGCTCCCTTTGCTCGCCAGCGTGGGCCAGGTTTTCACCTAACGCCAGACTTTCTTTTCATTTAGTCAAATGAAAGCCATCTTTGATATCCGCCACACCACCAGTGTGGCCTTTCAGCTCAGGGGCACTCTGTTTCTGGCCACTTTACAAGTTACCGAGGACATGCATTTTTCAGGAGCTATCCAAGGTAATTTCAAAAGTCAAAAAGTCTCAATTACATTGAGTATGACAGGTCTCCCAGTGGCGTCTCATAGACAAATGATTTTCTATGTTTGAGTAACATGACTGGAAGAGTTATGGCCTCTTCATCTAAGTGAGCAGACACTATGAAACATGTTTTAGATTCTTGTTAAAAGTATTCCCGTTGAGTAGCTATTTCATTCAAATTGAACATTCCTTTCTAGACAAAGATTCCTTCATACTGAGGAAATGAACTAAACTTAGAAGGCTTAGGGAATAAGAGTAAGGCACAAGTCTCAGGAAGTTCTTGAAACTTAGAAGATTCAAAAGGCTCCCTGCAACAGTATATCAAAATTAGCAGTTGCTGGTGGGAGAAACTGGTGAGGCAAGCAGGAGTTGCCACCTACACTAGGGAGGACTTTTTGGTGACATGGATGTTTTTGACTCCTCTGTGCCCCTGGAAGGAGCCTGGAACCCATACTCCTGAAAATAACTTCAGTGAACCCGCTGGTTCACTCAGCTAGATATGGGAGGAGTTGTTTCTGTGGTATGGTGTGTTGTCAGTGCCCTATCTGAGGCCAACAGTCATGCAATTCCATTATAATCATGCCACCTTTTACTGGTGTAATGGAGAGTGCTAATAGTATGAAGGGTGTCATCAGAAGTATGGACTCTGGGAACATCTGGATGTTTTCTCTTGGGTATATGACTTTCTCCTTATGTGCAACTGTTCTCTATGAAGCAGATTGTATATACCCACTTCTAGTGACTTGGCACTTGAAACTCTGTTTTGTGTTAGTAAACAATATTGGATGATGGATCAAATAGCAAAATCTGTGTGCAAAATCCAGAGAGCATTCTGATGTCATCTAAGTAAGTCACCATCCAAAGAGATAAGAAGACTATAATGGAATATAGAATGCCAGTTGGTTTGGAGGCACATGGAAAAAATACATGTATTTTAACAGTCAAAGAAATATAAACTCAGTCTATAGGCATTACAGAATATGTAGTTGGCATCCAGGAATGTGGGAAATGTGGCCACCTTGCATAGAATTGTGGAGCAATTATCCTGACAGAGTTCTGAGTATCCTACTCATGTTCCCAATAAGAGGTAATCCCAGCAAGGGAAAATTATAGGAAAGATAGTTTTGTGCCAAGGAAATGTTATTATCTAGAATATGGTGTGTGTGTGTGTGCATGCGTGTGCATGTATGTGTCTAGGCAGATTTTTCTGTCCCGCCTGCCAGCTCCCAAATAACCACATGGAGACTTCTTATTAATTATGAAAGCTTGACCAATAGCTAAGGCTTGTTTCTAGCTAGTTCTTAGAACTTAAATTAACCCATTTCTATTAATTTACTGTCTGCATCGTGGCTTCACCACCTTCACTCTGTACTGCCCCGTGCTGCTTTTCCGCTTCTTCCTTGCCTGACTGGTGACTCTCCACATCTCCACCTTCTTCTTCCCAGCATCCTCTCTGCCCAGAAAAATCCTGCGTAGCTATTGGCCATTCAGCTTTTTATTAAACCAATCTGAGTGACAAATCTTCACAGTATACAAAAAGATTATTTCACAACATATGTGAGTGTGTGTGCACGTGTGTGTGTGCGCATACACATGTGTGTATGAAGACCAACTTTCCCATGTAGGCAAATGTGGATGTGAAAGGTTGATGTTGAGATGGTTTTTGTCTCAGCTGTCTCTCAGCTGTGGAGGGAAATCCCTGGACTTTCCAGTAGTCCCCATGAAGTTGCCAACATCACTGTCTTGACTCAGAGATGAGGGGCCTTGGCAGAGTAGTGATTGGCTTCCCTATGTTCACAAGGTAACATGGTAGAGCTAGGATTTGAACACAGGGCTGATGAGGAAGTTGGAGGAGAAAGTGAGCATGCTGTGATCTAGTTCCTAAGCTCCCTGGGTGACAGCACCAGGAGATGTCTGAAGATGGACGGTGGGATTACCCTTTGGCAGTCAGAACATTGAGGGCTCCAGACATGTAGCTCCAGCAATGACACACTTGCCTCTGCAACATGGAGAATTTAGTTTCTCTATCATGCAAATTATACTTGTCTATCAGTATTATATCCAGTAATCCCCAACTAATACTAGTTCCCAGTATACTCTTACTTGATCATGAGGTTGACTTGAATAGCTTTTGGTTGCATGGTGATGAGATTTTCAATGAACTTCTGTGTCTTCGTCTCACTGCAGGTGTGTGTGGCCTCGGGGTGTATCCCTAAGATTTCAGGAGAGTCGTCATCTGGTAATGACTGGATAATCTGTATGCAGTCCTGTAAGCTTGCAGAGCTGGGCACTGGCTGGTATATCTGAAAGTTGAGTTGCTTTGTCAGCATTGTGTGAGTAAGACATCTACTCCAGGTAATGCATGGAGGTAGCATTTCCTCACCACCGTTTACACAAAAGGCTCTTATTTCTATATGGTACAGACACTCTATTAAAAGCAACACTTGGGACCACTCCATTGCAAACTGTATCACACACACACACACACACACACACACACACACACACACACACACACACATGTTACTTTCTTGCTGGGAAAAAGGGGAGCCATTTAAAGGCCTAGATGAAACATACCCATAGGTAATGGAAGGAGACCGAGGCCTGTGTTACAAGTGTGGTGACTAGCCGTGCCCCCGAGAGAGGCTGAGACTATGAAGGAGGAGGGGGAATGTGGGAGCACTGTGGTGTGTCACTGAAGGACGTGTGGCGATGCCTACCCCACCCATCTTGTTTCCTGGCTGCCATCAGTGAGCACCCTCCCCTGCCACATGCCCCATGCTGAAACAGGCCAAAAGCAGCATGGCCAACTATGGACCGAAGTCTCTGGAAACACAGGCCAAAGCCAAACATTTTCTCCTAAAAACTGTTTGTCTCAAGCATTTGTCAAATTATAGACATCTGTCTCATACAAATATTAAGAATGAAGGACCAGTGACCAGAAAGAGAAACGCGTTGTTTATATGGTCAGGAAGCTGGTGGCAGTGGCTTTCACTGAAGACCTGGTGAGGGACACAGGACGCGCTAGAGAACAAAGTCACTGAAGACACATTATCAAGGAAAGAAACTAAGAGGGTTACAGTGCATAGGATGGACTGGCACGACGGAACGGTCATAAAAGTTTCAGGGTTTTAAAACAATTGAAATCTAAGATTTCAGAATATACATTTTTGTTAATGTGGCAAGTTGCAATGAAAAACAAGCCATATTGTATTATGTTACTTTATCTCCTGCTCGCTCATACACATTCAGTGTGATAGTCTGCACACAGAAGCCAAACACACTATACTTACTGAGCAATTTTAAAGGGTTTTCAAGGGTAATTTTATCTTAGCAACTGGCTTGAGAATTGTCTTATGGTTTCTATTGCTGTGAATAGACACCATGACAGCTCCTATAAGGAAAACATTTAATTGGGGTAATTCGGTCCATTATCATATGGGGAGCATTGCGGGGAGCATAGCCGTGTGCAGGCAGACATGGTGGTGGTCACATCTTGGTCAACAGGAAGTGGACTGTGACACTGAGGGAAGCTTAAGCAAGGGAGACCTCAAAGCCTGTCCCCACGGTGACACACTTCCTTCAACAGGCCACACCTCCCCATAGTGCTGCTCCCTATGTGCCTAAGGGGACCACAAGAATCTACATTTAAATATTCCTTCAAGTATTTAAAAGCAAATGGAGGCTTTCAGCACCCAGTAAGAAACAACTGCGCACTGGCTGGCCTGCACCAGCTGGTCTGTGGATGCTGCTGTCTTTTGTTGGTCAATGACATCAACAGGCTGCTCACACACATTGTTTGGTGACTTACAAAGGAGTTTCCCTCAAACGCCACTTTGTTCATCTCTCTGTATTCTCAAGACTCTGGGCAGATGACTTGGGTCCCAGGTCCTCATCCTTCCCATCTCTTGTCCACTTATCTCTCCATGCACCGCCCCCTCCCCCCATGGGTCAGAGGTCACAGCAAACATTCGACAAAGCACAACGGCGGGTGTCTAGCCTGGAGCTCTGCCCACAAGGTAGAGGCCTAGGTGGAGGACAGAAGCTAAGGGGGTGAGGAAAGGGAACAGTGAGGAAATCTGGAGTTTTCTACCTTGGATGCTTGTGGTAGAGACAGAGTTCCTGCCTGTCACTGGCGGTGTGTGTGTGCGCTCTACTCTGTGGCCCCCAGCTTCCTGCCTGTAAGGTGGGCAGTGGAACCTTTGGCAACTAACGGGAAACGCACGAATGTTGACCAGCATGAACTCCCGCTCCCTTGTTGTTGTGTGTAATACTAGAGTCCTCAGAGGGCACACACCATTTCCTTACCATTGCCTGCTACATTCTGGCATTTAATAGGACAATGGCAAGTTGAGTGGTGGTGGCACATGCCTTTAATCCCAGCACTACAAGGCAGGTGGATCTCTGAGTTCCAGGCCAGCCTGGTCTACAGAGTAACGTCCAGGGCAACCAGAGCTATATGGAGAAGCCCTGTCTTGAAAAACAAAACAAAACAAAAAGAAGCAAACAAAAAAAAATGGAACAACGGGAAGTTAGTTTGGTTCTGAAAGGTAATGGAAGCCACTCAAGTAACCACTGAGCTTTGGTTAAAGACACAGAGGATGCAACAAAACCTAGTTAAAATAATTAAGAGGATATACCTGCTTCTTACCTCATCGCTAGAGAAACTGAAGTTAGCCTCCAGCATTTCAGGACTGCAGAATCTGTTGAAAAGGGTCTTCAGGCATCGCTTGTCCCATTTATCAGTCACTTGGCCACCATAGATCACTTCCGCAATCAGGTAGTTCAGTTCCTTCCACGGAACTTCTGAGCGGCCAGGGAGGACACTTTCCAGGACCTTTATGGAAACCTGTGGAAAGCCCACTGCATCTTGTTATTTCTGCATGGGTTTTTTTAGTTTAACTGACATTTCACACACCACCAGCAACTCTCAAGTGACCAGTTTCTCTCTGAAACAGAACAAGGCCAGGGGTACAATTCTCTAGTCTTAATTTCTCAGGAGTCAACTTAGTAAGACCCCGACCCAATAGAAGAGGACTGGGGGAGCTGAAGAGATAGTTCAGTGATGGAGAGCAGTGGCTGATTGGTTTGAGTAAAGCACTGGTGGCCAATAGGGAAATAAGGAGGATTCTGGGAAATGTAGTGAAGAGACTGGTCACCATGTGATCTCCTGGGAGCAACAGGCACTCAGGAGTGCGTCCTCAAAAAGATAAGTCCTTATAAAATATGTATTAGTAATTATGGGTTAACAATCAAGTCAGAGCTAGCTGATAAGAAACCAAGCAAACGGCCAACAGCTTCATAATTAATATAGTGTCTTGTGTGTTATTTGGGGACTGAAAGCGGCCACAGGACCCAGGTGGTGGGCAGGAAGACTAAACGTTACATAGTTTATTCAACATTTCTTCTTTTTGTGATTTTTTTTCAATTTTAAATCTTCTAAATTCTAATTGTAACTTCATGTTGTATTTGACAATATTGGAGGAATGAACAGTTTGCTATATCTTAAGTCTCTAGAGAACAGGTGTGTGGTAGGTTAGAGACAGCAGGACAGAAGAAGGGAATGCTGCCACTTACTGTGCAACCTGGGCAAACTTCCCAGTGCTCATCTGGAAGCTGGCGACAGTTAGGGTGCTGACCGTACAAAACTGTCACAAGACTTCAGCCTTTTCAGTGATCAACAATGTTGCTCTTTTTCTCCCTAATTTATAGTGCTGTTTATGAGGGACTGTAAATTTCTTACTAATTTTGTTCAGTATAGTTTACTTTTTTTTTTAACCACTACTATTCTGGGTGTCTATTGCTAGAGAAAAATCTATGTATTTGCATTTTCCATAGCCCTCTACCTCAATTCTCTACCTCTAGTAAAGCCTCTTTAACTTGTGTTTGGTAGCTGGATTAGCCCACACATGAGCTCCCCCTGCCACACTGAGATGATCCTCACTGAAAAGGAACAGATTGTTCCACAGCCGGAAGAGGAGGGTGTGCAGAAGAAAAACACATCCCAGAAGAAACTGAAGAAACAAAAACCTATGGCATGGGAATAAATTCAGCATAAAATAAATGCAGATAAAAGAAAAAAAAAGGCGTACGTGTGTTATCCACTGATGTGCTAGGGAGGGGACACAGGACCTTGTACATACTACGTTTAATACCACTAGGGATAGTAGTCCCTTCCTTTTGCTTCATGCTATTTATTTATGTATTTATTTATTATTTCTCTTATTTTTGATAGTTTTCTCAAGTTGTTATTTCTTCTCAGTTTTCTTCCCTGCTAAGCTGAAGACATATGGGGCTGGATATAGCTCTGTACTCCAGCACGGCACTCATATATGAGAATCTGGGTTTGGTTGCTAGCACTGGGAGGAAAAAGGAATGCTTAAATCTCCTTAAATCCATTTCTCTGTTCAAGTGATTGTTTTCCCACTCAACTCGCTCATGCCCAGTGCAAGCGCTTCCTGTGGTGAATTGTTTGCTTTTCGGCTGGGCTTCGAATAGGCTTGGGCAGGAGCACCCTGTGCTCAGACTCTTTGGCAGATCTCCAATGTGCAGCTGTGTTATTTTATATTCTTGGCTAATCCCAGAAATAATGATCTTTATTGCATGTATGTGACTTCTTGTGAGGTGGAAATGCTTGATGGACGCAGAAGGGACACAAAAGAATGGAAGACCTCCTGCCTAGGGTAGGCCTACTAATAGAGGTAGAATCAAGAATTTCCTAGAACCCCCCCCCAAACAAAACAAAACAAAAAGCAACCCAGAAACAGCGCAGTGTTCTACACCACAAACAGTGCAGCGTTCTACACCAGAAGCACAGCCTCAAGAAGTTAACTCAGGAATTTCTTGTTGTTGTTTGAGACAGGGTTTCTCTGTGTAGCCCTGGCTGTCCTGGAACTCACTCTGTAGACCAGGCTGGTCTCAAACTCAGAGATTTGCTTGCCTTTGCCTCCTGAGTACTGGAATCAAAGGCTTGCCTGACAACTTTGAAAAAGTTTAAGCAGACGTTATTGTTCATTTCTTTTATTAGCAATAAAGAAAACATCCCTGCTGGGTGGTGGTGGTACATGCCTTGAGGCCAGCTGGTTTACCTAATGAATTTCTGTTCAGCCAAGGCTACACAGAGAAACCCTATCCTGAAAAAACAAAACAACAAAAAAGAAAACATCCTGCCAAAAAGTACAATAGAGGATACTATAAAAAGGATAAAAATGTATAGAAGACTATTAAGTTGCCAGGCCCCAGTGACTTAGGGTAATCCTTCTTGCTTTGAATGAATATTGAGAGATGTATTTATAGTGATTTACATGACAGGAACCGATCAAAATGTTTCACTTATATTCACTGAGTTGTGGCTCCCCCCATTTTTTTTAAAGATTTCTATTTTTATTTTATGTGTATGGGTGTTTTGCCTGGCTATGTTATCTGTGTACCACGTGTGTACCCGATGTCCGCAGAGGCCAGAAGAGGGCATCCTATCCCCTGGAACTCAGTTACATATGGTTGTGAGTCAACACGTAGGTGCTGGGAACTGAACTCGGGTCCTCTGGAAGAGCAGCAGCCAGTGCTCTCAACTGCTGCGCCATCTCTCCAGGCCACTGAGCTGCTTCTTGTAAAGACTCTGTGGGTATGTGCTGAGGCTTGCTTCCCTCCCACGCCGCTTTATTTCACAGAAGGAACTAGGTCCCTGGGGTTATGTCTTGTCTAGAAGAGGAAATTGTGCATAGCCCAAGTGGTGCGGCTGACACTGCATTGTAGAAAGCTGACTCTAGAGTCCCCATTTCCTAGTTACACAATGCATTTTCTTCCCACCAGGTAAACACCTAGCACCGTGGAGACACAGGCTAGCTCAGCTCAGCTTGCGTCTCTGTTACTAGTTACTGCCTGCCTTGCAGAACCCACACTCACCTCCAAGTCTGAAGAACTGAATTTGTAAGGGATATTCCAGCCCAGGGTTTCATACATTTTCCTCTCATTGATCACAGCATTGAATAAACAGAGGCTGAAGAGAATCTTTTTCCACCACGGTCCACAATCATTCTTATTAAATAACTCTTCTGTTACCTCCCCACTCCCGCCATATCCAAACATTTGAAGTAAATTGCTTTTCAATCCCTGGGGAGGTTCCACAGCGATCTGTAAAAGGAAAGGGAGTGAAAACGCCAAGTGACTACAGATGGGAACAGGCCCTGGAGGGCCCTTCTCACAGAACTATCATGCACATGGCTGGCAGCTATCCCCCAGAACCGTCGTCAAGTTCCACTCTAGGCTATTTATTCCTTTGCCCTCTTGAACACCTCTGGAAAAGGATTCCGATTTTGTATCACGTTCTAATTCGCACTTTAGTTTTGAGAGTCACTCTGCAGCTGTGGCTAGCACGGATCTTACTATGTGGCTGAGATTGGCCTTGAGCCCCCAGAGGTCTGTCTAAGTCATATTTTAAAGACAAACCACAGCCCTGGGATGATAACTGTTACTGTGACCACAAGCATAGTGGTTCGGAGGGACAGAGTTTGTCACTGTGCTACATCAGTGGTAGCTAAGCTGTGGCAGGGAAAAGTAGCTGCTAGACCCCAAGCCAGGTAGCATGCACAGGGAGCCAGACCACAGGAAATAGGACACTAAGCCAACAGAAACATTAAAAGGGAAAGTGGTGAGTTTGTGTTATTGAATTCTGATTGCCTTGAGAATCCAAGCTTCTTCACTGGAGTAGCTGAGATGATTAGCTATGAGGGTTTTATTATGTGTGTATGGCTGCTAGTCTGAGATAACCAGGGTCTTAATGGGTACAGTGTGTGTGTGTGTGTGTGTGTGTGTGTGTGTGTGTGTGTGTGTATGTACACAAGCTAAGAATATAATCGGTTTAAATATTGGCAAATAGGGTATCTTGTGTAATTCTTATGATGTACAGTACAAGCACTGTGAGGCTATGCAGATGCATTATATGGGTGAGTGTATGGGTGTGCATGAACACGAGATTTCTCAATTCAAGATCAGACTTATTACTTATGTGTGGCTCATGTCAGGGGGGATGCGGTGGGAGTCATATGCACCTATGCATGATGGGGCTTCAAGATGTCTCTTGAGCATATGCAGAAGTCTGGCATGGTGGCCCCTCTTGATTTACAGGAACAGGGAGACTTTTCCTTAGAGATGTTAGTATAGCATTTGGGGAAGGAGGAAGGTCTCTAACCATTGAGAAAGGCCTGAAACTCCCTATGTAGATTCAGATGAAAGTGACCTCAAATTTATAGATATACACCTGCTGCCTTGTCTCCCTGGTGCTGGGATTAAAGGCATGTACCACCATATCCAGCTTGATTGATAGTGGAATTAGAGCAATGGGCCCAATCGAAAACAAATGTCCTTGAAACTCTACGCCCCTCTTTATTACTGCTGCCTCCCAACTTCTACTCCCGGCCAAAGGAAAGAGGTCACTTGAGGTCATAGTCGGGGGGCCTGGTCGTGGGAAGGGGACAGCATCTGAGAGGTTGAGAGTCTCTTGGATTTCTCTGTCTGCTTCAGGGCAGGGCTGCTGGGAAGTGGCTCTGGAGAACGGAAGTGCTAGGGAGCAGTGGTGCAGCAGGGGCTTCCAGTTTTAGGAATCCGCATGACTGAGTCTGCCCTGCCCGTGTCGTCACTGGTTTCTCTGTTGTTTGAAGTCTACCTTTAACAGGATGGACCAAGTCTTCATGGTTGGAATTCAGAATTCAGACAAAACCCACAATTAAGGTGAGCTTAGCAAATAGTTTGTTTTCCTTCTGTTAGAACTTTCCAGAGAGTTAACAAACCATTCAGTGGTTAAGAGGAACAGAAATAAGAAAACACCACATAGTTGGGTGTACTAGCACATACTCAAGAAACTGAAGTGGGGATCATTTGGACTCAGGAGTTCAAGGCCAGCCTGGGCAACATAACAAGACGGTGTCTTGAGGAGAAAAAAGTAGAAGGCATAAAGGAAAAAGTTATACAGACATGTGCATCTTGGTTTTCAGCAACTAGAAGAAGAGCATCCTTTTCGAGAAGCGAGTGTCAGAGCTGGGAGTCACTGCAAGCAGATCTGTACACTACGGTAGCACCCTGCCCGCCCTGCAAAAGTTATCAGTGATTGCACCATGCAAGGTCTACACACTACGGTGGCATCCCCATCCCCACCCTGCAAAAGCGACAGTGAGTGCACCATGCGTGAGAATAATGAGTGATGATGCTTTACAGTCGAGCAGGACCTGCCAGTCAACACTGAAACCCGCCAGCTTGCTCTTACCTTCACACCCTTCTGAAGAATAGGAATTGGGAAAGAACCATATGATTTTGAGCTTAACCAAAGCCTAAAATCAGGGTCTATCACCATATCTGGATTACTAAATCTGCAAAATAAAAATGTAAATATTAAAATTTTGTGCAATACCTTCTTAAAGATAGAACATTTATGTTTCTGTGACCTTGCAGATCATTTCAATGCCAAAGACACCACTCATCACAAGGACTTTGATGGTATACAAAGAACTGCACAAAGATCCATCAGTTTCTAGTTCCCTTAAGTTAAAAAATCATAAATGTAGAAACTTGGGAAAACTTCTATTACATGACCTAAGTGAAAGTCAGGTGTGGCCGTGCATACCTCCAATTGGGAGGGAAGCAGGGGTCATGAGTTCAAGAGCAGTCTTGTCTACATAGCTATCTCAAAAAGCCAGGGTGGGGAGGGGGCAGGTCAAATCTGGGACAACTGAGCAGCAAAGTAAATGACAGCAGGACCTGGCTAAATCAAGCGAATACAACGGGACGACACAGAGTTTACTATCGTCCTATTCTGCATGGCCAGGAATGTGGAGCAAGGGCATGATGGCCCCATCTTGTCATTCTTCTGCTTGAACATCTGAGAGGAGGCTTCAGTTAGATTGTAACTGCCCAACTTAGACTCCTAAAGTCCCTCCTAATCGGCGCTATTCTCAGACTCCTACTCTTTTAGCAGTTTAAAAACTATTGGGGGAAAGAAAAATCACACTTGTGAAATCACCCAAGAATCAGAAGACAAAGATTAATTAGTAATTGGCTCAAATGTTTCTAATTTCACACATTGCCGACTCTTCCCTCATAGCGAGTTACAGCAATCGAGTGTCAAAATGCAGCGAACAAGAAGGCTGAGCCTCTGGAGATCAAGTGTGTCAGTGCGGTGGCGAGTGCAGCCTTGAAGTGATTCCAGCGGGTAAACACAGGCCATAAAGGAAAACACTGTTGAGAGCTGCATATGAGGTCCTGCGTTTTGCTGTTTGGAGGCATGTAAAATATTAAGAACCATATCATAGATTATACATGAGCAAATGCTAAAGAAGATGGAAAATGCAATCTAAACAGGTGCTTAAAAGGAAAAGAGAAAAGCTGTGTGCTCTCAGGACAGTGATCAGGGCAGCAGTCAGGGCGGCTGAGTGTTTTCTAGTGGTCCAACACATCGCTTCAGCCTTCTGTGCACCGTGTGCGCGGCTCTTGGCGGTGTGACTTCACGGTGCAGATTAGTTTGATCCCAGACAGACAGACAGGAAACTTACGACTCTATGATAGCGCAGAGTCTCGGCATGAAGGATGCTGCAAGGTGGCAGTTCTGGAGGAAGATCCACTGATGCTTCTGGTCCAGTGCCTTAAAAATGAGCTCTTCTGCTTTAGCCGCCTGGCCTCGGCCTAGGGAAATCACCGTCACCTTTGGTGTCATTCCTTTGATCTCTTGTGCGAATCTTAGGAGGATATTGTTGAGGTCAATCCCTGTACGACAGCATGCAGAGGTGCCTCAGACTGTAGGCTCACTTAGTTCCCGCGGTAAAAGCAATCCTGCCCTTACTGCTGGAGTGGCGAGAGCTGCAGGACTGTGGCCCAGGGCTTGAAATTAAAGCCTACGTTTCAAAGTGTGTCTCCGCCATTTGCTGGCCAGTGATCCAAGTTTCCCAACGTTGGGGAATGGTAGCTGCTTATGAGCTGGGGCACGACTGTGCGGTTGTCATGCCTGAATCTACCGCCCATGATGGCTACTAACCCAGCTAAGACACAGTGAAAAGAGGTATGGGCATGGAGACTGCGTGCATGGGTACCCACAGCAAAAGTGTATTAGGAGAGTGTGTGGGCAAACCTTAGCTATCTCCTGAAGAGAGGACTGCTGTTGGCATGAGGGATGGACAGCAGCCTGCTGCCCTACAGGGGGAGGGCGGCATCTTTGCAGATGTCAGGCACATAGCTGGGACACCATGACCTGGTGGTTCTGGTGAGAGGATCTGGTGAGAGGGGGTGCCCAGGACAACGCCTCTGCCTGTGGAGTTCAAGTGTGTGTGTGGGAACGGTGAATTCTAAAGACACAGTGACTTGGAGAATGTGGATTTGAGGAAAACTGAAGGAGGGGCTATCCTTTGGGCCCACAGAGCTAAGGCAAGGGACAGGGGACAGGTGTGGGGGTGTGTAGGGCAGAGGGACACAGCCCACTTCCAATAGTTGCCTTTAAAAGCAGAAACCAGAGAAAGAGTTTATTCTGAGCCAAATACGAATGACCATGACTAGGGAACTGATTGAAGTGACCCTAATAAACATGTTCCACCACAGAATGGGATAGGACCTCTTAAAGGTCACTGTTAATGGAAACAGTCAGTAAATTTAAGGGGTGAGCCCTAACTTGTCCCTTTTTTAATGGGCATGAGGATACTTTTTACAAGAAAATGAACTCGAATACATTTTTCATTTTGATTCTTTTGTATTTTTAGAAAGATTCACCCTACATATAGCTTAAAGTTTAAATCCCTTTTCAAAGATGTTAGAAGGGTATGAAGCTTTAAGCAGGATAACTGGATACAGGATCTATGTCTCTACATTTCCTTTTTTTTGGTGGGCAGGATGGGGTGAGGAGAGGGGGTGTTTTTCCAGATTGGGTCATGTATCACAGGCTACCCTAAAAATATTCAAAACAGAGGATGATCTTGAATTTACAATCCTCTTGTCCCCATTTAACGATTGCTGGGATTACAGTTGTGAGGTACCACCCAGAGTTTTCAGGGTGCGGGGGTTGTGCCGTTGGTCACAGGTAGCTCACCATAGGAGTGAATGAGGATCAGCGGTGTCTGAGCTGTGGACTCTTTATAGGATTCTTTCAGATTAACTGAAGTCTCATGGATATAGTCACTTCCCATTTTTTCAGCTATAAACTTTCTTACTGAATTCTCTAAACGTTCTGGCCGAAGAACTTTAATCTGAAAAATAAAATGAAGACAAGGTAAATTTAAAATCTATGCAGAGGACTATTCCCAGTGGTAAAAATGAAATCAAAATTAAGTGCTCTGGCTGTAGCCAGAGTTTCCTGATGTTGGGGAGAGTTAACGAGACAGGGGGTGGGAGGGCACTCCTGACCCTTGGTTGGTGTGGTGGTTTGAAAGAAAATAGTCCCCAAAGGGAATAGCACTATTAGAAAGTGTGGCCTTGTTGAAGTAGGTGTGGCTTTATTGGAGGAAGTGTGTCACTGTGGGGGTGGACTTTGAAGTCTCCTATGCTCAAGATACCACCCATTTTCTCAGAACACTTCCTGTTGCCTCCTGCCAATCAAGGTGTAGGACTCTCAGCTCCAGCACCATGTCTGTCTGCAGGCCATCATACCCCACCATGATAATGATGGGCTGAAACTCTAAACTGTAAGTGAGCCCCAATTAAATGGTGTTTCTTCACAGCAACAGAAACCCAGACTAAGGCAGTTGGCTCCCCGCTGCCCAGCAGCCTTGTGTTCCTACAAAGCTCTTCCATACTTCACGAGAGAGCTTGGTTTGACTACTCAGGTGTACACAGTGATCTCTGGCTTTGCAAAAGGACACCTTTTTCTGGGTTCCTCCTGCTCTGCTGTCATCTCTAGAGCAAGTAGAACCCATATAGTGCGGGGTTGCAAGATGCAAGATAACCCAACTCGAAGACAATTAATCCTTCCACCCAGAAGACAAACAGCAATGCCATACATAGTCTGTAAGTTTCAGTGGGACAGAATATGGGACTGGGGAGGGCTGTGGGCATGTGGACTGTGCTGGGCACACATACAGTGCATGGATAATGGGCACAGAGCTTCCCTGTGAAGACTGCCTTACACACAGACCACTTACACGATACATTTTCACATAATGATCATGAAGCATGTTCTGGGAAAGTTCAGCATCCCTGCATGGAGGGCAAGTCTGAAACTGTCCGAGAATGGATTAGGCAGTTCTATTACTCTAGAGAACCCTGACTAATACACACCTCTTTTCTCTCCACTGACCATGGACTGAAAAACTTCTGAAATTGGGCCCAAATAAGCCTTATAAGTTGATTATCTTAAGCATTTTGCTACTTTAACAAACTGACTAACACACACCGAATCCCATCCTGAGTCTCCCAAACCCCAAGCCAGATTCTAATGCAACTGAGAGGTGGGATGCTGTCTTCGCAAGTGCCTCTTGAGTGGATGTGACTTAGCCGTGAGTCAATCATGTGGCCTCTGGACATTGAACCAGGAATCATACCTATTACTTGTCATAACCAGACTGGGCAGCCATTGCTGTCTCTCTAAAGGGACTGGGTCTAATCTTGTAATTTTAGCACGGAATAGAAGGGTAACAAGTGAGCTTGTAGACAAGGCAGACCTCAAAAGAACAGGGAGACAACAGTGGCATCGAGCAACTCAGTTCATCCCTCAAACTTTGTCTTGTCTATAGAGGATGAACGGGGGGGCAGGACTACCACGTGACAAAACATTAGGGTGGGGTGCTGGTGGCTCCCACTACACTAAGGTTCAGTAAATCATAGCTTGCAGAAGTTAGCATATTTTGCTTATAAAATTTCAATCTCGAGGGGTTCAAACTACTAATAAACTTACTTGAAATACCTAGAATCATAATCTTTTGTCTTAGTGCATCTTACCAAGATAAGTCTTTGAAATGGAGTGAGTTTTTCCCAAGGAAAACTTATAGGGTTGAACATTTCATCGTTTTCATTCAGAAGTTTAGCTAGATAGATACCATCAAGAGAAAGAGACTACAATTAATAACCAGACAGCAGTGCTGCTAAAATATGTTACGATATGAAATTCAGTTATAAAATTATGAAAAGAGACATGGTTGGCTAAGTAAGTGAGTGTTATTCCTAGGACTTGGGGCATTGACACCCTTCATCATGAAGCAGATGTAGGCTCAAATGACTTGAGTAGGGATGGAGGATGCGGCTGGGGTGTAGTGATGGAATTACAGAAGCTGAAGGAGAATGAGAAGCAGGGGACCAGGCAGGCCCTCCACACCCGCTCTCTCAAGTGAGCTCCAGTGTGTAGATAAGAGATTTCTACTCACAACACCTAAGACAGCCGGGGAGGGGAGAACTCACAAAAGCTCAGCTAGGATTACCACAGTCTTGAGAACTTACATGGTTCTTTATTTTTCCACACTGACTCCTCTCTCCATGACGATGGAGGCTTGCTCGCGCCAGGTGGAAGGCCCTCCAGGCCTTGTTCCCAGCCATGCTCCTAAGTTCATTGCTTCCCTGGCATTCCCCAATATCTAACCTTACATACAATTTGGATTATAAAGATTTTTTTTAAAAAATGTGCTAATATTTTGATTGGAAAAAAATCCCACGGTATGTGTAAGTTCAATCATAAGTGATAAATTTGGAGTTATTTGCAAAATAAAAAGATTCTCACTTTACAAGAAGGGTTAACAGAGTTCCTTTAGATAAAAATTATTGACTTTTGCCCTACATTAAAATATAGTAGGGAAATACAGATAGATTAGTGATAAGTGCAAATAAATAAAGTAACAGTGATCCACAAACAAAAAGTGTATGGGTGGGGGTGGGGGCTTCTTCATTAGAGGCGGAAAAGGAAGCAGGCAGAGAAAACAGATACAGCTGGCAGCTTAGCGTCCTACTGTATAGTGCAGCTTAGCGTCCTACTACCTGTATAGTGCAGCTTAGCGTCCTACTAACTGTATAGTGCAGCTTAGCGTCCTGCTACCTGTATAGTGCAGCTTAGCGTCCTACTAACTGTAAGTGCAGCTTAGCGTCCTACTAACTGTACAGTGCAGCTTAGCGTCCTACTACCTGTATAGTGCAGCTTCTATCCACAAATAATGGCCAGATTTAGAAAAACACACAAAATGAATTATCTAACTCAATTCTTATATTCAATCTTATATTCAATCAATTCTTATAAACAACCAGAAAGGAGATAAGCAGTTAGTTTTAAAAATGAAGGAAGTATATGTATGGATAGGCAAATCGAGTCACCAATAGTACTTTAAAAGATACTTACTAATATGGCAATTAAAATGGAAGTATTTTGAACTTTTCAGCTTGGTACAACTCAAAAGAGATCAAGCCTTCCATTAGAAAATGGGCAGTGGGGCTGAAGAGATGGCTCAGTGGTTAAGAGCACACACTACTCTTCCAGAGGACCCAGGTTTGAATCCCAGCACCCACACCCGGTGACTCACAAGCACCTATTAGTTTGAGCTCCAGGGGCATACGATACTTCTGGCCTCTATGGGCACTTTCAGTTACGTGTACACACATGTCTTAACACAGTATACTTAAAGATAATAAAATTTTTAAAAGGCTAGGCATGCACACTGCTGGTGAAAATACATAATTTAGATTATTTAAGAAATCAACCTGGCAGGGATTTCTCACATGAAAAGTGTTTCCTCTGTTCAGTAGTTCTGCTTCTGAATTCCCTTTCTGGCAGAGAAGAGGTATGTGTGAGAATATTGATGTTATCAGACTACATTATTGTGCATAATAACAAAACTCTGCAACCAAAAATGGAGAAATATGTGGCAGGAAACAAACTAGGCCGTGTCCCAAGTAGGGGTTTCATAGTCAAGAGAGCAGGGAAAAAAGAAAAGGGAGCAGGGTTCAAAGCAGAAAGAGAAAAGGAGAAAATAGACAAAATGGCAGTCCTTAAAAAGATCTGTGTGTGCTGGGCGGTGGTGGCCACATCTTTAATCCCAGCACTCGGGAGGTAGAGGCAGGCAGATCTCTGAGTTCAAAGCCAGCCTGATCTACAGAGTGAGTTCAGGAGCCAGGACTATACAGCGAAACCCTGTCTCGAAACAAACAAACAGACCCATTTACTGTGTAGTTCTTCCCTGGGCTTGTTATGTTTTCCATGGGTATCTTTTCCTTTCTTTTTGTGGTCCCGAGGATTGAACCCAGGGGCCTTGCCATGCTGGGCAAATGCTCTCCCACTGGGCTGTATACTCAGCTCCTGTGTAACTTTCAGAACATGTCTGCTACATAAAATGAGGAGTCTGTGAAGGGTCCCTCAGACGCAAGGTTCAGAACCAGTGTGCTGTAATGACAGGCTGACATATTTAATGTTTCCAAAGTCCAGTACTCACACAAGTTTCTCACCTATAACAATGAAATTCCTAAAAACCGCTTCCCTATTGTGAGGATTGATTGCATTGACTCAAGCGCGCCACACAGAACAGAACATAGCGATGCTTCTCTCCGCATTCCCAACGGTTGTGATCTACCTTCCCTTCTTTTCTCTCTTTTTCTTTTTTGGTTTCTTGAGATGGGGCTTCTCTGTGTAACAGCAACAGTTCTGGCTGTCCTAGAGCTTGCTTTGTAGGCCAGGCTGGTCTTGAACTCACTGAGACCCACCTGCCTCTGTCTCCCAAGTGCTGGAATTATGGAATTAAAGCATGTGCACCACCGCCACCCAGCTCTTTTTTTTTTTTTCTTTCAAGACAAGGTTTCTCTGTGTAGCCCTGGCTGTCCTATAGACCAGACTAGCCTTGAATTCAAGAGATCTGCCTGCCGTTGCCTTCAAGTGCTAGGCGTGCCTCTCATGATCTACCTTTATACACCAACAATACACACAGACACACACACACACACACACACACACACACACACACACACACACACACACACAAAGGTTAGGCTTAGGCGCTAAGGTCCCTACCCTCTTCTGGTGATCTGGGACTTTCCCGAGGTATCACCCCTTCTGAGGAGAAGGGTCTGCTCATTAGAGAGTAGACAGCCATAGTGTCCCTAAAGGCGTCCCATTGCCACTTGTTGGACAGGAGCGATTTGCAGAGCAGGGAGAATGGCTCCATCTGGCTGCTGATGTACTGGCATTGCTTCCATCTCAGGTCCGTAACCCACTGAAGATGCTCCTTCCTGCGTATCTCAAATATACCTACGGGAGAGGGGAAAGCAGTCACACGAGAGAGAAACCCTTCACCTTCCAGTGACCCATTCCAGAGTAGATAATTAACACGTATTTGTTGTTGAGCAAGGAGTCGCTTCATGTAAGAATCAACTAGAGGGGTTGGGGACACAGCTCTATAGGATGCTTGTCTAGCATGCATGAGTCCATGAGTTCTGTTCCCAGCATCACAATGAATAGGCAGGCACATTAACTAGATAAGTTTGTGATATGTTGTTTCTTCCATAACAAAACTGATTATCTAAAACATTTTCAGCACAGAACTCAGGATTATGTGCGTTGCGCCGCGTAAAGCAGATCTCCAGAGCTGTTCTACAGCCCAACACAACTCCCCTTCCTTTGCCTTCCCCCAAGCTCCTGGCGGTCAGCTGTCCATTTTGTTTCTATGAACTGTCTCCCTCAGATACCTCATAGGACTGGTGTTTGTTTTTTTTGTGACTGTTTTATGTCATTCAAGGCTCGACCATGCAGTAATATGAAATGGGATTTCCTTTATTTTAAATTCCATTCCAATTGCATTTATGGCAAATTTTGTTTACCCCTCATGGACTGGTAGACACGTGGCTGCATACAACTATCAGCTGTGACCATGGCTGGGCAAATGTCTTCCACATTTGCCACAATCTTTCGGGCGTATACTTGGAGTGGGATTGCCGGATCATTTAACTGTTCTATCTTTAATGCTTTGAAGAAATGTCATCCTATTTCTCATATTTACAATTCCACCAGGAGTACATAAATATTACAGACGTCCCTGCCACGCCCAGGGTTCCTCACAGGCACATGTGTAAAAGGGTGGCCCTTAGCCAGTAGTTCTGCTCTGGGAGGGTTGGAACCTAGAAGGAAGGGACTACTGGTGTGGGTGGGCCTTAAAGGTGATCATCCACTTCTGGTTTCAGCCCAGGCTTTCTGCTTCCTGATCCACCAGTGTGTGAATGAGCTGTGTTGAAAACCCCTGCCCTTATCCTTAGACCAACATCCCCTGCAAGTGTGAACCTAACAGTTCCTCCCTTCCTGAAATCACTTCCTTTAGGCATTCCTGTAGTACTAGTGACATAAACTTCTTCTGTATAACCTGTAAGGACTTTAATAAAAAGGTTGCATGTGTGCGCGTGAGTGTTCATGAGGATGTGCCTGCATGTGCGTATACATGGCTGGTGATTTTGCTGTCTCTGGTTTTGAAACAGCACCTCTCAAGGGAACTGGAAGCCCCCTGGGTGCCCGTGAGCTTCCAGTGGCTCCAAGCACACATCGCTGTGCCTGGCTTTTCAATGTGGGTGCCGGGGGTCTGAACTTAGTCCTTCATGTTTGCACAGAGGGCACCTTACCAACTGAGTCATCATCCACCTGGCCCTCTGCTAGGACTTTTTATAGTTCTAGGGCTTACATGTAACCCACTTAGAGTTAATATTTGTATTTGGTACAAATAAAGGTCCAACTTCATTCTTTTATATGTGCTTATCCAGTTTTCCTAACATAGGTTGTTGATTATTTGAACACAAATGTGTGCGTTAGCTTGTGGGATCTTTATTCTGTGCCACTGACTTTTTGAAAAAGATTTATTTTCATTTTAAAATGGTGTGTATATGTGAACATCTGGGAGGGAGAATGTGCATGTGAGTGCAATTGTCTACAGAGGCCAGAAGAGGGCATCAGGTCTCCTGGAGCTGGAGTTGCAGATGGTGTGAGCTGCCCACTGTGGATGCTGGGAACTGAACTTGGGCCCTCTACAGGAGCAAAATGTGCTCTCAACCAATGAGCTCTTTCCAGCCCTTCATTTTGTCTGTTTTTATGCGACTATAACCTACTTATTCAACAGTAATGCAGGTTTTATGCCGTGTTCTGAACTGAGAAAGTATGAGATATCCACTTTGGTGATCTTTTGAACAGTAGCTCTTGAGGTAGAAATTTATCTTGGTGACCTGAGATCTTTCTTTTTTAAACATTTATTTTTTAAATGGTTGGCATGCGTGTCTGCCTGTATGAGGATATGTGCATGTGCGTGCAGGTGCTGGCAGGCAGGCATTGGATCTTCATGGAGCTGCAGCTATAGGCAGTTGTGAGCTGCCTGAGGTAGGTGCTAGGAACTGAACTTGAGCCCCCCAAGAGCAGTGTATGCTCTTAACTACTGAGCCATGTCTCCAATCCTGAGAGCTTTCTGTTTTCACATGTTTTATTTCCTTCTTAGCATTGATTTTGCTACATCACAGATCTTAAAAGATTCAGTTGTTAAGTGACTGTGTGTTTTACGCATTGTTCTGCTGCTGTGAAGAGACACTGTGACCAAGCTAACTCATAAAATAAAGCATTTAATTAGGGGCTTGCCCACAGTTTTCAGGGTCAGTTCATGGTCCTCATGGCAGGAAGTAGACAGGTATGGAGCTGGAGCAGTAGCTAAGAGCTTTATATCCTGATCAGCAGGCAGAGAGAGAGAGAGAGACAGAGAGACAGAGAGAGACAGAGAGAGAGACAGAGAGACAGAGAGACAGACAGAGACAGAGAGAGACAGAGAGAGAGACAGAGAGAGTGAGAGAGAGACACAGAGAGAGACACAGAGAGACAGAGACACAGAGAGACAGACAGAGACAGAGAGAGAAAGAATGAGAATGCTAGGCTAGGCATGGGCTTTTGAAACCTCAAAGCCCACCGTGAGTGACACAGCTCTTCCAACAAGGCCACACCTCCAAATCCTTCCCAAACAATCCCACTAAGGACTGAGCACTCAGACATACGAGCCTTTGGGTGCCGTCCTCATTCAGACCACCACAGACAGGCATGCTTTTGTCTCAAGTTTTCAATAGTAAGTGAAGAACGTTATGTAAGAAGGGCATTGTAGTCAATGTGGGTGTCCCTAGTCACTATCGTATATAATCTGCTTTATATTAGGACCACCATGATCTTACTAGTTGTGATTTATTTACTCATTCACTCACTCAAAAGTGACTTAGGAGGATCATGACTTCTAGGCTTGCGTGGCTATATAGTGAAATGCTTTTCCAAACAAACAAAGAACGTGCTGACTGTATGTGCACACATTTGTGAGTTTGACATAGAATTTGACATCACAGAAATAAATCTCAAAATCTTTTAGTGTTTTACAAGGAAACATATGTCAGTGTTTTGTTTTGTTTTCTTTTTAAAAAACATAATTTTTACTTACTATTCAATCTAGGCTTGGATAGTATGTTTCTAATATTTATCAAAATGCCAGAGTATAAAAAGATGTTCCATTCTTCCTCTGGAAGGAATCCTATGTCATCATCGGCCACCAGAGTGTCACTGGCATTATCTCTCATGATTGTGGTGCAGAGCCGGAAGGAGAAGCAGAGTTTATGCTCATTGAATAGAGCCGAAGAGACCGCCTACAGAAACCACAACCGTTACATGAGCCCTCGAGGCAGTGCTGGGAAAACTCATGGTAAAAGGACGGCTTACCCTAAACACGTTTCTTGTCAACACATCTATTGCGTTTTTAGTATCCGTGGTTAAGGAATTTCTTCCACTTTCTGGATTCTGTTGATTTGAGACACTTGAAGAAGTCTCGTCAGCTCTTTCCTGGGACGTTTCGTCCATTTTCCAATCAGGCTTGGCTTTGGAAACTGTCGAGGAAACAAAAGCTTGCCGGAACCACTCCAGGGAGAACTGGTACATGTACTCTACCTGCGTGAGACTGGCCATCACGAAGTAGAGCAGGGCGCCCCGCGTGGCTATGGGGAGATAGGTCTTGCGAGTTGCTTGAATTTCACGTTCTGCTTTTTTTGTTTCTTTGATACGTTTGGAAATTTCATTTGAAGTCATTTTGGATTTTCTTAGGATTTCTACAATTTCTTCATCATCTAATACACTTCCTAAAAATGAACAAAAAAGCAAATGGTTTAAACCAAATGGCAAGTAGCTGTTACCTGCTGCAGGCACTGTAAGAGTTTTCACTGTGGGATTTTTATGTTTTATGTCCAGATGGGTTCTTCTTTTTCTTTTAACAGTAAAGCAGAGTTGGAGGTTTTGTTAAAGGAATTTCAATTTTGACTAAAACATAAGGTTTAGGATAAAGAGGAGCCAGAAAAAGAGAGACCCAAGTGTGGGCATGGGCTTCAGGAGAGGGCTGCTCAGATAGTTTTAGAATGATTAATCATATTTCCTTTCTTTTTTTTCTGAGACAAGGTTTCTCTGTAGCTTTGGAGACTGCCCCAGAACTCTCTTTGTAGACCAGGCTGACCTCAAACTCCCAGAGATCTGCCTGCCTCTGCCTCCTGTGTGCTGGGCTTAAAGGTGTGTGCTGCCTGCCTGATGATTGATCGTATTTCTAAGAAGTAGGATTGACAGACAGTATTCAGGGCCCCACTTCCCACTCCCTTTTCTTAATTCTGTTTGTGAATTCCATTTTTATTACAGGAGCATAAGTAACAATTTGATCATACAGAATACATTTGAACACACACATACACACACAGAGAGAGAGAGAGAGAGAGAGAGAGAGAGAGAGAGAGAGTAAGAGAGAGATAGATAGATAGATAGATACAGGCACAGACACACGCACATAGGCAGATAGAGAGACACACGCAGTGTCTGAGGATGTGGCTCAGTGGTTGGAGTATTTAGCTGTATGCACAAGACCCTGGGTTTGACCCCTAGTCCCACCCTCCAATAGCAAATATACTATTATTTCATACAGTATACTCTGCTGCTTTGTTTTGACCAGTGAGGTTCATTTTCCAATGTTATCAGACTGTAAGTCTTCTTTGAGCAAGCACTGTGTTAGACACAAATTCTTCCCACTTCACATAGTTTAAGGGGGTGCTAAAATCTTCCTTATAAACCAACTTACCCTCCCACCCTCCCTCCCTCCCTTCCTTCTTTCCTTTTTTCCTTTCTTCTTTCTCCCCTCCCTCCATCCCTCCTTCATTTCTTTCTTTCTTCCCCACCCCCTTTCTTGAGAGCAAGTTTTGCTATGTAGATTAGATTAGGCTGGTTTCAAATTCAGTGACACAAATGCCTCTGTCTTCCAAATGCTGGGATGGAAAAGCATGTGCCACCACACCTGGTCTTTCTAGTTACGTTTTAAAAGAATGATTATGGGCGCTAGAGAGACCACTCATCTGTTAAGAGCACTCATTGCTCTGGTGGAGTACCCAAGTCCTGTTCCCAGCACCCACTCCCAGCATCAGCATTGCATGGTGCAAATCTCCTTAACAGTTCAGCTCCAGGGGATTGCATATTGTGTCTCCTAATGAGACACAAATAAAAACGTGAAGACAGTTTAGGGGCAGATGAACTGTGCTTTGTCCCAGTTGACTTAGGTGTAGTTATATCAGTGTGAGCCAGGAAGAAGTTGATATAAACTTCTTATTGCTACAAAAATACTCTAGATATTCTTCTAGCAAGAGGAGAACAATTTTGACTTCTTTGCTAATAAACACATTTTAATGTGATATTTAATGGAATCACATGGTTATTTCTCTATAAAAGGTCCTTTAGGATCAACACTTGGTGACCCTAATCTTTTGGTGTTTGTGACCAGTTCTGCATGAAGTAGATGGGAGGTGCCTGGAGAATATCACTGGGAGGAGTCAATAAGCCCCACCCCTCTGAGATTTGCTTAAGATTTTAGGTGCAGTGTTTGGTGGTCAAATGTGTATAGAAAGAGCTAAGCAACATGGATGACAGGGAGCATCAAAATTCACAATGTGAAACTTAGAAATGGGTGGGACTCCCCATCTCAACTGCTAATATGGCAGGAATGGAGACTTGGCATTTTGGGTACCAGTTCAGAAATAAACCCATGATTTTTTTCCTTCTGACTTCCACTTAAGTCTCATGATCATACCTAGTGTCCCTACTCACCTTCTGTTTTCTGGAGTAAGGTCAATGTTTTGTCCTCCAGTTCCTCCAGAGTTACAGCATCAAGAGAAATACTCTCTAGTAACTGGGCGTGTTGGTTTTCTAAATGAGGAACTTCATGACTTACTACTGTAGATAAGAGTTGATCTTGCAAGCCTTGGAATGTTACCGTGAAGTTGATAATAGTAACAAATGTATAAACTGATGGCAGAAAATGGGGGTTGTCTAGTTCTGTGGATAAGTACAGCCTAAAAATGAGAAAGAGACCAATTGTTCAAAGAACTTACAGAAGAATAAGATGAAACCAAATGTCTAAATAATATAAAGTGTACTTTTCTGGAAGTGAAGAAAGTCATTGTTAGTGTTACTCAGGGTTGTGCTCAATGCATGTTCTTGGTTTATACTATGTGAGCAAGTCTGTGCTTAATACTTTAAAAATAGCCATGAACTATATCCCCACTGGATAAGGCCAGGGTAAGCACAAATGGTCATAGAATTTTGATGTCACTAGACTATGGTAAAGAATGGTTTCTGTGGCTGAGGGGATTTGAAGTTACTGGACTTTCTGACTGAAGGGCAGCCTGGGCAAAGGGAGGGGGTCAGGAGGGCAGGAGGAATGGTGGTGGGTTAGAGCAGGTAGTGAGAAGGAATGAGAGTCTGGGGCTTGCTTTGTTTATAGCAACTAAGAAGAGCAGGGACAAGCCCACTCCACTTTTAAAAAATGAGGCTGAGGCATGGCCAGAGAGAGTGGAGATCTGTCCCCATGCCTGTCTTTTAAAGCAACACCCTGTTCCCACCCTCTGGAAGACATCCATTCTGAGAATCAGTTGGCTACAGTTACTATGACTCCCCAGCCTCTGCCCGCAAAGAGACCCAAAAAGCTTTCCTGGGAACTGTGTTTCTGTGGCCATCAAATGTTACCACAAACTAGCTCTTTGTGAAGCTGCCTGGGGGAGGAGGTGCTCCTATGGCAGCTCCTCTCAGATGCTGTGCAGCTGAGAGGAGAACAGAAGAGAAGAAGCCTGCCAGGCAGTTTTGGGGCAGGGACCTCAAGATGAGCAGTTCTGATCCTCGTCCTTGACCAGAAGCCAGGATCGGCTTTGGTTCTAATGGCACTTCTATGCTGGCTGGAGAAACATCAAATGTGTTTAGGGTCAATGGCTACTGTTCTGGGTCCTTGCTATCTCTCTCGAAGCTACTGAGGCACATAAACTCCCCCTGATGGGATGAGTGGGCAACATGGATGAGCCCCTACATAAGGATCCTTGATGATGACACAGCTTTGTGACACGCTCTTGCTGTATGGGAACTCTGTTTCTGTCAGTCCTGTCTCTTGTGTCTCACCAGGAACCCAGAATAAATTCCTCTGCAAAAATCACCCTTGCTGTTTCCCACAGAATGCAGGGTTTGAGTTCAAGAGACAAAGGACCTTGAGTCCACTGGCCTTTGGTGGTTTCTGTCTAGCAGCCCAGTCCTCCATATTGCTCATCTGAGGCCAGCAAGTCTCTGTTGTTGTTAAGGATTCCCATTTTCCCTCCCAGTGCTTCTACCTCCATGGATAAAAATCTTTTTGTTCTGAATATTAAATATGAATCTGTGTGTATGTGTGTGTGTGTGTGTGTGTCTAAGCTAAAGACTGACTTCAAGTGTTTCCCTCCAGTGCTCTCCTCCTTACTTTCTGAGACAGGACCCTCAGTTGGTGTGGATGACTGGCCACTGAACTCTGCCTTCCCCAAGTAAGACTACATGTGTGTGTTACCCTTTGCACATGTGTGTTGTGGGCCTGGGTGTTCATGTTTCCACTGGCTGAGACACCGCTTCAGGCCTGGATTTTTGTTTTTTAACGTAGTCAGAGCTTATCATGTCTATGCTGGTCAGGGGATCAAATCGAATTCCTCTGGACTCAGTGGGCCAGGCTCCCTGCCTGTTGACTTCCTGCTGAGCTTTGGCCACAGCCCCGTCAGGTACAGCCTGACAACACTGATAAAACTCACTCTCCGAAAAATGAGTGACAGTCACAACCCACAAAACCAAGAGGAGTGTTCGTGACGCAACTGCTGTTTTCCCTCAGGGTCACAGCCAGGACGGACGCACAAGGCCTTCCATGTCCCTCATCTTAGCAACTAGAACACGCCACTGAGTTTGACTATGGGGGTCATTACCTGAACCTTGTATTGTATTCAATCTCAGCATCATCAATTCTGATGTAATACTGCCCTCTTTTCTGGAAAATGTCCTTTTTTAGAATTGCCTTCAAGCTGGGAGGGAATGCTTCAGGGGCATTCTGAAAATGTCCAATAGACACAGATGAAAAAATTGTCTTAAATCAATCAGCTGAAAAGACACATGGTTGATATCATTCTCGAAAGACAGGTGTAAGAGAACTAAACTATGTACATATGTGCACCTATATGACACATATGTAATACATGCATGCATATGTAATTGGGTATACATTTGTTTGACAAAGATCCTGGACACTTAAAGCTTCTCCCACTATGTCCATTGCATATAACAAGGCATACGATAGAAAGAAGGAATCCGGCCACACTGTCCACATACCTGCAAGAGGACACACTTTCCTGTTCTCATGGCGTTTTTAAGTGTTTGGAGGCAGCTGCTATCCTCCATGGACATCTCTTGCAGCTGGGGCCCTTCCATCTGACGGATCCAGTGGAGTGCTTGCTTGTGTGGGTCGATCACCAGCGGCCACTGCTGGGTGTTTTTCATCAAGATGGCGTTTTCTGTTGCGTGCTGACCAAGAGGCAGCCCTTGGTTATGCCACCGGCGGATCTGGAATGGAAATGCTAGTGTCTTTTACCAGTTCAGGAACTTCTGCATAGCCATAGCTCTTGTAAAGGGTCCTGAAGGATCCTCAACAACAGCCACTTTTAGACAAATGGTCCTCTGGAGGACCCAGGGAACAGATGAGTTAAGGCAAGTTGGAATTTAGATTAAGACACCGTGGAAACAGAAAGCCATGGAACAGGGCTCTCAGGTTCTAGACATGAAGGAAACACACAATCATGCCGAGGTTTGCAAACTAACAGCAGTGACTATCTCCCACCCACCAATCAAGCACATGTATTCATTGGCTCGTTAAATTTCTACAAATATTCTAATCTCTCAGATGGAGAAAACGGTCTCTTCAAACACAAGCCTGAAACAGAGAGAGCAAACCGGACACAGGCAAAGCCTTTTACCCTCAAAGCATGCCTCCAGGGATGGACTTCCAGCACGGCTGCACTCCCTACACTTCTCCAAAAAGTGCCACCAGGGACCCAGTATTTAAGTATATGAGCCTATGGAGGTCAGATCATCCCAAGCACTTCACTAGTTTATCTGTTTTCTCTATAGCTTATTTTTATTTTTAAAATGTTTGCTTAACTGGGCTTAGCTCAGGGAATCCTGTTGAAGAGAGGAGGAAGGATTCTAGGAGCCATGAGGGTCAAGGTTATCACAAGGGAACCCACAAAAACTGACCTGGCACATGGGGGCTCACAGGGACTGGAGTGACAACCGGGGATCCTGTGTGGGACTGACCTGGGCCCTCTGTATATGTGTGACAGTTGTGTAGCTTGGTCTACTTGTGTGTCTCCTAACAGTGGGAGCAGGCCTGTCCCAAACGCTTTGGCTGGCTTTTGGGAACATATCCTTCATACTGGGTTGCCCTGCTCAGCCTTATCACAAGGGGAGGAGCTTAGTCCTTAGCTTGATGTGCCATGCTTTGTTGGTACCCAAGGGAGGTCTGCCCCTTTCTGAACAGAAACAGAGGAAAGGGTGGGGAGGGGCTGTGGGGAAGGGAATGGGAGGAGAGGAGGGAGGGGAAACTGATGTTGGGATGCAAACCTACTTAAAATATGTCTGCTTAATATCTGAGGTTATCCTATCAATAAGCAAGTTTAGAATTGTTGCTATAGTTCTGGAGAATCAAACCCATTCTTAGTGTGAAGTCATGCTCTGACATGCTCTGGGCCACAGAGACTGGTTCATCTTTATATGTAACACTGGCATGCTCTGGGCCACAGAGACTGGTTCATCTTTATTTGTAGTCTTTGTACATTTTCTCCCTTTAAAAAATCCCCAATCTTAATGTTTTAGGTGTGTTTTTTCTAGATAACACATGGGTTCTGTTCTGTGCTTTGGTGTAAACTATTATGTGCGCTTACCATCTTAGACTCTTAACTGGACATTCAGTTCATATGCATCTAATGCAATCAGTCATGTGTTTAGAAGGTCAGTAATTATGAAACGGAGAAGCTGGCATTTCCTCCTGAGACCTTATAGGTTGTAAGGTCCATTGAAGTAGAGTTATCACTGAAGAAACTAATCTAGAATGATGAGGATTAAATAGTAGTAGGAATTTTTCCTTTTTAATCTTTTAAACATCCACAAAGGACTTAGATGCATGGGCAATAGATGCCTATTGGTAAATATAGGCCTGTGCTTTTGGCTATGACTAAGAATGCACCCACAGTTCAATGAGTGCACTAATTCTATTATTGAAAGGAGTCTTAGAGAAACTGGCTAGATTCATTATGACAGGGCAGTAGGATTACAACAGGAAAAAGGAGTATTTTGTGATTTGATTAGAGAATGAGAAACAGGATAGATACAGCAAATGAAGGCACTAGATCTGCAAGTTTAAAAAGAAAGAAAAGGCTGAAAAACTTCAATAATTTCAATGTCACAATCACTTAGGGAAAATATCCATGCCTAAAACACATCCCCCCAAACCAACCACCAACTAAAGCCACTGAATTGCATGGGGGAATTATGTTGCTACCTCATTTTTTTCTGCCATCACTTCTATCAGGGAAAATTTGGATGACAAGGGAATTCTGTATTGATGGCAGAGGCCCTCCCACTTCTGTATCTCCGGCTGGCGGAACTCTGGCGTTAAGACTCCGCTGTAGGCCACACATGCGGATGAAAGCAGTAAGTCACCGCAGATGCCTTTCAACTTGTTGTCTATTATGTCAATCGTTTCTTGCCATCGATCCTAAACATTAAAACAAAAATCAGTTTATTGGGTAGATAATTATTTATGCAATATTTAAGTGTGCGGCATACATGCATGCACATGTTCATACTGGGGTATCTTTCTCTAGTGTTCTCCACCTTATTTGACTTTTTTGGTGTGTGTGTTTGCTCAAGAGTGAGCATATGTCACGTGTGCATGTACAGGTCTGCAGTGGAGGGCAGAGGAGGACCTCAGGTGTCCTGCTCTGTCACTCTCTATCATATTCCCTCGAGACAGGGTCTCTCACTGAACCTGGCTAGATTGGCAGCCAGAAACCCTCAGCAATCCCCGTCTCTGTCCCTCAGAGTGCTGGGGTTACAGGCATGCAGGACAGCCATGTCCCTTTTACGTGGTTGTTGGGGACCTGAACTTGGGTTCTCGCGCTTGCACAGCAGTGTCCTCACCCACTAAGCAATCTCCCTAGCCTACTGCTGTTATGTATTTATGTATTGGAGAGGTCTCTCCCTGAACCTGGAGCTCACCAACTGGGGCTGTGCCAGCTGGCCAGATGTTCTTTTACGTGGGTGCTGAAGACCTAAACTCAGTTCCTCACACTTGGAGGCAAGTCACCTCCCTAGCTTGGTATCATGAGACACTTTAAAAACAAATGGTCTCTATGCTGGATCTATCATTGCTATTACCACGACCATGCTATTCTCAAGGAGTAGAAGGTGAATCACATTTAAAAGTGGGCGTCAGGGCACATGTCTGCAAAGTCGGCACTCAAGAGCCTGACTCAGGAGCAGTGCCATCAACTCCAGGCCAGCAAGGGTGACAGAGACCTAAGATGGATTTCACTAGTTTTTTTGTTTTATCACATACCGCCTAAAATTACCTGTCAATACTATTTCTTATTGAGATCTGGAGAAAATCTCATTCAGATAGCATAAAGAACTCTGTTGGCTTTGAAAGTAGTAAACAGACTACAAAAATCTTACCTTGCTCCTGCCACAGAACTGTTTTCTGAGAGGGAAACTAGTCCTGTTTTGGCTGAATCATGAGAATTGGTCTCTTAGACAAGCAAACAGAATCCCATCACATTGTTACTGATGCTCAACCCCATCCCCCACTGCCTGCTGGATAGTCACTTTCAACAGATGCTTTACTGTGAAATTCTTTCTGACACTTCATCATATCAGTAAAAAAAAAAAAAAAAAAAAAAAAAAAAAAAGGCCACTGAGCCAGGCATGGTGATGCACATCTTTAGTCTCAGTAGGGAGACAGGGGCAGCTGCATCTCTGAGTTCAAGGCCAGGCTCTTCTCCCATAGTGAGCTCCAGGCCAGCCAGAGCTACATAGTGAGCTCTATCTCAAAACAAACAAACAAACAAACAAACAAACAAATAAAATTAAAAAAATGTCACCGACTTCATGTTCAGAGGACGAAGTTGGAGTGCAGAGAGCATCATGTGCCATACCCTCCCCCACTCAGCAGTCACTGGTCTCTTAGGAACATCAGCCACATTTTGAGGACAGCAGTCTCTTCTGGGTGGTGTGACTTTATACTACAACCATATCACTGTCCTTAAAGAACCTTCCATGATATATTCATTTGAATAATTACAACAAATTAAAGTTATCTTGAGGATTTTGTAATGTCCTTTGGGATAGGTGAGGTGTAACTAAACCAAGATTCTAGCCAGCTTATTAGGAGTGAATTACAAGTATTTAAAATCAGACAGAAGGATCAGAAGACCAACAGGACAAAGTTAAGTTTTCACTTTCCATTCTACTGACAGCTATTCTCTTTGGTGTCCATGCACTCAACCTGCTTTGTTCCAGGCTGGTGAAGAAAAACTCATGGCATGGGTGTTGAAAGCACCCTCTGCCATCAGACAGAAATGTGCCTCTACCAAGATGACAGGGCTCATTGCTGGAGTAAGACTATCCAGATCTTTATTGGTGGTCGGGCACCGAGGCAGGCTATGAGGTGTGTGATTAACCAGAGTGAAGAGCAAGCTGACCCCATGGGAACTGGCAAAGGAGCTAAAAAGCCAAGGGAAGTCGTGCCTTCTCGTCTTCCAGGACGGTTAGCAGGATGGACGCGCACTGCAGACGCTTGGTGGCCAGCTTTTTCCGATTGGCCAGTTGATGTTTTTCAGTAACGATGTCTCTGTAGGAGGTGTGTAGAAACTGTAAATGCTCTTCAATCTGAAAGACAATTCATTCGTCACTGAGAAAATGTCTCACTCCCACGTGGTTTACAGTTTGTCTGTCATCTCTCCTTCCTTAGTGTGTAACCACTTCCCTTCCACGTCCTAGGAAGGCTTCCTACATGGATCACATTACCAATGAGATGCACACATGGAAGCTAGTGGTTCTCTCAGCCCTGAGGTACCGTGAAATGCTGTCTGCTTTCTGCAGAAGCCCTTCTTGCAATCCTAAGCACTGGAAGAGGCATCATTTTCTAACTTACTTGTTCACAAAGATAACTCTATGCCATATCCAAATTCATTCTCTAAAGAAATGGCTGAGGGCTGGGGATGTCGCTCAGCTGGTGGCACGCTTGTTGTGCTTTGAGAACATCTAGGATTTATCTTCAGTGCTGTGTGCAACCAGTTGCATTGGCGCACATGCCTACACTTAGGAGCCAGAGGACAGAGCGTTATAAGTTCAGGCTCATCCTCAGCTACAAATACAAAAATGTATTTTGCCTATGTGTGTGTGTGTGTGTGTGTGTGTGTGTGTGCACCTACACATGCATGCATATCCATGCAGGTGTCCCTGGAGGCCAGAAGAGTGCATCGATCCCCTGAAGCTGAGTAACAGGGGTGCTGGGAACAAAACTCAGGTTTGTTGTAAGAGCAACGATGAACCCTCTCTTCAGTCTCTCATTAATACTTTTAGATATTGCTTTTGCTTCTTCATTTCTCCTGTCTTCCCTCACTACTCATGATCTAGTTATTTAAGTACAGGGCACACCCATGAAGTTAAACATACAATCATGTGGTGAGCACTGTACTTCCTAAAGCATGTTTTGATGAGGTCATGGGTGACTAGTAAGTTCTAGGCCTTTTTCCCAGCGTTCTCTACAATTTTCAGAAGTATTTTCTACATTAAGGCCCAGATGGACAAAAGATATATATTTGAATGGAACAAAGTATGTACCAGGAGGACATTGCCATAAAGGGCATAAAGTCATTGGCGTTAACTATAGCTCGGGTGGCAGCACAGGATTGTACTTGAGAAACACGTTGAGCAGGTTCACTGAACTATGGTGCGGTGCATTGTAAGTGTTTCAGGGAGAAGCTCCAACACTGACTGGATAGGTGGCTGAGTGGGTGGACATAGTGTATATGCAAATGTGTGTATATATATATACATGCATGAATGAATGGATGGACTGAAAGATGATACAGTGCAAACCTTTCAGCTTTGAGAGTGTACATATATCCTCAATGCAATTCTCTTGCACAGAATGCAACACAGCATTTAACAAGATAGTCTGCCAGGTGAATTATAGTATGCCATCTATTCAGAAGGTAGCAAATGTCAGGTCGATGATTGCCATTCTAACTCCAGTTCCAGACATTAGAGAACTAAGTGTGGCTTCAAGAATTAATAGAGTAATTACTGTAAAGAGGTGAAATGAGGACTATATGAATCCAGGTCGATACTAGTTAAACCTTTTCTTTTTCCTTCCTTCTTTTTTCCTTCCTTTTCGTTTCCTCTCCCTTCTCTTCTTTCCTTTCTCTGTGTAACAGTCCTGGCTGTCCTGGCATCTGCTCTGTAGACTAGGCTGGCCTCAAACTCAGAGATCTGTCTGCCTCTGCCTCCTGAGTGCTGGGGTTAAAGGCGTGTACCCCAATGCCCAGCTGGTACTTTTTATAGACCGAAGTTATAAAGATCTCTTGGAGAAATGTGGTGAAATAGCATTATGTGATTATAATTAACAATATTGTTGATTATTACATGTAGTATGGATAGAGAGAGTTACATATCATATTTATTTTATTTACTTAGTCCTCACAATTACATTCCTAACTATACTAGTATTTTTGGTAAATAGGCTCTACTGAGATAATGGCTTCTGCACACCCCAGCCTTGCAGTGGTAGGGATGGAATCATAGGCCCACATGCTACTGGGCAGTGAGTGCTCTGTCGTTGAGAAAAACCCTCATCCCAGAGGTATTTATTGACTGTTTGTTCCTTGGCAATGTTATGTAGTTCTTAAAGGCACTGAGAATTTAACAAGTAACAAAAACAAAACAAAAACCTAGACCCCTCCCCCCCAAACCTTACCAGTTGCAAGCCTCTTTGTTTTTCACACAGCCTTTGCTTTGCAATTTGAAGGACATTCTGAGCCTCAGCCACTTGTGCCTGCTTGGGGCCCACCACCTTCAAGGGAGGGAAAAACCCAAGGGGTTAAACAGTTAGGCTATGGTTTAAAATGGCTTATGCATGGGACTGACCCTATCCCCTGAAGGTGGTGTCAGTGGGGAGGCCTAGGCAATCTATGGGCCTTGGGTAGTAGATCAGTATCCGTCCCTGGTGTACAAATAGACTTTGGGTGCCCATCCCACAATGAGGGATGCTCTCTCAGCCCGGACTCTTGTGGGAGGGCCTAGGCCCTGCCCTGGATGAAATGACATACTCTGGAGATCCACCATGGAGGACTTCAGCCTCCCTGGGGATCAGAGTGGAGATTGGGTGGGGTCTGGGTGGGGGCCGGGTGGGGGAGGAGGGGAGGGAGAGGGAGCTGGGATTGACATGTGAAACAAGCCTGTTTCTAACTTAAATTTAAAAAAGGCAAAAAAAAAAAAAGGCTTATGCTTGAGAGACATTTACAGTTCAAACTCTCCTGGAATTTGGTATATGCACATAAGAGAGAGTTTGTTATGGACAAAATATGAAATCAAATGAATTGAAATTTAGCATAGCTTTTGTAGAATATTTAAAAGAAACAACTATGGAATTAGCATAACATATGAAAGCACTTGGATTTCAGTCTGCATTCTTTGCACAGAGGTCCACTCAAGCGCTGCTAAACGCCAATATCTTTGGGGGGACTACGACAGAGACTTAGGAGGTGAGGAGTACCTTCTGGACTTCGTGGTAGTTATTCAGAGCTATGACCCACTGGCACATGGAGCAACAAGCCACAGACACCAGCGCAATCTTGTTGGGGTTGAAATCAGTCAAATTTAAAGTCTTCCTGAGCTTCAGGAACACCTAGGGAGAATGCGTTACATGCACTGCACAGTAGAATGAATCACTGATTTCCTAAGACTGCTATCCCACCCTGAATTAAAGACACTACAGCTGTGTCTCGGGTTGAGAGTGGCCCTAGACGGAGGGAACCTTTCCACTAGACACCTGCCACTGTCGAAGTGAGTCTGCTACCATTTAAGAGGAACTTCAGCTGGGCGGTGGTGGCACACACCTTTACTCGAAGCACTCGGGAGGCAGAGATGGCAGCCTGGTCTACAGACTGAGTTCCAGGACAGGCTCCACAGCTACAGAGAAACATTGTCTCGAAAAGCCAAAAACCAAAAAAACCCAAAACCCAAAACCCAAAACAAAACAAAAAACCCCCAAAACAACAACAAAACCCCCCAAAACAAAAGGAGCTTCAACTTGGGAAAATTTAATGTGAGAGGAGGTCTCAGTCCTTTGGTGCACTTTCCTTCAAGGGGATGTCATCCTGCCCCCAAGGGGCCTATTGGCCTAATGGTGCCATCTAATTTATAGTCAAGCACACAGAATTTCCTATCTGCTTTTATGAGCCGTAAACGATATAGAGCCTTAGGCATCTCCTCTGTTGCCCAGAACAGCACCACTTTCCTGAGTAATTGAGGTGCTGGCGGCTCACTCCCAACCTGCCACTGTTAATGCGCTCTGACCATTTTGAATGCTGTTAGGCTTTTGATCACTTTTTTTTTTTAAATAAAAGTGATTCTTTTTAGATGTATTTAGACAAAATCACAGGGGATCATATTTGCTAATTATTCATTAGCGAATGAGTTGTTACATTAATTCACGGACGAGTATCACTCCTGACATTCTGCCCCAAACTTCATCTTCCTTGTGTGGAACAGACGATTGTAACTTGCTGCTTAAGTGTGAGTGGCTGCTCAATGTTGTCCCTGTTTAATATGAGGATTGTAGGACACATTCATGAAGAAACCACGCTCTCCTGTTCTCTTTTTAGTACTGATTTTGTGCGTGCACGCATGTGTGTATATATGTGTATGTGTGAGCACACGCATGTACCAGGACACAGGTGAAGTCGTCTGTGGATGACTTGCTTGAGCCCGTTCTCTCCTGTCATGGGGACTCTGGGGATCATCCATGCTGTCGGGCTTGATGACGAATCCCTTCACCCCTTTGTCACCTTGCTGGCTCCCTTTTCTCTTTTAGTGCTTACCGCTGTCTCCCACCTAAGTGCATTTCATACTTAAATCCATTTTTAATCTTCACCTGTAACTGAGAACCAATTCTAACTTCTGCTTGAATCTGCGGACTGTAAACATGGAACCTATCTACACTGCACTCACCAGCTACCGCTGTTGTACCTTATCAGGGATGCTGTCCTTGTCAAGGTTTATCAGTTTCTTTAGGAAGCCCGTTTCAGAAAGCAGCAGCTTGGCTGTTGCCCAGTTAGGCTTCTTCTGTAGAAGGATACACACGGCATTCATGACTGTCAGGACGAGGAAGGGGGGGCGTGTATACACTCTGGAAGACAGGGTGAGCATGCTGAAAGCAATCCCATATCACAGCCTTTTGGACGGCACATACATTAATCGGTTAAGGCAGCCTACACAATAGTGGGGTTCGTTATGAAATTTTCCTGTGTGTGGCTTGCATTTCACTCTTACTCTCTCCAAATACCCTTTTGTATCCTCTCTTTCCCCTTCCACTGGCTCCCCTCCTTTCTCCAAATATCCCCCTCTGCTTTCATGTTTTATGTATCACACACACACACACGTGCACACACACATGTGCACACACAGGTAAGTTCAGACTCCCCATACAAGAGACATCTTGCTTGCATATATTTTTAACAAATATCCTGATAAGTCAACATAGAGGCATTTTACTATTTGATTACTTAAAAAAATGGTGTCTTCAGTATATCTTTGCTTTAGGAAGATATATATGAATATCTTTGCTTTAGGAAGATTAAACGCATAAAATTTAAAATTTGAAAATCATCTGAGTTAGAGGCTAATTATTTTTGTTATAAAAGTACCACTGTAGACTCATTTTAAGTCAGGAACTTTCCTGCGATTACTTCTGCTATAAAAGTACTACTGTAGACTCATTTTAAGTGAGGATGTGGTTGCAACACAAAGTCAGCCCTGTCCTTGAGAGTTAAGGCTTCTCTTTACCTTCATGGAAGTTACTGATAGAAAGAACAACTTTGGGGCAGAGGGTTATATTGGGATCTGTCTATAGTTAGGGCAAAAGGATCGTTCCTGGAACCTTGCCAATCACTTGGGTCATTCCTGGAACTTTGCCAATCACTTGGATCATTCCTGGAACATAGCAGATCTCTTTTTGTTGTGTCCCAGCCAGTTTCTAGCTACAACGGTAACATCAAAGGGAGAATCTTTGCAAACAATGCAGTATAGGTGAAGAGTGAAGGGTTCCCTGGTCCACACAGAGTGATCGCAGGTCCATACGGCGTGATTGATGGGCTACACAGCATGATCGATGGGCTACACAGTGTGATCGCCAGTCCACATCGTGGCAGGACTCCAACCTTGCACTTCACTGCTCTTGATGATGCTACAAGAAACAGGCTATCTGGGACCGTGGGCGGCCAGAGTGATGGCCTGGCTGCAAGAGCATGTGCTGCACTTGCAGGGGGCCTAGGTTTGGTTCCCAAAATCCACACCCGGTACCTCATAACTGCCTGTAACTTCACAGGATCTGATGCTCTGGTCTGCATGGGAACCTGCAGACTCAGGTACACAAACATCCTGCCCCCTCAACAGATACATACTTAAAATTAATAATAATAAATTACTGGGTATTTGAGCTATTCTGTCAGTAACATTTGAGCAAATAGGACCCTATGGAAGAAAGTCACAAGGTACAGGCTGTACTGGGGGGGGGGCGCTACGCTGGAGAAGGCGTGCCCCTTAGTAACACCCTGGAAACCCCTTCTGACTCCACCCCCTTTTCCAGACTCCTCCGTTATCTCACACCCCCAGCACCCTGGCCTTTTGCAGTCCCTGAAGACCACTGAGCACACTGCCAAGGAGTCTGTGTTTCCTACTCCTCTGCCAGAGTTTGGCCACGTGGCCGTCTGTCCTTCTACCAAACAGCTCTCTGTTCCCTGCCGCATGACCTCTCCCCTCGGGTGGCTGCTGGGACCTCAGTGCCTAGGACAGGCCTGTCACATGATGTGCACTCCACGGGTTTGCGGAATGAATAAGTAAACGACTAGAAATGAAAGCTTGTGGGCGAGGGTATCAAGAACTCAGTCGCCGTCTGCTCTCTGCGCCCTTGGTCTTGAGTGTTAGGTGGATGAACTTGAAAGCTGTGACAAGCTCTGGTCTGCTGTTCTGAAACACTAAGAGTGGATAATGTGTTATAGATGTGACGAGGTTGGGGCCGGGAAGATGGCTCAGTTGGTAAAGTGCTTGCCTCGTGAGCTTGGGTTCAGATTCCCAGTCCCCATATAAGAAGCTGGCCAGCACAGTACGCGCCTGCAATCTCAGCACATGTAAACGCAGACCAAGGTGACGGCAGGCTTGCCCTGGACTCCATGTCCTTTGTTAAAATACCACTGTCTCTAACATTTTTTTACACTTATTTTATGTATATGGGTATTTTGCCTGCATGTATGTTTGTGCATCACGTGAGTGCCTGGTGCCCATGGGAGCCGAAAGATAGTGTCAGATCCCCTGGACCTGGAGTTCTCTACAGTTATGAGCCTCCATGTGGGTGCTGGGAATCCAACCTGGGTCCTCTGGAAGAGCAGCCAGTGCTCTTAACCACTGAGCCCTATCTCTAGCCCCTTAAAACACTACTTCCTAAGGTCAATGGAATACTTGCCACGTTTGGAGGTAGGATATTTAAAGATTTCCATTGTTGACTTGGAACCCTCAAGTTAAAAATATCCCACCCAGGCTGGGCGTGGTGGCACAATCCCACTCAAAGATTAAGATCAGGATCAAAAGGTTCGAGCCTTTGTACTCCATCATATTTCATTTCTTCCAGGGCTTTCTGGGATTTTTCTCTTCAGTCCCTTTCTTCACACACCAGGCACGGTTTGCAAAAGACACACTAGGGGGAAGTGCCCCATTGTGCCCCCTTGAGGTATGTGTCGGCACTGCAGTCTTTTGTAGTCTTGGCAGGTTCCAGTCACCCTGCAACGAGGGCTGGAGCATCAAGTGTTCCAACTGCAGTTCAGACAATGCTTTACTTTACCTGGTCTAGGACGTAAAGTTTTACATATCAGAGATGGCAATTTAGTTTGTAACAAATGGCTCTTGGTGTTAGCTGGGTGGTAATTTTCCACTCTTAAGGGTCCATAAAATGCTGGCATGCCTTAAAACCAGTAACATATGATAAATATCACACATAATGGATACAAATTAGTTAATATAAAATTGGAATGCAGACTTTACCACACATTTTTTTGGTTCTATTCAGAGTTTTCTTTTTTATCTCAAAAGAATCAATTACTCACCTTAATTCAGAAATATCACTTTTATCCAGGGCATTTAGAGACACAATTGCCTTCTCTAAAGCAGGCAGGACACTTTTTAGCTCACTGGTAGTTTTCTGCAATGAAGACACAATCCTCATTATATATGAACAAATATAGTTTCATATTTAAAGTTGTTGGAATGTTGATGAGAAATGTGGTTTGGCATTTTTATAGTCTGAATTAGACATGTGCACACTAATGGGCATGTTTCTGTCTTGGGCAACTTTATTTTTAATTTTAATTTTTAAATTTAAATTTAAATTAGAAACAAGGTTGCTTCACATGTCAATCCCAGGTCCCTCTCCCTTTCCCTCCCCTCCTCCCGCGCCCTCCTACCAACCCCCCCAATATCCCCTCATTTCCCCATGGAGGGTGAGAAACTCCATGGAGGTGTCTATGGTCTGTCATTTCATCCAGGGCAGGGCCTAGACCCTCCCCCAGGAGTCCAGGGTGAGAGTGCATCTCTCATTGTTGGATGGGCACCCAAAGTCCATTTGTATTCCAGGGATAAATACTGATCTACTACCCAAGACCCAATAGATTGCCTAGGCCTCCTCACTGACACCCACATTCAGGGGGGGTCTTGATCAGTCCATGGGCAACATTTTATAAATGAAATGTAATGTGTTATCCAAACCCTGATGAGAAGGTATACACAGGAATCAGAAACACTGGGTGGCTTTGGCCTTGTCTTTCAGAGGATACCCTTTGAGGAGTGGCTCTGTTCCAAGGGGACTGGTGATGATGACCAAGAACAGGACACGGTGGCCCACACCTATAGCCCTAGCACAGGGAAGGCAGAGTCTGTGGGTTTGAGGCCATCCTGGTCTACAGAGCAAGTTCCAGGCTAGCTAGGGCTACATAATGAGACCACCTCACAAAAACAGCTACAACAAAAACAATGATGAGCTAGCCAGTTATGCCAGCTGAGCCAGCACTGAAGAGGCAGAGGCAGGTGGATCTCTGTGAGTTCAAGGCCAGCCTGGTCTTCAGAGCGAGTTCTATGCCGGTTGAGCTTACATAGTGAGACTGTGTCCCAAGGAAACATTTTGAAGTTACACAAAGAACAACTTGAGATCTATGTTGACAGCACTGTGGTTCATAATAAGCCTTGTCCTCGGACTGACTTGTGCTTTGGGAGATTAGCCAGTGCCTACAGCTCGTGGTGTAACTGGCAAACCAATCCATTTATTTCAGTGTATGTGGTTGCTCTGTTGTGATCAGATTAGAGCTGAGCAAACGTAATCTGTTGAACCACGCTGGCTCCTGCTGGAATTGTGACAGAGAGAGACAGAAGGGAACGCACACACACGGGGTTTCCCAAGTGAACCACAGAGCTGCTTGGCTCCCTGCGGATGCTGCGCCTGGGGGCTCACGTGAGCTCCGGTGCGGCTTGCAGAGCTTCCTGGGCCAGGCACCCTTCGCCTTCACTGCTGTGACTCAGTATGCATCTGCCCCGGGGAACACCAAAGCTGTCCAGCTTCCGGTCCCTGCCTTCATAGAGGGGTTCGGGGCCCCACGCCGCTGGGGTCCCCCACCCTCGGCTCACCTGAGCGTAGTCTTCCACAATCCTTACTTCTTCTGCCACAATTTCCTCGTCCTGTTTCACAAGCACCTGGACTTTTTCAACTATTTGTGAGTCTTTCCGCAGCTTTTCCATCAGGGCTTCTTTTTCCTAACGAATCAGACAACTCTCCTTAGGATGAACTGTGACACGGTTTCTTCAGAGCAGGCATTAAGGTATTTTAATAGCTATATAGCTTATAGAAGTTAGCCTGAGATCTATGAAGCAGAGTAATTAGGATGGCTACCACAAAGACGATTCTGTATACATCAAGATGACAAGGGGCTGGAGAGGTGGTTCAGGGGTTAAGAGCACTGGCTTCTCTTCCAGAGGACCCAGGTTCAATCCCCAGCTCCCACAAGGCAGCTCACAACCATCTGTAACTCCAATTCCAGGGGAGCTGATGCCCTCTTCTGACTTCCACAGGCCCTGTATCACATGTATACATGCATAAACATGACTTTATAAAAAGGGTCTCACAAAAGTGTAATTGGAGTCCCAGAAAGGGAATTTATATATATAGCAAGAGTGGGGGCAGGTAGAGAGTTTGCATGGTGTCAGGCCTTAGATTTAATCTCTAGCAACACTCACACCCCCCACATACCCCTAAACAAAAAACATAAACAATGGCTTGTAAAATAATTGACAGCCTGCAAATTATCATAGCAGATTTCTGATAGCGTTAGCTAATTATCTAGGGGCTCTTGTAGGGTAATTTTCTATAGTTAGTTATAGTGCTGTTAAGTTTGTATGTCAGTTTGATAGTCACTGAGTCATCCGGGAAGAACAAATTTTTTTTTGTTTTTTGTTTTTCGAGACAGGGTTTCTCTGTGGCTTTGGAGGCTGTCCTTGTAGACCAGGCTGGCCTTGAACTCACAGAGATCCGCCTGCCTCTGCCTCCCAAGTGCTGGGATTAAAGGCGTGCGCCACCAACGCCCGGCCTGGGAAGAACAAATTTTAATGGAGAAATGCTTCCATAGGACTGACCTGGAGGCAAGTCTATAGGGCATTTTACTGGCTGATGGATGATTGATGTGGGAGGGTCCAGCTCTGTGTGAGCAGTACCACCCATTGGTTGTATAAGGGCTGAGCAAGTCATGAGGAGCAAGCCTGCAAGCAGCACTCCTCCACGGCCCCTGCATCTGCTCCTGCCTTCCTGAGTTCCTGTGCTGACGCCCCTCACTGACTATAACGTGGAAGGAAGCATCGGCTGAATAAACCCTTTCTCCCCCAAGCTGATTTTAGCCACATTAAACTTAATTAAGACACTGGATCACACTTGTTAAGATGCAAATTCTTCAAAGTTGCTAAAGCTTCAACTCCTCTCTGTTAGGTGGCAGACCCTCCGCTCTCAAGCACCGGACCCGGCCACAAAACCCTTTCGGACTAAAAGTACCTTTGTTTTTTGTTCTATCTGAGGACCGATAAACAGAAGTTCTTCCTGCATGTCTGTGACTAATGCAGTTGCTTCCAGAATCTTGGACAGCCCCGTGTAGAAGCGATTCCTGGAGAGAAAGCAAAGCACAGGCTGACCAGGAATGCTTAAGACTGGAAGTGTTCCAGATGCCGGGGTGCTCTGAAGTTTAGACCGCTCTGGCTGAGCAACCTCCATCTGAAGTCTCAACAGCCTCAAGCTTCTCGAGCTCCCTGTGTTAACATTCCAAGTGTTAGATGCCAGATTTGGGGTGCTCACCTGTATAAAGAAGGAAAAATACACAACTGAATAGTAGCAACTAAAATCAAAAGCCTTTGAAGAACTACACACCATGATCAGGCTGGGTTTATATTTAAGGGATTCAAGACCAATTCAGGATTTGAAAGTCAGCTGGCATATATCCCACCCTGTGTTAATAGTCTAAAGCAAGCTATTTCATGACAAAACCAGATTTAAACAATATATATCCACTAACCTAGTCCTACAGAAAATTCTGGAAGGAAAACTCCAACCCAAGGAAGTTAACTACTACCAGAAAAAAATAGGCAATAGATAATCCCACTTTACCAACAGGCAAAAGAAAAAGTGGTGGAAATCCACATACAATTCCACCACCAACAACCATTCCAAAACAAACAAGAATGAGCTATCAATCGTCATTAATTTCCCTCAATATTAATGGTCTTAACTCGCCCACAAAAGACACAGGTTAACAGAATGGATTCAAAGACAGAATCCATCCTGCTGCATACAAGAAACACACCCCAGCTTCAAAGACAGACGTTATTTCAGAGTAAAGGGTTGGGAAAATATTTTCCAATCAAATGGATCCAAGAAACAAGTGGGGGTAGCAATCCTAATATATAACAAATTAGACTTTAAACTAAAATCAATCAAAAGAGATGAAGGAGGTCACTTCATACTCATCACAGGACAGATCAACCAAGATGAAGTCTCAATTCTGAACATCTATGCCCCGAATACAAAGCCATCCATGTTCCTAAAAGAAACATTACTAAAACTCAAAGCACATATAAAATCTCACACACTTGTAGTGGGAGACTTCAACACCCCACTCTCACCACTAGACAGGACCACAAGACAGAAACTTAACAAAGATATGAAGGGCCTAATAGAAGTTACGACCCATTGGGTTTAACAGACATCTATAGAACATTCCATCCAAACACAAAAGAATATACCTTCTTCTCAGCACCACACGGAACCTTCTCAAAAATTTACCACATATTTGGCAATGTAGCAAACCTCAACAGGTACAAAAAATTGGAATAACTCCGTGTATCTTATCAGACCATCATGCCTTAAAGTTAGAATTCAACAATAACACAAACCCCAGAAAACCTGAAAACTCAGGGAAATTGAATAATACACTATTGCACCACTCCTGGATCAAAGAAGAAATAAAAAAAGACAAACATGGTATGTACTCACTCATACATGGAGTTTGGATATAGATCAGGGGAGTGTCAGTCTACAATCCTAGTGCCAGTGAGTGTGGGAAACAAGGAGGTCCCCAAGAGAGATGCATGGTACCCCAGAGAAGTGGAATGAGGCAAGATCTCTTGAGCAGATTGGGAACATCAGGGGAGGGGAGAGGGAACCAAGAAAAAGAGAGGGGGATAAGAGGAGGGGAGAAGAAGGCATGGGGGAGCAGGAAGGTTGAGTTGAGGTAAGAATAGAGGAGAGAAGGATGAGAGATACCATAATAGATGGAGTCATTATAGGCTTGAGGAGTGAGCTGACACTAGTGAGATCTCCAGAGATCTACAAGGATAACACCAACTGGCAAACTAAGCAGTAGTGGAGAGACTACACTAATAGCCCCTCCTTGATGATAGGGTTGATGATTGCCCTATATGCCATCCTAGAACCTTCATCCAGTGACTGATGGAAGCAGAGACAGATACCCACAGCTAAACACTGAACTGAACTCCTGGAACCTAGTGACAGAGATGGAGGAGTGATGAGCAAAGGGGTCAAGACCATGATGATGAAACCCACAAAGACAGCTGACCGGATAAGGGGGGAGCTCTTGAAACCCAGACTGATGACTGAGAGGCCAACATCCAGACTCCATGAATGTAGTGCCAGGAAGGAGGCCACAGAAATCCCTGGGGCCTTGGGTAGCAGATCAATGTTTACCATGGTTTATGAATGAGCTTTGGGAGCCCATTCCAAATAGAGGGATGCTCTCTCAGCCTGGATACCTGGGGAAGGGTCTAGGTCCTGCCCTGGATGAAATGACATACTTTGGAGATTCCCCCCAAGGAGAGCCTCACCCTCCCTGGGGAATGATGTGGAGATTGGGTGGGGGCTGGGGGAGGGACAAGGGAGGAGGGGTGGGAGAGGGAGCTGGGACTGACCTGTGAAGCATTCATGTTTCTAATTTAAATAAAAACATATATTGAGAGAAAAAAAAAAGAAATTGCCAAAGAGCATGTAAAAGACAGTCACAACAACAGAGATCTAATTATGTCTGAGGCTTCCTGCCTTGTGCCTTTCCCATATTCTCTGCCACGGCAGCCACCCATACAGTGATTTGTGGCCATGTGACACGTGTTCTTAGCCATCTGTGCTGCGGTCACTGGGCTATTTCTGTTGGTATCATCTCCAAAGTCACGAGGAATGGCACTACCATCAGCCTTGTATGTAGGCACTGTCTACACTTCTTTCCACTGTGTAGGAGACAAACTGAATCTAACAAGAACTGACTTCTCATCGGCAGATCTGTCGGCTCTGCTGTGATGGGGCAGTCTCTGGACACATGCAGGGGCGGTGGGACAGTCTCCTTATGACCCACCATGAGAAAGGAATGTTCAGATTCATCGTTTTGTATTTGTATTTGTGTGTATTTTTTATAAATAGAAGTGGGTATGTAAAAACATACATTTCTGTCTTACTGGAAACCTCACCTTTTCATCTGTCTTACTGGAAACCTCACCTTTTCATCTGCATCTCCTCCTGTCTCATTCTTAGAATGTGTGTAAACGTCTCCAGAAACTTCAAGTAGCTACTGGGAGTGATGTAGTAGTGTCTTCCAGTATCTTCCAAGTACTTTGTGCTCAAATCTTTCATACTTTTGTGGATTTCCACACACGTTGGGGCAAACTGTCTTATTAAATCCTGAAGAAAAACAATTTTAAAAAAATCTCAAGAGAATATAAACTGAGAAGAATGGGCAGTAACTTGGAGTACTGTAGTGTTTATGACATGCAGAATGACAGAGGCAGGTCCTGGGCAGCACCATGATCATGTGGGTTTTAAAGATCAGGAATGACAACAATGAGTGACTAATGGCACGACGGATTTACTCCTGCAGCCTGGGCTCTACTTTCTGCACCGATAGTCAGGGCTTGTCTTAGTTGTGATGAACCACCATGACTGAGCAGGTTAGGGAGGAAAGTGTCTAATTACTCTTCCACAGCATACTCTATCACTGATGGACGTCAGCACAGGGACTCAAGCAGGACAGGAACCTGAAGGCGGGAGCTGATGCAGAGGCCATGGAGAGGGGATTCTTACTGGCTTGCTTCCCCTGGCTCGTTCAGCCTGTTTTCTTACAGAACCCAGGACCACCAGCCCAGGGACAGCATCACCCACAATGGGCTGGGCCCTCCCCCACCAATCACTAATTAATAAAATGCCCTACAGCCTGATCTAATGGAGACAGTTTCTTAATTGAGGTGTTCTCACCCACTTTCAGATGACTCTAGCTTGTGTCAGGCTGACATAAGACTAGGCAGCCCAGGGCTCTTGGAACATTAGCAATGGCATGCCACTCTGGGAAATACTCCAACGGTTGCAGAATCCTCATGGAAGGATGGTAACAGAGGCTTCCCTAGGTGGTGTAGAACCTAGGTAGCCTTGAAATAGGTGGATAGCAGGCACAACAGATGTGGAGCTCATGGGGGGTCAGGATATACAACTGAGCATCACACAGCTTAGCGCAGAGATGCCTCTCAGAGATGCGATCCTGTGCTGACTGCGAGCCATGCCCTTCGCTGGCTTCAGGCTCTTACCTCCTTGTTCTCTACTTTCAGCTTTTCCCCCAGGTAGGAGTTGGCCACAATAAGGAGAGCCTCGTCGGGCCACTTATGGAACCAGTCGATGGTGCAGGAGGTAATCATAGAGGGGTAGACCCTACATTTCTGGCGGAAGTTGGATCCCGTAGGACTCATGATCATAAAAACATGCAGATTCTTAGATACCCTCTGAAATTGACAGAAATACACACATTGTTAAAATGTAATCCCACACTTTGGAAATGCTACTATATTGAAAACCCGGTTTAAAACTTGTCTCCTAAATAAATAGACTTTTAGAGACTAGCTGATTGTGTGTGTGTGTGTGTGTGTGTGTGTGTGTGTGTGTGTGTGCGTGCGTGCGCGTGCATGCATCTGCCATCAACAGGGCTCTTGCAGGCAAACTAGCTACCCACAGAGCCCCTGTGCCCTGTTAGCTTCAGATGGTGGATCCAGTGCCAACTCTCACGAAGCAGGAGGAGAGGGCGGCGCTTAGACAGTGATGAGTCTACTACTAACTCTTCCCTGGGGTGTGCGCTTTTAGAGTGCATAGAAACTCAAAGTAAGACAGGGGTCAGATTAGTCAGACCTGAGAGAGAGCAAGAACAGACTGTAGCAGGAACAGGGTCTTCAGAGTTAGTGGGTTATGGTAAGGCGGTAGTAGATAATGCCCAGGCCTTAGACTAACCGCCCGTTTCTTTTTTCATGATTAAGATAAATATCAATTTCTTTCAGAACTTCATTCAGCAGCACACCACTGTGCACACGGGGCAAGTCCCTTTGGGACATGTGTAATCAAATGTCCTGGGATGAGAATATGAATACAAGGCCACTCTTGACTTTGATCCTAAGACCCAACTCAGCTGCTGCTGTTGGTTACTTGGCAAGGACTGGCCACAGGACCCAGGTCTTTTCCTTCTATCTCCACGGGGCACTTTACAACAAGCCCACAGAACTGGAGGTCCCACCAGTGGCAGGTTTCTATTAGCGCAGAGTCCAACAGGTCTAAATTATTGACATCTCTGGTAACTTATTTTCCAAATAAGTACGGTGAGACTAAAGACTGTAAGGACATCCAAGCAGCCTCTTGTCATGTTTGTTCTCTATCAATGGTGATTCCATCTCTGGGATTTAAAACAATGATGTTCTTGTAGTACAAACAGAGCATCTGTTGAGGAAATGTAATTCCCTTTCCCAAAAGCATGCACCCCCAAAATAAGTGAACTCGAGGCCCTTCCTCAGTACACATTTTGCTCTGGGTTGAGTAATTATAGGTATCATTCACTACACTCTTGGCTACTCAATGCCCAATAGTCATGGCTACAAGACAACTAAGATCTAATCCTCCTTATGACATAATGAAGAATCTGGTTCCTCAGTTTCTGATGTTAGGTATCTTTCCCAATCAGTAGTAGAGTTCAAATCCTCCAGGGATGATTCCTTAGGCAAGCCGCGTATTTAATCAGCAGAACATCCAGGCAGACAGACAGAAGCCCGGGGCACTGCCAGATCTGTGTGTGCCATCCAACGGGAGTGTCTGAGACCCCACTGCTGCCTCCCTTCTTGCCCTTTGTAGCCAACTTCTTTCTTTTTTACATGCATATTTTCTTTCCTGCCCAAGCCTATGGGTGTTCAAAGGGACGAAAGGATTCTTCCTTTTCCTGACTTGACACCAATGTAACTGAAATGGAGCCCTTATTAACTGCGAGGAAGGAATCTCAATGAAAAAAATAATCTGAAGATGCAGTTGTTTTTTCTTTCATTTTATTTTAGAAAAACAAATCAGTCTTTTAACCTCAGATTTGTCAGTCTTTGGGACACCCAGGGCATGCTGTGTCTCTGTGTAGGAGTGTTGGATATTGTTTTAGCTTTTTAGAACTCATTTGATGAACTAAAGAAATTGAATCCAACTTGAAAATCATGTACAGAATTATAAGCATGCTCTACTTTAAGTTTACCATGGCAATTTGATAAAGTCGAGATGCAAAACAGTACCTTCTGGAATAACGTGAGTAAGTATTTCCTGTCGTCCATGACATTAGAATGCTCAGTAAAAGCTCTAATCCTCATAACAATGGAATCCAGCTCCTCGTTTTCAAACATGTTAGAAACCTTTCCTCCATTGATAATGTAGTTCAGATCTTCTATAAATGATGTCTTACGTGAAACACAGATCAATTAGGGATAGATAAATCATACATTCTTCTCTAAACAAACTGAGAAAGCACTGACACTTAAGGGCAACTGAGGCTACTTACCACGAAAGCTGACATCTTAGTTCAGTCTCATCCAGACAAGCCTCATCTACCCACCCATCAATTCAAATATGTCGAGGAGACACACGCTTGGTACCCAGTGGATGCACAGGGTACCAAGGGTACACAGCAGTGAGCCCGGCAGGGACCTGTGTCCAGCAGGTCATAGGAGCCTTAACGCAGCCTCATCTGTATCTGACCAGAAGAAAAGCTAGAAATAGCCTGGTGGAGGCACTATTTTAATATAAACATCACTATGTTCATCTCAGCTTTTGGCCAAAGACGGCTTTCTATAAAACCATTGATGGGCTAGAACGGTGGGCTCCAAGCATGGCAGGAATAGCATCTCTCGAAACCAGAAAGAAGGGCTGTTTGATAAGCTTCACTCAGATCAGTGGATCAGGGTGTTTTGATTTGGGGAAAGGATGAATACACAGAAAAAAGCAGAAAATTTAGATTCTTATAAAATATGACAGATATGACATGGAGCCTAATTTGTTCTCAAATATGGCATCCAGTCGAAAAATTTTGGTAGCCAGAGACTCAGAATCAGGAGAAGAAGCAGGATAGGGTTTTAAATAATTTAAAGTATATTTTTGTCAAAACACAAGTCATGTACAACATTCCCTTGAATTTTGTCATAAGGAGTAAATACGACTTTCGGTGACATTCCTAATTATGCTTTGACAGTAAAAGGACACAACTTGTTCAAAATAGTGGGGAAGTTTTGTTTGCTTGTAAGAAACAAACCTACAAGGAAAACCCCAATAGTGACAGATGAAGGAGAGAAAGGGAAGTGCTCCAAGCTGCTATAGCACACTAAGTTACACACACATCTGTACACATCTGGGGGCAGAGACCAGAACCAGCTCTAATACAGGTGGCTGACTTTGCTACAGGGAGTAATCACTTCCAATCTGCTAATTAAAATGTAAACAACAAAGACAGGAAATACTTCTGCTGGGTGTTTACTTAGAGCTATGGCATGATTACAAACACAGCCCGTGAGCTGTGACTGAATGAGCACAGAGATCACATCACAGAGGGCTGAAATGTTTCCCTAGTAGAAGACTCCCACACATAAGCGTGAACCTTCTTGGGGGCACAAACACCAACCTTTAGCAAATCAAAAAGACATCAAGCACTCACCTGTTGTTCTTGTAAGTTGGCAACCATGACAACAATGGGGGTCTCTTCCAAGCCGGTTTGAATAAACACATTTTTAAACATGTCTTTGAATTCTGAGACTGCATAACTGTGGGTTACAGGCACTCTGTATAGTTTGTGTTCTGCCATGTAACAGGCTAAGGTTGCATAGGTTTCTTTTCCACATGCATCAGTTCCAATCTTTGGAAAACAAACCGACAAATCCAACATTGGATTCATAATGTCTTGGAGTTAGGGATGTCGCGCAGGGGAGTACTACTCATTTAACAAGGACAAGGCTCTGAGTTCTGTTCCTAGCACACACACACAAGCAATTAAACACCCACAAAAACAAAGTGAGTGGTTCCTATGTATTTTCTGGGAACTGATCAATAAGTACTTTTCTACTTATTTATGCTAGAAATATTAACAGTAAGCATATTTCAGACTATAAGACAATAGCATACAGCCGGGCATTGGTGGCACATGCCTTTAACCCCAGCACTCGGGAGACAGAGGCAGGTGGATCTCTGTGAGTTCGGGGCCAGCCTGGTCTGCAGAGTGAGTTCCAGGACAGCCTCCAAAACAATACAGAGAAACCCTGTCTCGAACCCCCCCTCAAAAAAAAAAGACAATAGCTTACATTCTAATATCTTCATACACTCTTAAATATGTGAAATTTTACTGTACTGATACCCTGGAGAAATAGCACAAATTGACTTGTAAACCTATAGTATCATTATCAATATCTGATGCTTCACTCATGGGAAAATAGGTAGGTAGTTATTTTAGGCAATAGTGACTGTTCTTTGGTGATGATGAAATCACCTCACACATATTTGTGAACACTAGGCTCAGGATGCAGCTCTGTGTGTAGAGTCCCTCTGCACTGGACCAAACCCCACACCACATAAAATAGGGTGAGGTGACATGCTCCTGTAATCCCGCCACTTGAGAGGTGGAGAAAGGAGGATCATAAGTTCAACGTCCACCTAGGCTACACAGGGTGTTCAAGGCTGGCCTGGGATATGTCAGACCCTGTCTCAAAAATAACAAAAGTGTAAACACTAAGGTTCAGTTTAGCTGTGAAGCTCCATAGTTTTTACAAATATATAGCTTGGTGGTTTGAAAGAAAATGGTCCCCAGAGGGAGTGGCACTATTAGGAGGTGTGATCTTGTTGGAGGAAGTGTGTCACTGTGGGGGCGGGCTTTGAGGCTCTTTTCTCCAGCTCCCCTCAGTGTGACAGTCAGTCAACTTCCTGTTGCCTGAGTCAAGATGTAACACTCTCAGCTCCAGCACCACATTTGCCTGCACGCTTCCTTGTTCTCTGCCGTGACGACAATGGACTGGACCTCTGAAACGGTAAGCTGCCACCCCCAATGAAATGTTTTCTTTACAAGAGCTGCTGGGGTCATGGTGTCTCTTCACAGCAATAGAAGCCCAAACTAAGTCATAGTATAATACATTCATGATTTCATTATTGAACAGAATTTCATCACATTAAGAAGACTGTTGGAGCTTCCCTCTTGAGCAAACTCTTGGCAACCACTGATATTCCTATATAATTGGAATCACGTAAGCATACCACTTTCCTGATTATTTTATTTCTCTTAGTAATATACCTTTACCATTCACCATGTCCTTTTTCGGCTTAATAGCTGTGTATTGGGGTAGTTTCCCAAGGCAGAAATCTAGGCTATTGACTTTAAGTTTTCTTCTTTTTAAGTATAAGCATTTAGACCTAATAGATTTCCTATAGATTTTCCTGTAAGTATTACTTTAGACATGTAGTGTAATTGCTTTCATTTTCCCATGCTATTTTCTAATTTGACAGGATCTATAGTGACCTTGGAGACAAACTTTGGGGCCTGTCTGTGAGGGAGTTCTAGGCTAGCTGAATTGAGAAGTGTGACCCTAGTAGGCAACACCATCCCCCAGGCTGGAGTCCCAGACAGAGGAAATGGGAAGATTCATACGATGCTATTTATAGATGGGAAAGTTAGTAAGAAAATAGCTGGTGGCAGGAGGGGGGATTTATTTGATTTATTTTGTATTGTGCTTCTTGATTCTACTTTTTCATTCTAAAAATGCCTTTCAGTTAATTTTGTTCAAATGTCTACTTAAAAAGATTCTTTGAGTCAAAATCTAGCTGTGTTACATGCAAGATAGAATCTTTTTTTTTGGAGGAAAAAAGTTAAGAGACAAAATATAAATGGTAGTCATAAATAACAAATTAAATAATATGTTTATACAACTGGCAAAATATCATGGATTAAATGGTTCTATCACATTATTTATTTAGTGTGTGTGTGTGTGGGCGTGTAAGTGAGTGTGTGTACATACATGACACAGCCTGAGTATAGAGGTCAGAAGACAGCTTGTAGCAGTAGGTTCTCCCTCTACCCATGTGGGTCTTGGGATCAAACTCACACTTAGCAGCAAGCACTTTTACCCACTGAGCTATCTTGCTGGTCCAATATTGTGGATTTTATTTTGCTTTCTAAATCCTTCTGTCTGTTCCAAGTATTTGGAACTTTCTGTTAATTTAGTTGTCACTTACTCTCATAAGGAACACATCTTTGTGCAATGGCTTCTATTTTCAAATAAATATCAAACTTGGCGTACTATTTTTGAACCCAGGATCCACCTGTGTAGATGTTAGATTAGTACTAGGATAGATTAGTACTAGGATACATTATGTGCGGTGCCAAGCACATCTGTTTTAGCCACACCAAGGGCCTTTCCCAAACAAATAGCATGTCCCTGTGCCAGTGAATTTCTTCTGCAAACAATGAGATCCTGTTCTATGACGCAGTTATTGGGGTCTTTTGTAATTTATCTGAATACAGCTTCTATATGTAGATTTTACTGGAGAGTCTGAATTTTTAGTTTGCAAACATAAAAAAAAACAGTTGAAAAACTGAAATTCATACCAGTAGCATGTGACTCCCTGGCTGTCGGAGGATTCTGGCAGCTCTTGTAATGTGTTCTATAGCTTCCTTGAAGAATACAGTTGAATGAGACATCTAGCAGAAGAAATGTAGCAAATAAATGAATTACAGGTTTAGAAAAGTGCATCAAATGTTTGTTATGGTTTTACATACTAGGAAGCAGGAATGTGAGTGACTCTGTCTAGTAGCATGGTGGTGACCTAGACCCAGTTAAGAGTCTGTGTCAACATTTAGAGATGACACATTTTCACAATCAACTCACTCCTTTGCTAATAGTCTGGTGAGCTGACCTGGAAAGTTGTGGGGCTGAAGGCACAGGATGAAGAGCATAAAAATAGTATCTAGGTTGCTTTTCTGTGGCTCTGTATTGGTAGTGGCTGGAGGGAGAGACTTAGGAAATTATACATGGCATCTGTGGTTTGGTTGGCATTTCTGTTTCAGCATGTCTCTGCTCATGACGGCAATGGAAAAGATGGAAAGAGCCACAGCCGTGGTGTGTCTGTCACTCTGGACCCTGTTGCCATATTCTTTCGCATCTCTTAACTCCCTTATCTCTGCCGTTCAATTCCCCTTAGCCTCAGCTACACCCCATCTTTGCAATTAGATGTCACTGTGACAAAGTCTAGAGAGTATTACAAACAGCTGGGTTTCTAATGGTCTGCTTTGAAACTGGAGGGCATATACCTCCTCCCCCACCCCAGGCACACACACTTTAGCATGTTTGATATATATATTTATGCATGTACACACAAATAAACATATCCATGTTTAATACTCTTCAGGTTTTCATATGTTATGTCTTTACCTCCAGAGATGTTGAACTCAACTTCTGTTGGAATTTCTTAAGTATGCTGAGAAGTTTTTCATAGCTGCTGATGTTCTGGTAGATCTTTTTTCTGTGAGGTTTATTTATATCCATGAAGTCCACAAATAGAGTTGGGTTATTCATCAGGCTCTCATGCTTCCAATGAATCTATTGTAAATAAGAACTCAGTGAGCATTTGACTGATATTCAGATTTCATTGTCTGTACATTGAAATCCTGTCTGTCATAGACAATTCTGGTAGTGGATCCTAGGGCTCAGGCTCTCAACCAATTTGTGTATGAGTGTGTGTGTGTGTGCATGTAATTATGTGTGTTCTTTTGGGAAGTGAAGCTTGTGGAATCCTCCTTAAAATAATATTTTTTAATGCTTCTAATAAAATGCAAGTGTTACAAAGAAATCCAAGAGTCTTGGAATACAGTTCTGACCACGAACTCTCCTTTGGGCGGAGAGCTGTGTGGCTGTGGGTAGACGGCCCATAGCTCTACTGATGATGTGGGAAAAGGATTCTTCCTCAGCCAGTGGTCAGTAACCACTCTGGTCCTGTGGCCTTGTATGGTTGGCTTTGTACAGCTTCTTTCTTGGTCTAGTTTGCATGATTTTGGCTCTCTTTCATACCAAGGCTGCTAACTCTCTCCCATTTGACAATGGTCTCATCGTTTTCCTCCTCTCTAAATCCAGTCAAAGTGAATGACTCTTGTTCACGGGAGGGCTGGGTGTTTGCACGGTTTATCAGAGCTCTTTGCAAGCTACCCTGTAGCCCCTTGGTGATGGTAGCTGCAGGCAGTGTCCACACCATTTCCAGTAATCCTTAGCATGTATCTCACTTGCCATCTAGCACTGGAAATTCCTGGTGGATGTTCAGAAGTAATTCGCTCAGCCAATAGTGGTCCCGGATGGGATGGCATGATCCCTGAGAGACTGCATGACATCAGACATCCTAGGTTTGGGTGATGATGCCATCACTTGACCAGCTGCGCAACCCTGAGGAACCTTCCTCTGCTCGGCACTGTTTGTCACCTGGCCAGCCCTCCCCCTTCATTCATTCTTTAGCCATTCATTCTAGATATATTTGTTAAATGCTTTTACTAAACTGAGTTCCAGAAATTTATATAAATCACCTAGTCTGTCCTCATGAGGTGGGTAGATTAGAGATAGCTAAGTCAGGTCTGCGAGAGGCAAGTCCTGCAGTCTCATACACAGGGGAAGCACAGTCTAGAAAGAGGCTGGTGTTGGCCAGAAAAGGCTACCATAAGGTCAAAAGTATGCACGGAATTTAAAAAATGATCCCTACTCTAAACTGACAAATTATAGTCTCATATATGTATAGGGTACAAAGCCATGATTACACTGTGAATGTAATAAAACTAAATAAAACAGTTACCGTCCACACATGTATTGCTATGCCCGGCAGCTCTAAAGGACCCATCCATCTTGTCTTATCATCTCCCCATTCCTTCCATGCCCACCTTTCCCGGTCCTGAGTGGTGGCCCTCCTTTAGACTCCACTCACAGTGGGGCATGGTCTTTCTGACCAGAGCCCTGGACAATGGCCAGGAGTGAGCCGTGGAGAGGGGCCTGCAGCTGCAGGGGCAGAGACTATGGGGAATACGCTGACCTCTGACTGGAATGCAGTGGCACATGCTCAGACTTGTGGCACACATAGAGGCATGGGGACTGAGACCGACACCAGAAAAGGGCATCTTGGTGGTAGAGAGGGCGCCGTGGGTACAGCTGAGGAGTGAGGTGCCCAGGGTAGCAGGACATGGGTTTAGAGTCATCTCTCTCTCTCTCTCTCTCTCTCTCTCTCTCTCTCTCTCTCTCTCTCTCTCTCTCTCTCTCTCTCTCTCTCTCTCTCGGTTTTACGAGACAGGGTTTCTCTGTATTGTTTTGGAGGCTGTCAGTCCAGCCTGGCCTCGAACTCACAGAGATCCGCCTGCCTCTGCCTCCCGAGTGCTGGGATTAAAGGCGTGCGCCACCACCGCCTGGCTGTCATCTCTCTCTTTTAAGGTTCAGGTTATCTTTACCAAATTTCTTGCCTGTATATAAAGTGTAGGGGCTGGAGAGATGACTCAGCAGGTAAGAGCCGTGGCAGCTTTTCTGAGATCCTGGGTTCAGTTTCCAGCACCCATATGGGAGCTCACAACTGTCTGTAAGTGTAATTTTGTAGGATCTGATGCCCTCTTCTGGTGTGCAGAAAACATGGAAACAAGACACCCATATACATCTAATAAATAAATCTTTAAAATGTAGACATGAAAGTATTTTTTCAGTATCATAATAGCTTAGATGGATCACTGCATATCAGAAACAATTTTCAATGTTTCATTTTCATTAGAGTTGCTCATTCTCACCACAGACCTATGAGGTGGGAAATCACTGCCCTTACTTAGACGTCAGAAAACCAAGGCACAGAGGGGCCATTTGCTCAAGGTCTATTTGCTCATGAGGGGGAGGACCTGGGCTTTGAACCTTGGCAGAAGCTGTGTTTAAAATCTCCAGATCTCACTGCCTCTCAGGATGTTGAAGATAGATAAGAACAGAAGGGCTGGAGATCCAGTCCCCATGGGAAGTACCAGGGAAGGGCACAGAGATGCCACCCAATAGCAGCGCCAGGCAGGCAAAGAAGACCGGTATCCCCGGGAGAACTGGAGGGGATGGCTGAAGGGCTGGTGGGTGTGGAGATGGAGAAGGCATTATGTTGGGGTCCTAAATGCCAGTATATTTCAACAGACTTTTAAAAAGGCTGAGGGATCAAATTGATATGGGTCAGCATAAACGATAATATTAAGGTGAGTCTAGATTAAAATCTCAGTGATTCTGTAATTATCTCAGAAGCATACATGTGCACATTTAAATATTCATATATAGACACATATTTGTATATGGGCACATTTATATAAGGAGAACTCTGTGTATACAGTTTGTAATCTGCAATTCTGTTTCACTATTGTTCACCTGTGCCCTTAACATCCTCCTTGGCTGTCTGAGGATGATGCAGTGAAGAGAGCCGACTCCCTGCCCACTGAGCCTCGGGCCTCGTTTCAAGTCAGTGGTTACACATCCTCTGTGACCTGAGTTAAAAGAGACAGCAGGGAGGCTAAAGGACAAAGCGGTGGGGAGAGATGAGGAGTCTGGGCAGCTCGGTGGTCATTTCTGTTGGCCGTGGGGAGGAAGGTGCAGTGTTGGGGTTCTGAGGGGCTAGAATCACAAACAAAGGAATCAAGGCTCCATCACCTCCCTCGTCTCTCGTGCTATGTTCTCAGACATCTTCAAGGATGGGACGGAATTCTCAAGAGGACAAAAGTTGCTTTCATTAATATTAGAGATATATTTGAAGACTTTCCTAAAATATTTGTGTGTGTGCATGCTCAAAATTCCACTTGGAACATGTTTCAGAACACACCTGCAGATGGTTTTGCAGTTCCTTTGAGAGAAGCTGGTAGAAAAGGTTCTTTTCACTGGGTTCAATTAACCGATCATGAAACACTCGGCTGGCTTCATGTACTAAGAGCTGAGCTGCCATCTCTTTAGAGTTGATAACGCTCTTGTCCGCTTGCATCAACCCCAGCAGAAGCTGTGAGAGATCAAAAATGAACATAATAAACAGTAGCAGGGGATTGTGCAAAGTAAAAGCTCAAGTTGTGTGGATGCATGTTTTATAAAAATAGAAGAAACTTTCATCAATTTCTGGGACAATCTGAATGTTTTCATGGGATGGGCAAGTTAAAGCCAAAGAAAACTGCCACAGAATGGCTCCAAGTGGGAGGAGGTTTGGTAATATCTCAGGTTCATCTAAGAGAGGCTCACCATGACCAGAAACCAAAGCCTGGTGGCAAATTCTGCCAGCACAGGTGACAGAGAGGGACCTTGCCTTTTTTGAGACAGGGTCTGTGTAGCTTTGGCTGGCCTATGGTTTTCCACATAGAGATCTCCCTGCCCCTGCTTCCTGAATCCTGGATTAAAGGCACTATGTATCCAGCTGTGAGGTACTTTCTAATGTTGATGTGTTCAACATTTTAAGTTTTGATTAAGAACTTCTATGCAAATCAGGGCTGAATTTCTACAGTGAGAGAAGATACCATACTAAATTACTTTCCTTCCTTCCTTCTTTCCTTCTTTCTTTCTTTCCTTTCTTCCTTCCTTCCTTCCTTCCTCCCTTTCCTCCCTCCCTCCTTCCTTCCTTTCTTCCTCCTCTTTTTTTTCTGGGACAAGCTTTCTCTGTGTAGTCTTGGCTGTCCTGGAACTCTCTCAGTAGACCAGGATGGCCTTGAACCCAAAGAGATCTACCTGCCTCTGCTTTCCAAAATGCTGGGATTCAAGATGTGTGCTACTGTCTTAGGGGTTCTATTGCTGTGAAGAGACACCATGACTACAGCAACTCTTATAAATGAAACATTTAATTGAAGTGGCAGCTTACAGAACAGAGGTTTAGTCTATTATCGTCATGGTGGACATGGTGATATACAGGCAGACACTGTGCTGGAGAGGTAGCTGAGAGTCCCTCATCTTGCAGGCCATAGGAAGTAGACTAAGTCATTGGGCGGTAGCCCTCAAGGCACGCCTCCACAGTGACATACTTCCTCCAATAAGACTACACCTCTTCCAATATAGCCACACCTCCTAATAATGTCACTCCTTTTAAGCTTTTGGGGGCCAGTTACACTCAAACTACCACAGCTACTATGCCTGGCTATTTTTTTTCTTAACATTGAATTTTGAAAATTATTTAATTATGGCTGCTGACAGAGCTAGCGCTGCTGGAAAAGAGGTGAAAACTCACTTAAGTGTACAAAGTACCTACATAGGTTTACTCCCTTGCAGCCATACGAGTCCTCCAAACAAGGTCAAAGCTACAGTGTGACCTGGTCATTTCTTCTGGCAGGGTCCCAGCGTGTGTGCGGAAAGCCTGAGTGGGTTTTGTTACTGAATCCTCTGCTCCAGAGCAGCCCTCTTCGATGGACCTGTGGTGCAGCTGTGAGGTCACTTCTTACGTCTTTAACTATCTCAGGTGGACAGTACCAACAAGAAGGGAGGCCAGGAGACAGAGACTCATGCAGTACAATTATATCTCGATTTAAATGTTGAAAATAAGCTAGAGAATTAATTTCAAAACAAACCTTGAACACGTCTCGGGGATTAAATATGTAGTGGCATTTGGTTGGTGTTGGCAGCATGTTCTTACAGACTTGATAATATATCGCCAAACTACAGAGCACAAGCTGGTCTCTGCATTTCTGGACCTCAGCTATGAAGTTATGGATGGAGAAGTACATTCCCAGGTGGGCCTTTAAGGAGAAAAGACAATATTCAGTTCAACATTGAAACCCATGTTATGGCTAATATTCACCAAGAAGCAGACTTGTGAACTGCAACAGAGGGTTAATATCACTAAAAAATTACTACTCATTAAGATTTTAGGACACGATGGTGGCAAAGAAGCTTAGAAACGTCAAGGCACCCTGGGTGTAGGAAACAGACGCTTGGGGAGGTCTCAGTGCTGGTCCCGTGGTCTCAAGGCATGTGATGTGTGTTCTTTGGGGACAGCGGGGGTCCACCTCTGTGCACAGCATCTCCTTGCTTGCCAGGGGGGCAGGTGTTAGAACATCACCTTATCTGTACTGCCAAACACATGGGTTTCTTTTGGAGAGTCCAAATTCCCTGTGGGGAAAATGGCTCAAAGTGAAATACAGTGTAAATTTATACATCTGATGTGTGAGATTACATAGGACATAGTGCATTTCTTCAAAATTAATCTTTCATTTTCTTTCTTTGTAAGTCTTGAAGGTAAATTAAAACCAATTTCCCTCTGATCCCTTATGATTCTGATGCAGGAGATTACAGGCCACACCTAAAAGAAAACTGCTTTAGAAGAAAGAAATCGTGGATGCCAACCCAGTCTGATGGAGGCGATCCCACCTCCTGTCAGAAAGCGCAAAGATCATGCTAAAGTGCAGTTCCTGAGGGCCACGGCAGACGCAGTGACTCTGTCATAAGGGTGGAGTCCTGGGATTGCACCAGACACATACTGCAGCACTTCTCATCAAAACTAAATTGTGATCTCAATATTAAAAGATAAATCATAAATAATAGTCCAGAAATATAGGAGAAATAAAATTTATGAAGATGAGAATAATTTCTGTGTTAGTGTTTTTAATTTCTCAGACTTTTCCTTATAATATGTTCTTTTTGCTTCCCCAGTAGAAAATGAGCTAAGATGTGGAAAATAGGGTTTATTTCACCTTACAGCTTGTAGTCAATCACCTAAGACAGGCTGAGCATGAGTTCAAGGCAGGAACCTGGAGGCAGAACTTATATAGAGGAGCGCTGCTTATTGGCTTGTTCCTCCTGGCCTACTCACCCTGCTTTCTTACAGACCCATGAGGGCCTGCCCACAGCGGGCTGGGCCCTCCCACATCAGTACCAATCAAGGCAACACCCCAATTTTAATCCCAGCACTGGGTGGCAGAGGCAGGTGGATCTCTGAGTTTGAGGCCAGACTGGTCTACAGAGTAAGTTCCAGGATGACCAGGGCTACATAGAGAAACCCTATGTCAACCACCACACACAAGAAGAAAAGATTTTCTATTCCCAGGTATGTCTAAGGCTTGTGTCCAGTTGACAAAACAACAACAAAACAAAACAAAAAAACCCAACCAGTGTAGCAGAGTACTATAGCATTCTTGAGAACCTGGCTCTCCCCCAGGGAGGGGGGGTGGAAGGGTGCCAGGGCAGGAGGGAGGACAAGCTAGATGCATTACCTGGAAGATAGTACATAATGTGCTCTGTGGAGGGTGAGGTAACGCCAGGATGGAGAAGTGTTTGAGGAGGCGTGGGCTGATGTCGTTCCCACTAGCAGAAGGTGCACAGGCAGCCACTATAGAAAGATCTTGAATAGTCTGTGGGAAGGGTTTTAAAAAGGGAGTGCCGTCTGTAAGAAGTAAAATATATATCCGTTCCCCCTCCCCCCCGCCCCACGAAGAAGAATTTAGGCAAACATTTAGAATACTATTTACAAAAATTACTATGGTAATAGAAACCCATGTCCTTTGCAGGTAACCTGTCATAAAATGTAACTTCAAGGTAAGTCACTTCCAGCAGGCTTTCTAAATGTCATCAGGAATAGCCCTCTTAAAAAAAATGACAATCACTTCAAAATGCAAAAGTATTAGAAGAAAACATGGGGGGGGCGGGGGCAGAATATATCTACTGGTCTTGGCAAAGAAACTTGAAAGCATAAGAGACAAACCTAACACAGACATGTGGGATTTCCCCAAACAAGAAGTTTCAGCACAGTGGTTGACAGCGTGACCCGACATTGACAAGGGGACTCTGTCTACAGTATACAAGGAACTCAAATATCCCAATAGCTCCCTACAACAAATAACCCAACAAAGAACTGGGGGACATTTCAACCGAAGAAACATACAAATAACCAGCAGGCAAATGGGGGGACGGGGACGGGTAGAGGAGAACCAGTCACCACTGAGCATCAGGGAAATTCAGATAAAAACAATAGGGAGATTCCACTTCATCTCAGCTAGAACAGCTAGCAGCAAAAAAGACAACAAATGGAAAATACTGGTGAGGCTGAGAAGGGACATTCTTGAAAACTACTAGAGGGAATGTAATTAGCACAGACATCATGAAAAACAGGGTTCAGGTTCCTCGTAAGAGTAGAATTACCACATGTTCCAGTATATATACACATTAAACAGAGATTAAATCAGTATAAAAATATATCTGCATTCACTGTGCTATTAGTAACAGAAAAAAAAACACAAAATCAGTTTAAGGGCCCACTAATGGATGAAGAAACTCTGGTGTATATATGCAATGAAATGCCACCAAATCTTAAAAAAGAGGGAAATATTGTCATTTGTAACAACATAAATGAGCCTGGAAGACATTATGCTAAGTGAAATAACCCAGATACAGAAAGTAAAATACTGCCTGATTGCACTCATTTGGGGGCTCCAAAAAGTGTAGTAGTAGATATTTCCCACTGATAACCCTAAATGTAAATGTTTTAACTTCCCAATTAAATAATGCAGACTAGTCAGTTGGATAATGTCCTTCAAAAAACATAGCTCACTCATTAAAAAGTCTCCAAGAGAAAGGACAGAACTCAATCAACCAAGCAAATGAAAGCAAGAATCATTCTGGGGTAACTATTATGATAACTGATGGAGTATGTTGTAACTGAAAACCTTCAAGGAAGTACAAGACAGCTTAACAAAGTGAGTGACCCACCAAGAAGCCGTAACAATTGTACATACATGCCCACTGAATATTGGGACTTCCAATTTCATAAACCAAATAGGCTTGGATGTAACAGCAGGGGGTGATTTCAACAGCCCACTTCTGAAACAGGTCATCAAGACTAACAGCTAGTAAGGAAACTTCAGAGTAATCTATACCATAGGTTACATGAATTTAATAGACATTTACAGAATAATCTACACAACAGCTGTGGAATCCACATTATTCTTAACAGCATGTCAGCTTCAAAAAATTGTACACATTTTAATTCATAAAGCAAGTACTGAAACAATTTCTTATCAGGTTATTGTGGAATAAAACCAGAAACAAGAGACACACCCAGAGATTATACAATGTACTCTTGAATGACCAATGAGTCATTGGAGTGATCAGGGTGAAAATAAAGAACTTCCTAGAATCAGATGAAAATGAAAGCACAGCGTTCACTGTAGTCTGTAGGACAATGAAGGAAGCTGTAGAGTAACAACTCATAGCTACAAGTGAGTACTTAATTAAAAAACCAAGCCGAGGCAGTGGGAGGGGAGCAAATTAAAACAAAGTATAACCACACAGACACATGAAATGCTATAGTGAAACTCATTACTTTGTATGGCGACTTGAAAGTAATAAAAAAGAAGAACTGGATCTCAAATGAATAACTTAAGGACACATCTCAATGTCTTAGAAAAACAGGAATAAGTCAATCTCCAAAGCCACCAACTAGAAAGAGGCAGCTCTTAACAAAAGGTGTTTGGAAAACTGGACAGCTACACATAGAAGAGCAAAACAAAAATCCACCTCTCAACACAGTAGAATTCTACCCAGGTTTAAAGAGGGGGGAAGCGGGGCTGGAGAGATGGTTTCATGGTTAGGACTGCATACTGCTCTGGTACACAACTGGAATCCAGCTCCCAGAACCCACACAGCACAGCTCCCACCATCCCATCAGTCCAGCTCCAGGGGATCCAACACCCGTTTCTGACCTCCACAGGCAGCAGCACTGAGCTGCACACAGACACACACACAGGCATGAACTCACACACGTAATTAAAAATAAAAGCCAAACAAAAGTACAAAGTTAAACCATTTGGAGGGCGGTAGGTGGAGCTGGAGAGCACTGTTACAAAGACAAATACATATAGGAAAAGATTGTGTTTTCTAGATGTAAATCTAAATCGGACAAACAAATACAACGCGAAAGTAGGAAGCAACCAATGAGAGGAGAAGCGGATATAAACAGGGAAGAGAAAAAGAGAGGATAATGGGAGGCAGGGAGGAAACAACTATATCACACATTGTCTCTTATATGTACGCACACACGCTCACACGCGCGCGCACACACAAATTCAGATTTGACATGACAGCAATGTGGAACTACTTGGAGGAAGGGAAGGGACCACTGAGGGGCAGGCATGAGAGGCATGAGAGAGGGAGACAAGTCACGGCAAGCTACAAGGACATAAATGCACGAAAATATAAAAATGAGATCCATCTCTTTGCTTGTTAGTAAAACATTAATTAAAAAAAAAAGACTAGGATCCTGTGCAACCCATTAAAGCCAGAACAGGACCCAGTCTATCCTGATGGGGTGCGTTTGACACTTCTGGTCGTTCCCATGCCCGTGCTGGGGCTTCAGAAATCCCATCAAAGGCCTACTATGACTATTTTCTGGTAGCTGTAGGGCTTTTGTCCAGGTTGTTATTCCGGGACCCGTTTCGTTTTCTTCTTTGTTTTCCCGCCTCTCTCAAGTTCTCTGTAGAGGCTGCACTGGGGCTCTTCCTCTCTGCTTAGGTGGGTGGTGACTTGGACAGTCTGGCCGGCGTCCCAGCCAATGCCACTCACTACCCAGTGTGCTTTAGTCTCCAGGGACATGCAACTTTTTGCAACACAGTCATCCCGTCTTATGGAGGAGAGACCTGAGGAGTGGACAGTTGAAACTGGTGGATCGAGTTTTAGAACAAAGGGCTTTTGATTTCCAGAGAAGGAAACACAGAAGGGTCTCAACATTAACATATTTACGTAACCAGACTTTCTAAATTCCTCACTCAGTGTTGCTGTAAGTGTTCCATAACATTATCCAGTGAGGAGGAAATCTTGGTGTATACTGTACCTTCCATGAATTTCTTTCAGTATCATAAACCCCGCCCATTTCTAGTAACTGTCTGATGAATTCCAGGGGTGGCTGTGTTCCATAGGTATCTGGTACTGGCATATTCAAGTCGTCTATAAATACTACAATCTGAAGGGAGACAGGATGTTTCAAAATATTAATTAGTACAACCTTTAAAAAAATCTTAAACTACAGATGTTATGCTATTTGTTCAAGAACAAAATTACATTTAGTAATCTGCTCTTTAAAAGTTAAAAGCAGAAGAGCTTATCTATTTTGATGCTCTGGTCTTAGAAGACAGCAAGCATTCAAACCAGCAGAAACTATGCACCCTTGGTTCCTAAAACAACTACATGATACTCAGGAGTGCTTTTTTGTTGCTGATAAAGCATTGACTGTGGCGTGTACTTTTGAATGTGCCAGCTCACTAAGCATTTTCTTTTCATGTGCTTACTACTGGCAAGGCCCCGTTGGAGGATTTAGCTCTTCTATTTCATACGCATCTGGTTTGGGAATAAAATTCAGAAACATATTCCAGTTTTTAAATTTGTATTACTTTTTACCTAGGACAGTATTATGCAGTAAAGTGTGTTGATCATAATCTCTGTGCGATTAACTCTTTTGGCTGTGTTTATTTTTTGTGAATTAAAAAACAAATGACTGCTTTAATTTCCTAATTTGTAACTGTCAACTTTTTTTTAAAAAAAGTATTTCTCCTCCTGAAATATAGACTGGCAGTCATGTTTCTTGCCTGCGTTTTCTTTTAGTGGGGAGGCAGGGTGGTTTGAGACAGGGTTTCTCTGTGCAACAGCCTTGGCTGTCTGGAACTCGCTCTGTAGACCAGGCTGGCCTCGAACTCACAGAGATCCGAGTGCCTCTGCCCGAGTGCCGGGTGGGATTAAAGGCGTGCGCCACACCCCCTGCACTCACCTTCATTTTCTAATGGTGTGATTATAGGTTGCTGAAACCCTTTCAAACTCCTAAAGCTTATTCATGTAGGCAGTTTTATTTAAATCTTTAGTCTAAGTCAAGGGAATCTGAAGCAAGGCCTTCAGACCTGCTAAAGGTGACACAGGCAATGGCAGCAGGGACTCCTAGGCCCCCACACAGGCTTATCTGTGAATCTTGTAAACCTCTTGACCCTGAATTAACTTCATGGTATTGAATGGGAGTCAGTGATCGTAAGCTCCCATTGGGACTCAGATAACAAATTGACAGTTGATTCCAGGCCAAGAAGCCTGGAGGTGACATGAAGAGCACCCGATTGCCCCCGTGTGCCTGCCTCATTCCCACAAGTCATTCCCGTCATGCCTTCTAGAGTCCCTGGGTTCTAGAAGTCCCTCTTTCTTTTAGAGTTCCGTGCAGTGGAAGAAAGTGAGCTAGAAATTACAGCACCAAGGCACCAGTAGCTAACTCAGGTTCCAGGCAAGCTTTATCTAGATTTTGGCATATTCTTTTGGTCTTAATTCTCACAGGGCAACCCATTATACTGGAAGAGGATTACACTGTTTAAAAAATCAAAGTCCCTATTGTAAGTGCATTTTAAAACAACACTCAGGAGTGCATGTTCTCCTTTTTACAAACTAAAACAAACCAATTCATTACTTGATTCATACAAACAGAGGGCTCAGAGGGGCTGTTACCCTGTTGTTTTTTGGGGCTCCGAGTATGTCTTTGGTTCTTCTGACTAACTTCCGCAGAATCATCTCCTTGGTTTTGGTCGCTGTCATATTGGTGGTAAAATTTATTGTAGAGACTATAATTCCTTTATCATTTTTAACTGTGGTGTCATCAGTTTTAATCTCTACTTTCTTTGCACTCTGTTCTACAATGCCAAATACAAAAAGAGAAATAAATTTAGGGCAGTTTAGGATATGTATGCTCTATTTTAGGGTGTTAGGAAACTTGAAATAAACCATTTTATCCTGCTGTTGTTCTTTTAATGACAATGCTCTGTCCGAGGGAGGACAGCAGCTTTCAATGGTTCCATGATTTTTCATTGTACACTACGTGTCAGAAACCATAACACACACAGTGGTATGAAAGCTGTGCTCATTGTGTTAGACCCGTTGAACCGAATGATGGGAAAGCACCATGCAGGACTCATTCCCAGAGTCAGAATCATCCAGGGGGATGTGTAGGATGCTGCTACACTAGTTTAAGACCCCAGACTGTCTCTGGACTCATGCTTCTGCTGTTCGTCCTGGCACGAGAGCTCCAGAATCACGACTTTCTCCTGCATTGTGCTGGGCACCAGGAAAGAACGGAGCCAGAGAGTGCCTCCTAGATCCCACCCGCTCTTCCACCAGGGTGGCAGGAGTCACCCGTGGGAGCATACAGTCTCCTCCACCATAGTTTGAGTGGGTCCCGGATAACTTTCAACAGTTTGTATTTTAAATGAATAATTCCAGTTTTACTTTTTTTTTTTTTTTTCCTGAGACAGGGTTTGTCTGTGTAATAGCCCTGGCTGTCCTAGAATTAGCTCTGTAGACCAGGTTGGTTTCGAATTCAGAGATCCACCTGCTGCTGCCTCCCGAGTGCTGGGATGAAAGCGATTCTAGTCGTTACTCTACGACTTCTCATTGTAAGGAATGGCTTCACATATGGCCACCATAGAGAAGTTTGATCCCATGTGGCCACACTTACCAAAACCTCCGAGGGTTGATTTGTAGGTTTCAGCAAGCAAGATGCTGATATTCTGCCTTATGCTGTTGGGAGCAAAGGGTTTAAGGACCCAAAATTAGTTCATCATTCCAGTTGCAGTAATAAAATCTAATCAAAGTAGCAGCTTGTCATTGATTTTACTTAGACTGCCCACAAGAAAACATGTCTTTTTCTGTTCACACTTTTATGGTGTTAAGACCTCTCCACATGCCATTTTCTTATCAGCTGAAAAAGCAGGCTTCTCTAGTATTTTAACAAGGTGAGACTTAAGTTTTAGAAATGTGTTTCATTTTAGAAAATTGTATTTGCAAAAGAGGTTTATTTTTTTCTTTTAGGAAGAGGCAGACAAAATTCAGAATGATAGGCACATGCTCCTTATAAAAAGTCTTTATATATTTCATATGTAGATGATTTATTCTATTACCACAAGCTGATATTATGCAAAACTTTGTGAGGGAGGAAATAACTTATAGTTGCATTTTCTGTTAAATAAAGTGTGTGGTTCTAAACTTAGTTATATTTAAAATAAATGAAAGTATATCTGATTTAAAGGAATGAATTCAGCAGTTAACACTTCGGAAAAAAGTAAAGATTTTCTTCTAAATAGAAAATTAGGGCAAACCAATTTTAAGGGTTAAGTCAGTGACAAAAGCCCTCCATTAAAGGAAAGATATCTCAGAACCGTATGGCTCCGCACTGTATGGTTTTACACGATATGGTTTTACACTGATTTCTACTGATTATTTAGAGAAGAGTGGATGTTTGCTCATATGCTACCAAAAAATGGAGGTAGAAGGAATATTTCCAAAATCATTACATAAAGACAGCATTGCCCTGATAAGAAAATGATATAAACAAAGAGAATTTCAGGACAGTATCATTTAGGAACACAGATGCAAAAATCTTCAACAGAAAGCTAACAAACCCAAACTTGACAGCATATTAAAGAGACCATTCTTTGTGATCAAGTGAGACCTATTCATGGAATGCAAGGATGGTCCAATGTATACAAATCAATAAAAAGTGGTGCATCATAGTAATAGAATAAAGGGCAAAAAGCTATAACGATCATCTCAATAATTAAAAATGTCTATATATTGAAAACTATAATGAAGTTGAAAAGTCATACAAATATCTGGAACTATAGCCAGTATTCATGGTTTAGAAAAATCAATATTGTTATAGTGCTTATACTGCCCAAAATGATCTACAAATTCAGTGTAATCGCTATCAAAACTCAAGCTGGTGTTTTTTTTTTTGGTTTTTTTTTTTGTGAAATCACAAGACTCCAAATAGACACAGCCACCCTGAACAGAAAGAGGAAGGTAGCAGAAGTGACTACAGGGTCAGGAGAGGCGTCTCAGTGACTAAGAGCACTGCTGCTACCGCAGAGGCCTGGAGTTTGGATGCTTGCCCTCAGGTCAGACAGCACATAATGGCCCCAAACTTCAGGGTATGTGATGCTCTCTTCCGGCCTCTGCAGGCATCGGCGGCCACACAAGCCCCACCCCAGATACTTAATTAAAAAAATTAAAATAAAAAGAATACAAATGAAAATAAATCAAAACAACCGGATATTTCCATACAGAGAGTGAACTGAGCCAGGCAAGAATTACTAAACTCCACTGTAGTGAGAGTCTGAAGAAAGCTCAACTCATGGAAGCTGAAAGAGGGGAAGGTGTCAGGGGCTGAGGGTGGGTGGGAACAAATGGGGTGTCTGCCCAAGGATGCAAATAAGGGGAATCTGATTTTAAGGTGTGTCTCCTGGCCATGGAGGGACCGCAGAACTGCAGGAAGCGCAGGGTTAAAGTGCTCTCACTGCAGAGTGTAAGCACGTGAGGTGGCAGCTGTGCTAATCGGCTGATGTAATTTTATAACACACATATACATTTAGACAGCCCATTACTTCTCACAAATATACATATATGTATGTATATATATCTGAGAGATTGAGAAAATATTTTTCTTATTGCCTCATAATTCTCGTCATCTTATAAAAGATTAGCTTTGTAAGAACAAAGTTGACATTCATCAAGGAAACATTTTTTGCTTGTTAGTTTTTTTTTAAGACAGGGTTTCTCTGTAGCTTTGGAGCCTGTCCTGGAATTAGCTCTTGTAGACCAGGCTGGTCTCAAACTACATAGATTTGCCTGCCTCTGCCTCCCGAGTGCTGGGATTAAAGGCGTGTGCCATCACTGCCTGGCAAGGAAACAGTCTTACCAAAAAAGCCAAATTTAAAGTTTAATATATATAAATAGATATACCTTGATCTTTTAATTTCATTGTGTAACAGAACTTTTCCTAAAATTGACCCGTATTTTATATCAAATGTTCCTCGGCCCTCTAGCTTTTCAAGCATCTCACTGATGATAGTAGTCTTCCCGACACCAGAGTCTCCTGAGGGGGAAATATATTAGGTTAGAGCCATGTGCCAGAAAATTACACACATTTGTAGGTTAAAACGAACTAGTAGCATATTCATTTAATTGACACAGAAAGAATATTTTTCTTCTTCTGTTTTAAATGTGAGAGAAGTTAATTAGGGATATAATGTGAATTTCTTTCAAATTGTTTGACTTATATGCTTACAAAAGACAGATTAGGAGATAATTGTAATTTTTACGTAATGTTCATTTAAGCCCATCACAACCGTTTCTTGCTTATAGCATGCTAGAACTACGTTAACTGAAACTGAACAAATGAAACAAAATCGATTTGCAAAGGATGTTTTATGTGCACGAGTGCTGCCTCTGCGTGAGCATGTGCACGACTCTGCCCATGCAGGAGGCTGTAGGCTCCTGGGGCAGGAGTCACAGGTGCTTATGCACTATGAAGTGAGTGCCAGGAAACAGCCCTGAGCCCTCTGCCAGAGCAGCGAGTGCTGCTGACCCCAAGCCTTCTCCCCAGCCCACCTCATCATCTTGCTTTTTTGAGGGAGGGTCTTATTATATAGCCTAGGGGGGTCTTGAACTCAACAATCCTCCTGCCTTAGCCTCCTGAGTACTGGGATTACAGGCTTGCATCACAACACCCAGTTCCCTTACTATCTTTTTTTTTTCTAACACAATCTAAGGTGGCATTTAAAAATAAACATATTGAGGCAGAGCAAGGACTCATGACTCCAAGTTCACAAAACGGAAAAATTCAAGTTTCCTTACAGCAAATCAGAGGCAAATGAGTATGTGCTGTCTGAGTGTCACACCGCTGAAGCTCTTTGTGTATGTCCCTGGGAACACTATTATTTGCCACGGGTGATCCACAGCACAGGCCAGAGACAAGAAAATGTTAGCCAATGGATTGGAGAAATATCCAGAATGAACAGGAACTGTACTGAGTCTTTCCTTTGGTAATAGTAAAAGATTGGAAAATTTTATGCCATATTTACAAATTGCAAATGTTTAAGTTTAATTAGACAATTGGTGTTACCAGAGGTGGCCGTGTAAGGACCAGGGCCCATGGACTATGAAAGTCAACCACATATTCATCTGATGTGTACATTTCTAGAATTTGTCTTTTATGTAATGAAAACAGGTACATAGGCTTACAATGTCCTTCATTAAAGTGGGCTTTCATAGGCTATCAGTAACACTGAAAATTAGTCTCTCTTAATTTTCGGGGCCTGTTAACTAATTCCCGCTTGAACATGATTAGACCCAATAATAGGTAAACTTCTTCCTGACTCAGGAATTCCCTGTTCCTTATTTTTGAGACCTGTGAGGAGGACAGGGTAGGAGTTCTTCAGGAGAAGGCTCATGAGGAAAGAGAGGCAGATGGTGTCCCTGGTGGCGGTGTAGTTTACATACTCCCCACATTCCTTCATCCGTAGCACGTTCTCGCTGGACCCCTGGAAGTCAGTCAGCAGCGATGTCCCTAAGGTCAGAAAACAGTTTTTAGGTTTTGGATTACCTGGAAGGAGATAGCAGCCCATTGTTTTTGGTACTCAATACTCGCTGGGCAAGTCAGTAATTACCTTTTAAGTTTTGTATCTTTTTGCTTTCTCTTTTGTAACCTACCTGTTTTGTATCTTCAGAATAACATTAACTTTAAATGTATGCTTCAAAATGGCAAAGCATTGCCCAAGTGGATTATTTTGGGTTTTTATTTATTTAAAGATTTGTATTTCATTATGTGTATGAGTATTTCTCCTGCAAATGTACCTGTGTACCATGAGCATACCCGGTGCCAGGGAAGGTCCGAAGAGCATGCTGGATCCCCCAGGGCTGGAGTAAGACGGCCGGGAGGCACCACATGGGTGCTGTAATCAAATCCAGGGCTTCAGCGGGAGCAACGAGAGCTCTTAATGGCGGAGCCAACTTTCCAGGCCTGGTTTTGCATTTTCTTTCTTTTTTTTTAAATAATTTATTTTTATTTTACGTATATTGGTGTTTTGGCTGCATGCATGTCTGTGTGAGGCTGTCAGATCTTGCGGTTACGGATGGGTGTGAGCTGCCATATGGGTGCTAGGAATTGAACCCAGGTCTTCTGGAAGGGCAGTCAGTGCCCTTAACCACCGAGCCATCTCTCCAGGCCCTGGTTTAGTGTTTTCACTCCGTATTTTTCATTTGCAGGAGATCTATTCTGGGCCAGCGAAATGTCTCAGTGGTAAAGGCTCTCGCTATGCAAGCTGGGTAATCCTAGACGTGCTTACTTACTTCCACACAATTGCCACACCGCTTGTGTCCCCCCCCACCATGCACGTGTGTGCACACATGCATCATGCACGCACACACAATAAATATCCTAAAAGCTCTATTCAATTCTTTCTTAATGGACTGTATCACTTAAATATTTTTTTTTATCTTATGTGTATAGGTGTTTTGCCTGCATGTATGCCAGCTCTATGTGCGTGGAAGCTAGAAGATGGAACTTGATCCCCTGGAACTGGAGTGACAGGTAGGTTCTGGAAACTGAAACTGGGTTCTCTGCAAGAGCATCAGGCATTTTTAACCATCTCTCTAGCCCTGATGTCATGTTTTACACTTTGTGACTCTTCAAGTACTTTCAAGCTGACTTTTGATTTGAAGACCCAGCACAGGCTGCCTTGGGTGGGAAGGTGGATTTCACAGCACATCTTCACCCCTCCCTCTCAGCAGCGTTACTAGGAGGTCCACGGCTGTGCCGAGCAGTGCGAAACTGTTATGAGAACTCCTTCCAGGCCAGTCCCATTGGCTGCTTCAGCACCCCTTTCTCCTCCAACCACACAGAACGCTACAGTTTCCCCATCTTCTTCACTGGTCAGAGACCACCATGGATTCTTCTTTAAAAACATTTTAAAAATGTGTATTTTAGTGTGTATGTGCTCATATACATACCAAAGCATGTGTTTTAGAGTGTATATGGTCATATGCATGCTGCACTTTAGAATGTATGTGGTCATATGCATGCCACAGTGTGGATGAGGTCACATACAGGCCACAATGTACACTTTAGTATGTGCGTGGTCAGACACAGGCCACAGTGTATACTTTAGAGTACGTGTGGTCAGACACACGCCACAGTGAGTACTTTAGAGTGCGTGGTCAGACACAGGCTGAGTGGGTAGAGCTCAGAGGATCCTGTGGCAGTGGCAGTTCTCTTTTTCTACCATGTGAATCCCAGGGCTCAAACTCAGGTCAACAGACTTGGGGGCCCTTTATCCACTGAGCCCTCTTACAGGTCTGGATTATTCTTCCTAATTGCAGTATAAATACAACCTCATGGGTATGATTTTGATTCATAAGTCCAGGTCTATTTCTGATGCTGGATCATTTGACGGCGCTGAAGACTTTGGTATTGGGAACTTTCTTTTCCATGCCTTTCCTGCCAGCCATGGCTAAGGATGTGGAGGCTAAAGATGCCAGGGCTGTGGGCAGTGCTGACAGAGGCCATGTTTTCACAAGGATTTCTGGCAAGCAGGCCACCTCTGCTGCAGTGTTCTGGAGGTAGTTGCCTTGTCAACCTGATTCCCACAGCCTCTGCTATTCCCTAGCACCCCCAATAATGTGCTCCTCAACTTATGATGGAGTTATTTCCAACAGACCTATGTTCAGCAGCACAGTATACTGGGGAGGATAGGCCATTCACCCTGAGGTTGTGGGGCTGGCTGGGAGCTGCAGCTACTGGTGACTACCCAGTGCGACAGGAGTCATTGCTTCTGACCAGCCTGGGGAAAGACCCAAATTGACAATAAAAAGTACATGATATTATGTGTGTGTTTTCCTTACTTTTAAAGAGTTACTTTCCATTATTGGCTATTGACCACACCTAGTTAAACCAGTAGACACTGTCACTGGAGAGTCCCTGCACACTATAGCTTTATAATGTGTCTAAATACACTACACATTTTACAATTGTCTGTCCGTCTCTCTGTCTGTCTGTCTATCATCTGTCTGTCTGTCTATATCCATGGGTGTTTTGCCTGCATGTCCCTCTGTGCATCACGTGTATGCCTGGTGCCCAGGAAGAGGGCAGCAGATCCCCTGGATCTTGAGTTACAGACGGCTGTGAGCTGCCATGTGGGTGCTGGGAAATGAACCTGGGTCCTCTGGGAGAGCAGCCAGCACTCTTCATCTCGGAGCCATCTCTCCTGCCCCTACGACACAGTTACTATAACGTTATAAGGAGATTTCAAGGCACATTTTATAAATATGAATAAAAGCTGTTCCTACAAAGACACATATTGGAACATGTCAAACCTCAGTGTTGCAAACACATCTATTTTTATAATTACAACTCCAGAATTTTAGAGAAGCTAAAAACCTTTCAAAAGTAATTATACTTACCTCTTTGAATTATTGTTTGAGCATTAGGAACTAAATTTGACCAAGGCATAAACTCGCAATGCTGTAAGTCCAGAAAATACCCAAATATAGACCGTTCGCCACATGGTAAGATGACACCAAAGTCTGAAAACAACACATCCAAGAATCCAGTAAGAAAGTGGCTCACCAGTGACATGAACTCTAGCTGAAAGGTAAGGATTCGTGAGCCAGGATCCAATGAAGTTCATGCAGCTATATAAAACGGGCAGCCCATTCCCTCTAAATACTGGTTTGTACAAAAGCAAAAGTTTGTTAATTTTTAATCATTTTTTGCATGTGGAAAAGAGTAAATTGTGTTCAAATGTCCTATGAAATCTTATCCCAAAGTTCTTGTTGTTACTGTGTGTTTGGATGCTAGTTAATTCCAGTAACATACTGACTCAGGTCAAGCAAATGTAATATGGGATGTTGACAATATTTATAAATCATACTTCTTTCCCATTTAAAAATAGTACATTTATTGAAAAAACTTTTGAAAATATAAGTTAAAAAAGCAAAATAGATTAACTATAGTGTCACCAAAGATAGCAGGGTTAACTGGATAGATGTATATGTCTAACCATGGTTAATATATTAATATACACTGTGTTAGTTTTTATAGCTTGTCTTCTTTTTTCAGTTTCTTTAGGAATATATTAAAAATAATTTTCAATGATTTGTTTTTCCTTTTGAGTCAAAATTGCTATACTCTAGGGTGACACCTGTCCCTACTTTCTAAGCCCCAGGATTAAAGGCATAAATGAAAACATCTCACTCAACTATGATCTTAGAGTTGTTAGTTTTCTCTCAGAATCCTTAAAATTTTGTTGATAGAGCCATGGTGTTAAATTCATATGAGCTCACAATTGGTTTGTGAGTCCTTGTGTATGTGGTACATGCATGTGTGTGCACACATGCACCTTGGGCACACATGTGGAAGCCAGTGTAGGCTATCAACTGTCTTCTGTCACTGTTCACTTTATTGCCATGAGACACTGTGGCTCCCCCGAGACATAAACCTACCATTTGGCTAAGATCGTTGGTCTCAGAATTCTTCCATCTCCACACCCCAATGCTGGGGCTGCAGGTACATGCAACCACTCCTGGATTTTTGAGTAGGTGCTGGGGATTCTGACTCAGGTATTAATGCTTGCACAAAAAAATTCTATTACATCCCCCAAGCCCCTGTAGGTTGCTATTATTTTTAAATACAGTGTTCTTCAATCTGCTTTAATTTTTTGCTTCTATTTTACTTTACTGCTCCTCTGCCTTATTTTGTATTTGTATCACATATATATTAATTTATTTTTAGTATTCTGTTTGTTTCAAATATACTGATTTATATATTGCCGAGATTAATCCAAAGTTTGATATTTCTATCCAACAAAGACCTTAACATCCTTTACCCACCAAACACACTTCCCCATTATCTTCCTATTTTGTGTATAATTCAGATTTTACACTTTTAGCAAAAATGAATTATTTAGTTTATAGTTGGTAGTCAACTGACCTTTTTCTGGATCTTCTTCAAATAATTCATGAACAAGGTTGTCGAAATTATAGGTTACTTCTGCAAGAGAATCAGGCTCAAAACTTGAGCGAAATAGCAGGTCTTCTTCATGTTGGTCTTCACGCTTTAAAATCCCTCCAAACGCCCACGTAAAAGCAAACACAAAGACCTTCTGAATCATCACTGTTAACTTTTCAGGGTTCTTCTCCAAATACCACGCATTTTCATCCCGGTAGTAGCTGCGTGGGAAGGTGAATGTCAAAAGCTTTATAAGTGGTTGGAAAATTTATCTCAGCATCACGTCAAAGTTTTGTTAAAAATTGTAATACAGTATTGATGTAAAGTTTTAGATCTACTACACAATGCTTCCTTAGATAACAGCTACACAAATTAGTTACTGTGTTTATTTTTAAAGTAGCATATGTGCAAGACAGTCCTACTTAATTAACTTTTGTTTCATATTTATTTTTGGTAATATGTTGACAAATTTACCATATACCTTTATTTAACAAATAATTCTATGTACATATACCTTTACCATGATATACTTTTGATACATGTTTAATAGTTTATTTGATATGTATACATGCTTTACATGTACATGTACACATGTACATCATTTATTTAGTACTTATATGTAACCCTTTTTAATTTTAGGTCAACTTACAGTTGGATGTTTACTTGTTGGGGGAGAGGACAATTCATGAAAGATATAGGAAATAGTATTCACTTTGCATTTCTCTTGGTCAATGTTAAGGGTTGACTTAGTTCAACATGGCTGTTGATGGGCAGTCTGATTCTGAAGAGACTGTTTTCTAGTTGAGGTGAATCCAGACTCCTCATGCTAATGAACCATGAGTTTTGTGGTGGCAGGATTGACGATGACAGGTTAAGCAGGAGGGTTGGGCCTAATTTCTAACATCTTGCGTTGTTTCAACAGTATCATAAAATTATATATAAAGTATGAAAAACTAAGCTATATCAGACTGAAATTCATCAGCAACTATCAGCAGACAGAGTGTTGACATAATTCTATCTGAACCATCTTGCTGTGTATAATTTAGCAAATGTTTACTAAATGTTTGCTATTTATCTGCCACTCTGAATGAAGTGGATATGATGCCTTTTCACAGGGCATGAAAGAATGAACAAAGCAGAGAGTTGTGTAAGATAAGAGGAGTGGCAGTGGGTTAATGTGGGAGGTAGAAGTCCTTGTGCTCACAGGTAAGTATGAGGGGGACCTGGAATAGCACACAGGGTTGTCCCTTCAAGGGCAGAATTCCAGGAGTGGACATGCATTCTAGCCTGGTGACTTTTGTGCTATCTGTGTGCCAGAGACCACACAGGCTCTCCCTGAGACCCTTCTCATAGGCTTGTTTTTTCTCAATCTACAGAACCTATCCGTGTGGAAGGTACCATGTGTACTTTACCAGAAGTTTCGATACAGTCATACCCAATTTTCATTTAGCTTACCTTGTTCCCCAAAGAGATTTGTGAATGCTTATTATACGTGTGGGATTGAATTAATTACTACCACAAATGTTTTCGTCAAATTGCTCACTGTGCTTAAATGTACCTAAAATAAGTTGCTGGGGGTCAGACTTCCAGAGTTTGAACCGCCACCAGCTACCTAGGCATGTTGTGCTAAACTGCCTTTCTTGACCGCTGTAGCTTGTCACTCTGCTGGCCAGGGAGGCTGCAGAGATTCAAGACTGTGGGCTCAGCACAGGTCATCATTCAGAAGAAATATAGAAGGAGTAATTCCATAGCTGTAATGTATCATGCACCTAACTATTAACCTAACTAATCTAGACAGCTAGCGTGTCACATTGTCATTCCAGTTATGTAAGCGAGGCGAGGCTTTCAAACCTTATAAATGGCTCGACATTTCATGGCTTATAAAGGGTTGATATGTGAAATAAACTCGCATCAATTTTATTCTGTCCTAAAATGTGTAAAGGCAAGACGAATATTTTTTATAACAACCTTACTATGTTAAAGCACCATGAAAATGTGGTTATCTTTTATTTGCTACAGAGGACTCTAAGTTGGGATAAAATCATGTAGACTTTAGAATTAGGAAACCACGAAACATGGTTTACTGACAACGACCCTGCGTGCCCTTGCATGTTTCATATCTAGGAGGTTCTCCAAACCTGGATGAATGCAACTCACCCTTTTCCTTCATCCTTGAACTTGACTCTCAAAGGTTTTGCCTCTTTAGTTGAGTCATTGCCTATTCCATCATCACCTTAGAAACAACAGGATTTTTGTACAATTAACAACAGACCTAAAATTCCATAGGCCAATTAATGAGGCTCAACTGGTAACATTGTCTAGCTGTAAACTGCCACCGGAGGAGTCTTTCCCACTGGCGCGTCTCTCTTCCTTCCTCCTGACTCATTTTGTGCAAGTCATCCGTTCAACGTAGAAAAACAGAATAAATCATGACTCATTCTTTATAGCTTAGCTTTATAATATTTGTGTGAATATTAAAATATATGTTTTAGAATACTTCAAGACAGAAAAGTATGCAGAAAAAAATTAACTCATAGTTTCAGTCTCCTCCATAACCATCAAAATATCTTTGTTATTACTTATGGAATAACATAAAGTACACAATGTATTTTAAATTGTAAAGTCAGATAAAAATGAAAAGACTTTCATTCTTATCCTGCTCTTTTTATTTTAAGGCTGTTTTAATGCCATTGTGTGTCCTTGGAAACATGGTTTGTTGCAGTATAATTCATTAAGCCAATCTCCCATTGTTGGAATTCAGGTTGTTTTTATGACTATAAATAGTTCTGCTGTGTATAAACCTTCTTGCGCACAAACCTTTGTGTATTTCTCCGGGTATAACTCTATAAAAGATCCCAAAACAACAATGCTAAGGCAAATTTATCAGTATTTTCAGCATGCATCGTTAAATAGCTTTAACAAGGTTGACTCAATTGGTACCCTCCTTTAGTGTTATACTCTGGTATGTTATAGATATCAATGTCTATCAAGGGAAAGGAGGTGCCCACATGCCCCGCCCACATGCCCCGCCCTTTCCTGAGGAACTACCAAGTACTGAAGAGTTGCTGTAGTAGGTAGGTGTTGTTTTCTTCAGTGCAGTAGCCATTGAGGAGCTAGATGAGAAGTAAAAGGAATTTAGAGGGAAACTAACTTTTGGTATATACACATCAGTTGTGGTCTCTTTTTATTATCTACCTTCCTTCTCTAAAAGCGGTGTTTTTAACAATAAAAGTGGATATGGTGGCCCAAGCCTGTAACTGCACATTCAGAAGGTAAAAAGCAGGAGTTCATCCTGGCTTGAAGTTCAAAGTTAGTCTGGGATACACGAAACTCCATCACAAAACAAAGGATAAAATAAATTTGAGTACTTCTCTTTTCTTAGTATAACCTATTGAAGTAAATGGTTGTAGTTCCCTGTGGAGAAAACTCGGGGTAACGGTGTTTACAAACTTCCTGTGATGTTACAGAGTGTCCTAGATGCCTCTTCCATTTGTAGGTTGTTGGCTTGGTGTCTAGCTCAAGTGTGGGAAGGGACTAGTGACTCCTTCAACTCCTGGTCTCTCATCTTTCAAGCCTGTGGTACATTGCTGACTGTGTGTGTGTGTGTGTGTGTGTGTGTGTGTGTGTGTGTGTGTGTGTGTGTGTGTGTGACAGATATCATCACAGTTTTCTGAGAATCATTTCTGCTTCTCTTTGGCTGAATCCCCTGGTTTCTGGGGGTTAAGGCCACTACAGACCACATTATCCTAGTGCCTTTTGATCTTCATGGCTATCGGGGTCTTCCTGTAAGCTCTGGCGTACAGGAAGCCAGCAATGAACCTTTTATCAGAAGCATCTTCCGCAGGAGACAAGAGAATGAACGGCTTTACAATTTGGATCAATATTTGCCAGATACTTTCGCTTTTAGAGTTTGGGATTATTTTGTTTCATTTCCCTGGAGCTTGGCCACTCTCATTTTTAAGCCCTAGTTCTGAACTTTGATGCCCTGAGAGAAGGGACTGCAGTGTCTCCAGATAAGAGACACTAAGCGCCCCCAGGACAGGATCAAAACATCTGGTGAGCGAGGTGAGGTGATGCTAATAGCCAAGCTCAACTCTACCCTCAAAGTAAGCAAAGAAAATGACCCAGAAGACATCACTAGGGGAAGGTTGTATTCCCTCTGCCTGGAATCTATAAACACGGCTACTAAAGGTTCCATAGAAACAGATTAGGGAGACCAACCTCTCTCCCCGGTGCTGGGCAGGAGCTGAGCATTACTGAAAGTGCTACTAAATGCTGTTAAAACCGGTATTGATGTGAAGGCTAAGTTATTGCGAGCATCCCATCTGATGTTTATCTTCCTGTAAATGAACATATAAATGCTGGGGGACAGGGTGATGAGATTCCCCCGTGACAGCTACTGGACTCTCCCCTGGTACCCTGCAGCAGTCTCTGGGAACCTGGGTTGTTAAGCACAGTGAAAATAAATCCAAGGAGAATGACTTCCTAGGCAGGCCTGCAGAGGTATGGTATCCTGGCGTTATTCTCTTCTCAAGGACAGTCCTTAAAATAAGCTTATTCTTTTATACCTTTGACCCTAAAATTTGCAAGGATCCAGCTAATTCCTGTGATGTCACTAAAGCACATTTCCTATCATCCAAATGCAAAGTGGTTGGTTTCTTCTTTTGAACTGATTTCTTCAGAAGCCAGACCTGTTAGAGCCCTGATTTTTTTTTTTTTTTTTGGATTTATGAGACAGGGTTTTGGAGGCTGTCCATCCAGCCTGGTCTCAAACTCACAGAGATCCGCCTGCCTCTGCCTCCCGAGTGCTGGGATTAAAGGCGTGTACCACCACTGCCTGGCTAGAGCCCTGATTATAAACCAGCCTTTTGAGATACTCGCACCCACCCTTCCCCAAGTTTTCTGCTCCACTTTTTATTCCAGAATCTCACTATAATCTGGCTATGAGCAGCTAGCAATGACAATGTCAGAGCTGGAATGCTATGCTGTCTCAGAACTTCCCTTGCCAAATTAATCAGTATAAACAATCAAATTCAGCCTCACCCAGTCTCAGAACATGGACAAAATATAGACAGATTCTCTGAGTGTAGCATGGGTGGAGCGCCTCTAGTCCAGTTCTCAACTGAGGTCTCATTTGAACTTGAAACTGCACGGCCTGGCCTCCCCGGTCCACATCTGTGCTAGCATTCTGGTCTTAGCTCCCTTCTGAGTCACTAAGTTCTACTTACATTTTAAGGCTTCTGCAGCCCAATATCTCCAAATATTTTCACCCTCTGGAAACCCGTTCTACAGGCTTAAGGACCACATGGGCAGGGTATTAAACCCCCACTCCTGGCACCATTTTCCTATTAGTCAGTTTTCCCATCTCCATGACAAAATGCCTGGCATGAACGATATCAGTGAGGACAGATTCACTTTTGGCTTACAGTTTCAGCCATTTCCGTCCACAGTAGTTAGCTGGCTGATCCTGGGCTTTGGTGAAGCAGGTCATCATGGAGGTGGGATGTCTGGGGAAGGTGTTTGTTCACCTCATTGTGAACAGCAAGGAGAGAGGGAGGGGAAGGAGCCAGGATGAGATTCTCCAAGTTCTGGTACCTAGTGACCAAGTTTCTTCAGCTAGCTTGTAACTAAACTCCTATCAGAGGAGCCTTTCGGGGGAAGCACAATGAAACTATTAATAGCTAAGGGGTGTTAAGCGTGCCTTCAACTTAAAACATTAAGTCATGGTGGATTTATCTGAATGTAACCCTGCACAAACAGAGGAGCACCGTGTGTTATATTCTTACAAGTGTCAAATTTCAGCAGAGCTACGAAAGCTGTAGTCTATCAGACAGAAAGCAATGACCACAATAGCCTCTGATCAAACTGTATAGACAAAGGCATAGTGAACCAAAAGTCGACACAAAGTAGCCAGCCTGAAAGGCCAGCCGAAAAAAAGAAACAAGAACAAGGGCCTCTCTTCTTGCCTCAGCACTTACTTTTTTTTGTCTCAATGTGATCACAGGATAGATTTAGATACTTCCTAACTTGAAGCATCCTCAAAACATTCTTGAGTAAGCAAGATATTCTAAGGCTCTTGATACTCTTTTTTTTTTAAATGAACCTCAACATGTACATTATTGGTTTACCCCTGTGGATGCATGCCTCTGTTAAAGAGTTTTTAGCTTGTACTATGTACATGTTGGCTGTTAACTCAGTCAATCTACAATCTTCTTGCCTTCGCTTTTCTTTCATAAAACCTACTAGGAAGTGACAAGCTGCCACTGAAGAGAGTGACTTGGGGAAAACTCACTTTTTGCAGCTCCTCTCTTTATATGCATGAATTCAAACAAAGCATCTAGAATCCTGCAAAGAGTCATGATGACTGTCACATCTTGTATGGGATATGGCAAGAACTTTCTGTTCCTCTTCAGGAACTCTAGCCCTTCTGTGATGCTTTTTTTAATCAGTAATCCAAGACACTCCATTCCTCGTTGACTTATAGTTTTTGAAGTTTTCAAAAGCCACGACTTAATGTATGGCTCCCATCCCAGATCAACAGGATCCTAGGGACAAAAGAAAATCTCATGAAAACACAAATATATACTATTCTTTATTTTTTTAAACTTTTACTTCATTATCCTCCACATCATCACAATTCTCTGGAAAGATCTTGGTGTTTTAACCATGGTTTGAAAAGAAAATAAGCAATTAGAATCAGAGATGGGAAGTCTTCTGGGGTGTGCAAGCTGAAGGAACCAGTCAGCCTAGGCAGCCCCAGCCCTCATCCTAGTCCACACCCCAAATTATGTAGATTAGATGTCCACTCACAACTGCTAATGAGTTTCATGTATGGAGTTTTTGGGGGTTATGTTTACTACTTCCATATCACTGTCTTGGTAATGTCTTCCCAAGTTCTGAGAGTCATGCAATAAAAATGGCTTCAGGGCAATCTTTCCTTTGCTGGTAGAAGAATTCATATCAATGGCCTACCCTGTCTGAACTAATGATGTTATAACTTCCCAGGGTAGTGTTAATGACAGTGTTACTTCTGGATTATGAGACTTTGGGGGAAAAAAGTTTCTGAGCTACTGGGGTCACTCAGCTGGGACTAGCAGTAAGACAACTGGCAGGATGGGCTGTTACCCTCAACAACATGCCTTTGTCAGGGTCAGGTTCTAAAAACTTACCATGGCTCTCTGGGATCTCTGGGCCTGCGGACTGAAGCCAGCTCAACTAGCCCTGGTAGGATTGAGCGACCAGGAGCCTGCTGAGAGAGCAGGTATACTCCTGCCCCCACCCAGGGCAGAGCTCCCACCCACCAGGAGAGGGAGTGCCTCAGACCTGTCTGCACCCACCATGAGACCCGTCAGTGTATTGGACCTGCTTGCACCCACTGGAAGAGAACCTTGGACCTGTACCCTCCAGGAAAGGAAGAGACCCCACCTGTACCCATTGAAAGAAGGGATGGGAAGACGACAACATAAGAACAAATTCAAAGACAGAAAAACCAATATGACACCACCAGAATCTAAGGACTGTACACTAGCAAGATCTGAATATCACAACACAGATGAAGCAGAAGAGAATGATTTTAAAAACAACTTCATGAAGAGGAAATGAGAAAATCCTTTAAAGAAATGGAAGAAAAAACAAACAAAAAATTTCAAGAAATGGAGGAAAAGACAAACCAAAAATTGCAAGAAACAGTTCAAACAGTGCAAGGTTTGAAAGTTGAAATAGAAACAATAAAAAGCAGTTTGAGGGAATGTTGGAAATAGAAAAGCTGGATAAGTGATCAGGAACTACAGATTCAAGTATAACCAATAGAATACAGGAGTTAGAAGAGAGAATCTCAGAGAGAATCTCAAGCGTTGAAGATTCACTAGGAGAAACAGATTCATTGACCAAAGAAAATCTAAAAATCCAATAAATCCCTAACACAAAATATCCAGGAAATATGGGACACTGTGAAAAGGCCAATCCTAAGATAGAAGAAGGTGAAGAAAACCACCTCAAAGGGGCAGAAAACATATTTAACAAAATCATAGAAGAAAACTTTCCTGATCTAAAGAAAGACATGCCAATGAAGGCACAAGAAGCCTACAGAACACCAAATAGAGTGGACCACAAAAAAGTCCCCTTGCCACATAATAATAAAACCCCAAACATACAGAATAAAGAAAGAAAATTAAGAGCAGCAAAGGAAAAAGGCCAAACAAAATATAAAGGCAAACCTATCAGAATCACATCTAACTTCTCCATGGAAACTCTGAAAGCCAGAAGGTCGTGGATAGTTATCCTACCAACAGTAAGAGACCATGGATGCCAAACCAGACTACTGTACCCAGAAAAGCTTTCAGTCACTATGGATGGAGAAAACAATATATTTCATAGCAAAACCAGATTTAAACAATACATACCCACTAATCCAGCCCTACAGAAAGTAGTGGAAAGAAAGCTTCAACCTAAGGAAGGTAACTATGCTCACAAAATCATAGGCAATAGATAATTCAGCCTTAACAAAAGCCAAAAGAAACAGCGGGGGTAAATCCACAAACAATAACATCACCACCAACAAATCAAAAGCAAACAAGAATTAATATTCAATGGTCCTTAATTTCCCCCAGTATTAATAGTCTTAATTTGCCTATAAAAAGGCACAGGCTAATAGAATCGATATGAAGACAGAATCCATCCTTCTGCTGCATACAAGAAACACATCTCAACTTCAAAGATAGACATTACCTTAGAGTAAAAACTTGGGAAAAAATTTTTCCAATCAAATGGTCCCAAGAATCAAGCTGGTGTAGTTATCCTAGTATTGAACAAATTAGACTCAAACTAAAATCTATCAAAAGAGATGAGGAAGGTCATTTCATATTCTTCACAGGAAAAATCCATCAGGACAAAGTCTCAATTCTGAACATCTGTGCTCCAAATACAAAGGCACCCACGTTCATAAAAGAAACATTATTAAAATTCAAATCACACATAAGACCTCACACAGTTATAATGGGAGACTTCAACACCCCACTCTCACCACTATACAGGACCACCACACAGAAACTTAACAAAAAAACAAAGGAACTAACAGAAGTGTTGACCCAGTTGGGTTTAACAGACATCTATAGAACATTCCATCCAAACACAAAAGAATATAACTTCTTCTCAGCACCACATGGGACCTTCTCTAAAATCGGCCACATACTTGGCAACATAGCAAACCTTGACCGTGTACAAAAAATTGAAAACCCCTCTGTATCTTATCAGACCACCATGCTTTAAAGTTAGAATTCAACAACAACACAAATTGCAGAAACCCTACAAACTCATGAAAATTGAGCAATGTGAAATTGTACCATTCTTCAAGGAAGAAATAAAGAAATTAAAGACTTTCTAGAATTCAATGAAATGAAGACACACTATACCCGAACTTATGGGACACTTTGAAAGTAGTACTAAGAGGAAAATTCATAGCACTAAGTGTTCATATGAAGAAACTGGAGAATAGTCACACTAGAGAATTAATAGTACAACTGAAAGCTCTAGAAACAAAAGGAAACACATTCACCCAGGAGGAGTAGAAGCCAGGAAATAATCAAATTGAGGGCTGAAATCAATAAAGTAGAAACAAAGAAAACAATACAAAGAATCAATGTAAGGAAGAGTTGGTTCTTTGAGAAAATTAACAAAATAGACAAACCTTTATCCAAATTAACCAAAAGGCAGAGAGATAACATGCAAATTAACAAAATCAGGGATGAAGAGGGGGACATGACAATGGACACTGAGGAAATCCAGAGAACCCTCAGGTCATACTTAGGAAACCTGTACTCCACAAAATTTCGAAAACTTAAAGGAAATGGACAATTTTCTGGATAGCTATCACTTACCAAAATTAAATCAAGAGCAGATAAGCAATCTAAACAGACCTATAACCCCTAATGAAATAGAAGCAGTCATCAAAAGTCTCCCAACCAAAAAGCCCAGGCCCAAATGGCCTCAGTGCAGAATTCTACCAGAAATTCAAAGAAGAGCTAAATCCAATACTCCTCAAAGTGTTCCACACAATAGAAGCAGGAGGTTCATTGCCTAACTCTTTTTACGAGGCTACAATTACCTTGGTACCCAAGCCACACAAAGACACAACTAAGAAAGAGAACTACAGACCAATATCCCTCATGAACATTGATGCAAAAATACTCAATAAAATACTAGCAAATTGGATCCAAGAACACATCAGAAAAATCATCCACCGTGATCAAGTAGGCTTCATCCCAGGTATGCAGGGATGGTTCAACATTAGAAAATCTATCAATGTAATTTACCATATAAGCAAACTGCAAAAGAAAAACCACATGATCATCTCACATGATGCTGAAAAAGCCTTTGACAAAATCCAACACCCCTTCATGGTAAAGGTCCTGGAGAGAACAGGGATAACAGGAACATAACTGAACATAATAAAAGCAATATACAGTAAACCAACAGCTAACATCAAACTAAACAGAGAGAAACTCAACGCGATTCCTCTAAAATCAGGAACAAGACAAGGCTGTCTACTCTCTCAATATCTCTTCAATATTGTACTTGAAGTTCTAGCCAGAGCAATAAGACAAGAAAAGGAGATCAAAGGGATACAAATTGGAAAGGAAGAAGTCAAGCTTTCACTATTTGTGGATGATATAATAGTTTACATAAGTGACCCGAAAAACTCTACATGGGAACTCCTATAGCTGATAAACACTGTCAGCAAAGTGGAAGGATACAAGATTGACTAAAAAAAATCAATAGTCCTATTATATACAGAGAGGGAGCTGGGAGAAAGAGAGAGGGAGTAGAGGAGGGGAGAGGAAGACGATATCCAGAGATCTACAAGGATGACACCAACTGGCAAACTAAGCAATAGTGGAGAGGCTACCTTAAGTGCCCTACCTTGTATGCCATCCTAGACCCTCTATCCAGTAGCTGATGGAATCAGAAGCAGATACCCGCAGCTAAACACTGAACTGAACTGGAAACCAGTTGCAGAGAGAGAAGAGCGATGAGCAAAGGGGTCAAGGCTGGGCTGGTGAAACCCACAGAAACAGCTGACCTGAACAAGGGGCAGCTCATGGACCCCAGACCGATAGCTGAGAGGCCAGCATGGGACTGATCCAGACCCCCTGAACGTGGGTGTCAGTGAGGAGGTCTTGGCATTTTTGGGGGGCCTCAGGCAACAGATTATCCCTGGCATCCAAATGGCCTTTGGGAGCCCATTCCACATGGAGGGATGCTCTCTCAGCCTGGACACATGGGGGAGGGCCTAGGCCCTGCCCTGGGGCAATATGACAGACTTTGGAGATCCCCCATGAAGGACCTCACTCTCCCTGGATAGGGGAATTGGGATGGGAGTAGGAGTGGAGGGAGAGGGAGCTGGGACTGACATGTGAAGCAAGCTTGTTTCTAATTTAAAAACATTAACTAAAAAGACTTACCATGTACACCACAGCACAGCGGGTGACGATAGAAGGAGTACTGTTCAAGAGAGAGTCCACTTCAAAAATCATCCTGATCCTGTCAGTCAGGGCAATCCTCTCGCAGTTAGCCAGGCACAGCATTCTGTTTTCATCGAGCAGAGTGTTTAGATTTTCTATCCACAAGGTATCAATTGGGCCATCTAACACAATCCACTGCCAATCAAAATCTGCAAAGAGAAACGTTTTCAATGTAGCTAAGACTAATCTCAGGATTCTTTCACTACAATCTTGACATCTTTCTACTTTTATTAGAAAATAACTTCCTTTTTGTGTGTATATATGTGTGATGTGACGTACATGTATGCCTGTGTGCATGCACATTTGCATACACATGGGCATACATGTGTGAGGGTGTGTATACATGTATGGGCACACGTGTGTAGAGGGCCCCAGGTGCTTCAGATGTCTTCCTCTGCCATTCATCCCTTTTGTTCACGGAGCCATGCTCTCGTACTGGTAATTCTGTCTGGTCTAGCTAACCACTTTGTTCTAAGGGTCTCCGATCTCTGCCTCCTGAATGTTGGGATTAGCACACATACCTGCTTCTGCTTGGATTCTGGGGATCAGCACTCCAGTTCCATGAATGTGTGCTAAGTACCTTATTTACTGAGCTACCCCCGGCCCAACCCCACTCCTGGCCTCTAGAAAATATTTTTTAAGATGAAAACATTGTCCCAGGAAACACTAGAGGGAGTGCTTAGGTTACCCTGGTGCTTGTGTTGGACATGCTCCACTTTCATGAATGGGATACGTGCCTTACACAATAGGCATTATTTACATATACTCTGCAGTACTCATTAAAGTCAATAAATACACTATATGTGTGAAATTGCTTTAAGCATTTTCTGGATGTCCTTAGATTTTTGAAATGCATAATTAACCCTTAAAATCTGAATAGAAGAAAGACAAATGCTTCCATAGTTTTTCAAAATAATGTCATTTGTGAATTTGCATCTTCTACTCAAGAATAGTTTTTAGATATGCTGTTGCTAGGCAATATCAAAGGAAAATCCAAGAGTCAAGTAGATAGCTTAAGCTCTGTCACGCTCAGAACCCATTTACTCCCTTTCCCACACTATCATTTGTCTCCTTGGTGTGCTGTATCACCCCTTCCCACGCCATCGTGGTCTCCCTGGGCTGCTGTAACACCCTCCCCACATCATCATCATCTCCCTGGGCTGCTGTAACACCCCCTCCCCACATCATCATCATCTCCCTGGGCTGCTGTAACACCCCCTCCCCACATCATCATCATCTCCCTGGGCTGCTGTAACACCCCTCCCTTTCCATTCCATCATAGTCTCTCTGGGCTGCTATAACACGACGTCCCTGGCTGGGCAGTGTATAAACAGTTCACATGTGTTCGTCACAGGGCTGAGGGCTGAGATCTAGGTTTTGGAGGATCATCTGGGAAGAGACAGCTTCTTGGTTCAAAGAGGGAACCTCCCTCTTGCTGTATGGTCACATGACAGGAAGACTTTCCCTTGAGTCTCTTTTACAAGGACACTAACTCCATCAGTAGGGGCAGAGCGCATCTTGTATAAGACGCCAATCCCCCACACACGGGTGCATCCTTCAAGACCATTTGCCTTCCCCAAGACCCTACCTTCCAAAATCATTAGCTCGAGGGATAAGATTTTAATATGCAAACTTTGGGGGAAAAGATGCAAACATTCAGAAAATGGTACTGCATGCTATATTTACTACCATGCTCAATGATTTTAGAATACCTCTCAGCCAGGATAAGGGAGGTCATTATGCAGATAGAAAGCAGCTAAACACCCAGAAGACATTCAGGTGTACTTGATGAACCAAAGAGCAGATATAAGATCAAGATAGTCACTGCTGACAAGACGGGCTCTTTCTGCTTGAAATATCTGGCCTAGCCATTATCTTAAAACCTCAAAAGAAAAGCCAACCATATCAGTCATTGCACTTTCCTCAAAATGCCGTTCCAATCCCCAGGAAAGCAGACGCAGCAGGAAAAGTCCTTAGAGTGTGGACCACAAATATACTGCTGGTGGATGAGCTGTTGTGAGACTCAGTCTGGGGTAGGAAAAGGAGGTCCAGGCTCTTCCAGCAGAGAGGCAGCGTCTACAGAGCAGGGGCTGTATTACACTCACTCTGTGCATTAGCAATGAATCTGCTGGGATTGTGTGATTTAGCCAGCAATGCACAGATGGTATTGCATTGCCATTCGGAGACAGGAGGCTGCTTTTGCTGCTTCTCATACCACCATTCCTACCATCAATACCATTTCAGTCCTAATTATTTATAAACTGAAAGGCTACTTAACCTCTAATGGTTATATATTGTAATAAGATGCACACACTGTAAAGCTGTTGTTGTGAGATTAGGAATTTTAAGCAAACACATGAGGAAGAAGTAAATTGTACAAGAATAAAAATATTACTAGTCAAAAATGTCAAGACATAAATGCAGTTCATGCTGACTCAAGATTTATTTTCTATGTTAACATGCTGAATTTAATAATAACACTTACCATGAGTTTCTGGAGTCTTAACATCCTTTTCTACTGCTTTCATAAAAGTATTGTTATCGATATCTGCTGTAGTGGAGGAACCGACTTGGAAAATCTAAATTATATAATGAATAATTAGGATGTAACATTGTACCAGCATTTTTCTATCTTTATCATCAATGTTAAGTAGTTATCATTTTAATATGGGCTTTTATAATTTAGAAATGTTTTTTGAAAGCTTCCTGGTAAATACAAAGCAAAGAGGAGATAAGTTTAGCAAGTGACTGTAAACAATGTAAACATATGAAAACCCAGTGTCAGAGCATCAGGTATACAGAACTAATATTAGTAGATTTAACAGCTGAATGATTCTAGTACATTAATATCAAGGGACTTTAGCATTCTACTTTCACCAATATCAGAACATTTAGCTACAAAAATCAGCAAAGAAACACCACAGATGAACTTCACCAACTGGACCTTATTACATGTCGTACAAAGTAGTCTACCCAACAGCTACAGGAACTCCTGCTTCCTGTTGACATGAAGAACATCCTCCTGAGTAGATCACATCATAGGTCAAGTCCCAACAAATTGCAAAATATGATCACAATGTTTATGACCACAATGCAACATCTGTATCAACAAAACCCTTACAAAGTATATGGTAGATCATGTTGCCTTGAATTCATAGACAACGATTCATCTTTGTCTTCCCAAGCATTGGGATTAACAGTGTGAAACACCATGCCTAGTGCAATTTAACTTCGAAGAACAACAGACTGATTGAGCTTGGTGATATAGGCTTGTCATCCCAGCTACTTAGGATGCTAGGAAAGAATGATTACAAGCTTGAGGCCTGCCTGGCCAGGATAATTAGAGAGATCCTGAGCCAGAAAAGGGGGAGTAGTGCAGATATGGCTCTCAGTGGGAGAAGTTGTGTTGACCATGCACAGAACCCTGAACTCAATTACAGTTCTGCCCCACATAAGACAACTGGCCATCTGAAGACATAAGCAAAATCATCAAACCTTGAGCTGTATTAAGAGAAGGAGAAGATTTACATGAAATTAGAGATGAAAAGAGGCATTACAACAGATACCACAGAAACAGTAAGGATTAATTAAATTTAAAATGAAATGTCAACACACCTGAAAACATAACATAAATGGACAAAATCCTAGACACATACATCTCACCAAGACTGAGTTAAGGAGAAATAAAAAACTCCGGAAGGCCAGTAAATAACAACGAGACTGAATCAGTAACAAAAACTTTCCTCTTCAAACAAAGTTCAGGACTAGAAAGCTCCACAACTGATCAGAAGGATGAATACTAATTCTTCCTCACATATGCTAAAAAGGAATTCTTCTGACTTATTCCATGATACCAAACTGAAAAGGACACAATGGCTAATGACCTTTATCAACAATGGGCTAATGACCTTCATCAAACAAATGCAAAATTCTTGGGCAAAATACCAGCAACTCAAATGCAATATTATACATAAAGGATTTAGCTGTGATCAAGTGGGATATATCCCAAGAATACAACATGCCTTAATGCATACAAATCAAACTCATCGTCATGTCATACATACATACACACAAACTCATACATGCTCTCAAAAAACAAATTGCAAAAATGTATTTGTGCCTCAGTAGATACGAAAGAAGGCATTTGGTAAAAATTTAGCAAACCTTTATGATAAAACTGAAAAAGATGATTCCATTAAGAACAATTGGTAAATGTACTTCATGAGTTTGAGACAATATAAGTGGTTCGTTCATATGGTAGACAAATAACTCATAACTTTCAATATAGAAAGCATCATATTTTCAATATGAAAGGATAGCATCAGCTTAATAAAACTCTTTAAATGACTAGTAATCCGTTTTTAAATCAAAGGTATATTTATGTAGAAATCTCAACATGTTCAATCATTCCTTGTTATCTATAGGGAGACTGTTTCTAGGAAGTTCAGAAAACACAAAACATAAGAGTGCTTAGGTACCTAACATAAAATGGTACAGTATTTACACACAACATACACACATCTTCATGTCTGGATTATGCAACAGGTTAAAGGCTATGTGTGATGTTGTTAGATTGTTTAGGAGACAATAAGGAAAAGTCTGCACACACTTCACACAGACAACATTTCATTTCCAAATCATTTGGATCTATTTTTGGGTGAATCTGCAGAGGTGAAATTCATGGTACTGAGATCTGATTATATTCTCAAAATTGTCCTAAATTCTTTTTGTAAATTACTTTATGAGCTAGCAAATGCAGACTATTATTTTCTATCTTTGCTAATCTCTTTGGTTTAAATATCACCTTTTATTGATATAGCTTACCTACTGAAAATTACCAGTTATCTCACACTTATTAGTTATGAGAACACAACTTTTCATCTTTTGCTACTTAAATTTACTGTTTAGCAAATTTTGCATCAAATAGTTTATTAGTTGTTTTTTTAATAAAATTATCCTCATTTCTTTAATTTGTAAGGTACATTAGTGATACTTAATCACAAGGTTGTTCTCTATTTAGGCTTCTCTTTGAATTCCTTTCAACAATTAACTTCAACTTCATTCTATGGTTTAATGACCATTTAAAAACTAAATAGTAACCCTATCTTGAAAAGTCAAAAAACAAAACACAAAAGATACCCCTAAAACACAATCCCCCAAAACAAACATACCAAACTAAACCAAAATACAACAAAATAAACTTACATTAGAAAAATCTGTGATTCTTGAAATTAGTCCGAGAGTACTGTTTCTCTTGGAGTAGTCTGCAGTGCTAGTATGCACATAGTTTCGAATTGCTGCTGATAATAGCCCATCATTCCATTCCATGGTATTAATGTCCAGATGTCCATATAATTCACTAAGAGTGATACATTTTGGATTCAAAACACAAACATCTACTTTTCCTTTTTTTCCTACAATCTGGGGGCAGGGGATGAGAAATCCAGATTGTTTTAAAAGGAATTAGTTATAGTACAATTACTTAATTTTCTGCACTGTTGTTGCCAACAGGTTTTTAGGAGAAAGCATTTACATCAAACAAAACATCTCCATATAGATAGTTGTTAATAAGAAAGAGTAAAAATGGATTTGTCTTGTTTAAATAAGACACACTATAAAAACCATTAAAACAATCTAAATAGCACAAGTAACTTCTTCAAAAAACGATGTCTTACTGCACTCCATTGCAGAAGGCATCCTTTGATTGGGATGTGGTGTGTTGGGAGCTGGGTGGAGTGGAGTGAGGCCAGGGAGCAAGGTGTACCATTAGTCTGCTTGGGTCTTACCCATGGGTGCTTGGGTCCACCTGAAGAGCTGCTGTTTCAGCTCATACAGATTTAAGCAGGGAAAGGGGCAGACATGATACTGGGAAATACAGCCTCACACAATGCAAGACAAGAGATTATGGGTACACGCATGCAAGTGGTGAGGATCTTTGGGAAATAAGACAGTAAAAAACAAAATAAAACAAAAAAACCACAAGCTGTACATATAGAGGAGCCATGGGAATTCACAGACATCTAATATCTTATCAAAATACATTGTGTATGTCAACCAGTAAAAAAACAAAATAGAGACTAACGGTCATTTTAGTTTTTAAATTTAATTTTATTGCATAGGTGCTTTGTCTGTGTGTATGTCTGTGTACTGTGTGCTTGGCTGTGCCTGTAGAAGCCAGAAGTGTCAGATTGTCTGGAACAGGAGTTACAGATGGTTGTGAGCTGTCATGTGGGTGTTGGGAGTTAAGACCTGGCCTTTGGGAAGAATATTCAGTGCCTTTAGCTGCTGAACTGTCTCTTCAGTGTCTTAACTAGTTCCAATCACCAAAACCCCATATGATAAAGAATAAAGATAAATGTAACATCATATTGAAACATTAAATACATTTTAGGTAAAATAAAGAATAAAACTATAGTTGACAGTCTTGGAGGGGTAATCAATTTAATAACAAAAGAAAAACCACATAAATTTTGGAAAAGAGGTATAATTAATTTTATTTGAAGACGGCTGGATTAATACTCAAAGAATGAATTGGGGCTTGAATTAATCCAGTAAAGAGCTAAATATAAAATATACAAGTCAACTCTTCTATTTTACAGTCCTTATCACCAGTTTGATTGTCTAAATTTCAGAATTCTCACGTACTACAATGATTTCTTACTACAAAACTTCTAGCAATAAATCAAGTAGTTAAAACACAAATGTAGAAAGAATAGGGAAGGTATAAGCTGTGCAGATGGAAAATGCTTTACTTAGAAGGATATTCACCTTTGAGTCAGTTTGCCCTTCTTGAAGTGATATGGTAGATGCAACAGGAAGTATTATTAAGGCTTTCTCTAAAATTTTTCTGACTGTCGTTTTTCCTCCACCTGTTGCGCCCACAAGTATCATACCAACACAAGCCTAAAGTGAAATTCACAGATTAGTGTGATGAGGAACTATTCACGTTTCTCTACAAGTACCTGTCTTGCTTGTACCCGTCCTATCTTCCTTCATATGACTGTTCAATCCATGGCAGTGTGGCCCTCTGCCTTATTGTATCGGCTAAGGCTGAAGGGAGAAGAAATATCCTAACCAAAGAATACCTTTAATTATTGAAGACCCCAAGATGTTGAAGATGCCAGAGTCATGGGACACCTGCCTAGGAAAGCTCTTAACACGGACTGGAACCAGCCCAAGTGAGAGAAATGTGTTGCAGTCAACAAAGTTGAAAACAGTTGGAGATCTGAAGAGTGTTTTGACATTAGACATGGAAATGCAGAGTTTATAGAGTTTACCCAGATGGTTTTCAGTCTTGCTTTGGTCCAGTATTTCCTCACTATGTCCCCTTCCCTATGTTTTGGAATGGTAATGTATATACTGTGCTATTATATGCTGGAAGCATGTGATCTGATTTTTTATTTTGATTTTATAGGGAATTACATTTAAGAGATTTAATGAATGTCAGAAGAGACTTTTAACTTTGGACATCAAATCATTATTGAGACTGTAATAGAGTATTGGGACTTCAGTTTGCATATTGTTACAAGCTTATGGGGGCCAGGAAGTAGAATGTGGCAGTTTGAATGTAACTGGCTCCCATAAGTTCATAGGGAATGGCACTAGTAGGAGGTATCACTTCGTTGAGTAGGTGTGACCTTTTTGGAGGAAGTGTGTCACTTTGGGGGTGAGCTTTGAGGTCTCATATATGATCAAGCCACCCCCAGTGTCTCAGACCACTTCCTGTTTCCTGCAGGTTCAAGATACAGCTCCTTTTGTACTCTCAGCTCCTTCTCCAGCACCATGTCTGCCTGTATGCTTCCGTGTCCTACCATGATCATAATAGACTGAACCTCTGAAACTGTAAGCCACCCAATTAAATGTTTCCCTTTATAAGAGTTGCTATGGTCATACTGTCCCTTCACTGAAGTAGAAATCCTAGCTAAGACAATGAAGTAAAACAAAAATGTATTTGGATTATAGGTCCTATCAGCAAGATTAATTAGTGATCAATATAGTATTGTTCTCTTGGGAACATTCACCAGAAGCTAAGACACTGTATAAATGAGAGGTAGGCACTCTTGGGGGGGCATTCTTCATGGGTCATTAATATTCCTACATGCTGTTGGAGAAGAGGCATTGGCAGCTTATGTTTTTAAGGATGTAAGACAGACTTTGGGGGTGAGAGTGTTGTGGATTGACTGTAGGGTCTTATGCATGCTGAATATGCACACTAGCACTGAGCCACACCCCATTAAACACAAATTTGGTATACAGACTGTATATTTAAAAAGTCTCCATCAGAAACAAAAGTTGGGTAGTTCTGATGCCAGTATTCTTTTAAGAACCCAAGGTTCTCATCACACAACCATGTACAGTGGGCTGGGTGCACTAAACCCAAGGTTCTCATACACATTACCCATGTACAGTGGTTACCAATCCTTGTGTTCCTTTGACAATTGCATCATAGCGAGTGGTGTAAATATGCTAGTATGGCTACTGGTACTGTTGTAACAAACTGTTCTTTGTCTCTGACCTAGGAATCTAGTTCCTCTGCCAATATGAACGTGGGACAGGTTAACTTCACAAACCACAGTGATATTTAAAACTGTGTGGTATAGACACAGATAGAGAAAGAAGCTCCTATAAACTGATACATCAATTTTACTAGATGAGCACACTGGATTTGCCATATAAGTAGCAAGCCAGTGAGGAAAAGACACTGGAAAACTATCTTTTTAGGAAAAAAATTTCTAGCTGACACCTTAAAAATAACTCCAGACAACTTAAAAATAGAAAATGAAAATATTTAAAAATTTTGGGAAAAATTCATAGAAAATGCCTTTACAAAGATAGCTGAAAAGAGTTTTTAAAAAATAAGACACAAAATGCTGAACCCATGATGGAATAGAGCCCACTGCACTAAAATTGTCTTCAATGCAGCTTGAACATAGTAACACTTGTAAAAAGTTGAGACTTAGAGACTTTACTTATAATGTACACAACCACAAAAGAATTATGATATAAAATACATAGTGAGAAGCATGTTATTTCCTAAGAAAAAGATAAATAACCAACTGGAAAATGAGTACAGAAAAAATTTGACAATTAATATAAAACCCAAACAGCTAAAAAGTATTTAAAGAGACATAGTCTCTCACAAAGAATCAGGGCACACACATTCTAGTGTCTGAAAATAAACAACATATATCCAAAGCCAGGAAGAACAGGATGTTTACAGATGGCACGGCAACAGGAGACAAGTTACTTTAGACTACACTTCTAGGGCTCTGACAAATGTATATTAATGAGTAAAAGAAAAAAATCAATTCATTCTGTAGGAAAACACTTAGTATGCCATTGTACTTCAAAGAGTACAATGATCCCTCTCTATTGTTCTTACTGTGTTTTCACCTTTGACCTTACTGACTGAAACTCAGGAAAGAACTTGCTGACATGCCGTTATATACTTACCTGAAGTTGATGGTACAACTGTATGATCTTTTCTTTCTGAGGTGGCCAATGTTGAAAGCCTAATTGTTCTGTTGCAATAGATATTGCTTTCTAAAAGGATATAAACATCTTAAGTACATTATAACTTGAATCTCTTTCTCTCTCTCTCTCTTTGCCACTCTATCTATCATCCCATCCATCCATCCATCCATCCATCCATCCATCCATCCATCCATCCATTTACCTATTTACTGCAGTCTTGGGGATAAAAACCAGGCCCTTGTACAAAGTAGCCTAATGAGGCACCACTGGGCCATACCCCCAGCCCAAACCCTTAAATTGCAATCCTTTGGAACCTCTTAGCTACTTATCATTGTAGTTTACAGTAGTATTTCTCCATCTTTTTAGTTCACCAACTTCT